>NC_056729.1:855513592-855708990 GCF_019279795.1 Protopterus annectens | reverse complement strand
ATCGCTACATACCTCATTTGCATATCTTGGAGCTGCAAATGAGGTATTGAGCATTTCCACGCCCACTCCGTGTAAGAGACGTGTTAGCTGTCTCTTACACGGAGATTTGGGCTGTTGCTGAATCAGGAGGCTTACACGGAGGCTTACACTACTCTTAAACTCCGTGTAAGCCTTCCTGAATCTGGCCCATAGACTTCAGAATGTACAAATAGAGTGAATATTGGCAGGATAACTGGGGGGCATTTTAATGCACCTAAGAATTTATAATCTAGTACTTCTTTCAGTGTGCAATATGTGGATTAAATGTCAGCAGGCATAGGATTTTTTCTTTACAAATGGCACATCATTACTGAATTACATTGACCCAATGAGTGTATGAAGGTAATCAGGACTGTAATGTTTGTTAGTTGTAGTTGATTCTGGGCTATTTAACTGCAAGTGTCACTACTGAAGATGTGCATCATTGGCATATGGAAAAAGCTTAATTTTTTTACAGTCATTATTTATGTCATAAATATGTAAATTTAAAAAACACAGAGTCTCAGTCTCTGTACCTTAAACATTTTCTCTCCAACTGTTACCAGAGTTTGGTTAGTGGCCCGGGCACTAAAGGATAAAGCAGGAATAAATTACAGTAGCTGGCCATTGCTGACTCACCTACCAGGAAGAGTGGGACTTGACAGAACCCCACTACAAGAGCTTCTCTTGGAGAAAGAACCAAAGTTGCAGTTTCTACATTGTTGGGTTCATGAAATGTTACCTCCTAAAAGACTGACAGGCACTCTAGATGGTCTTGTGATCCTGTTGCACTAATTTCAGAACAGATGTATTGTACCATGGTTTCTGGTGAAAATAAGATGTGAGCAGAAGGCAGAATCTCCTATAACAGCTGCCCACAGTGTCTAGCTCTTGCCCTCCCCCTATCCTAGTATTCTAGGACTCCAGGGATCAGAAAGAATGAGTAGGTCAGTGGTGGAGATAGGCTTAATGGTTTACATAGTGAAGGGGTAAAAAAACTGTGAAACCAATACAGAACTTGGTGCAGCACTTTTCTAAATGCGTACAAGAGCAGATGAGCTTCTGCTTTATTTTGTTATTTAATATCCTGGGCGGAACTTGAAAAATTATCCATTTGGATTAGTGTTCTACCTCAGGTATCAGCTACAAACTAATAAATAAATTATTTTCATAGGATCATAGGAACATAGGAACTGCAAGGCAAATGAGTCTGATGATAATTTTTGTCTTGCCAGCACCCACCCTCAAACTGAAACTCCTCTCTCAAGGAGAGCCAGGACAGTCAAGACAGGGCTGAATTTGTGAATGCCTGTCCTGTCATCCAGTTCTCATTTGAAGGTAGATAATGTATCACTTTGCTTAATCTGTAGAGCTGGAGAAGACACTGTCTAATGAATCTATCTCTCAGTGTTGTTTTATTTGGGATAGAGGGCATAACGCTCATCTGTCCAGATTTTTGCAAAATGTCCAGGTTTTTGCCTCTTATTTTTGGATTGCTCCTTATAAAATTTGTGGTTTTCTGCCAAATCACTGAGGATTGACGTTACTAAATAATACTAAATAATGACAGGCATTTGAGTTTCAGACTTCATATCCTTCAGAAAATATATAATGACCCAGAATTTATCATTACAGCAACTTTATAAGTTTATAGGAGGATTATTTAAAATCTGTTATTATTTTTGGACCTTTATCCCCCTCACATTATTTCTGGCTTTGTCCAGATTTCCTGCACTAAGAGGTTGAGAGGTATGATACAGGGTGAATACTATGATCAGCTAATGAGATATTTCCTGTAGTGCATGGTTTGATTCTCTCTGCCTTCAGTTACCTGCTCTATGACCTTGCACTGGGGCAATTGTGAATTTAGGCTATTCTACTTAATATAATCCTGGACTGCATGACTAGTAAAATGTTATGAAACCTACGCATTTAGATCCCTGGTTCTGGTATTTGTGGAGCTATTTATTTTAAGAAGATACAAAAGATTCATGATTACTGGGTCCCTAATGAATTGCAAGGCAAGGCATAGATCTCCTCTCGGGAGTCTAAGTCCAAAAAATAGGGACAGTGCTTACAATCTTTCTTGATAGCTTAGGATTTTTAAGCCAATGATCTTAGTTAAAGTGGCGATGGTGGTGCAGCAGTTAGCATTGTCACCTCACAGCAAGAGGTTCTCCAGTTCATTTCTTGGCTGGGGTGCCTTCTGTGCAGAGTCTGCATATTCTCCCTGTGGTCGCGTGGGTTTCCTCCAGGTGCTCCGGTTTCCTTCCACATTCCAAAGACATGCAGTAGGTGGAGTGGACATTCTAAATTGGCTGTAGGTGTAAGTGTGTGTGTGTGAGTGAGTGGTACGGATGAACTACCATGGCAGCGCTCACACCTAGTGGTGTAAACCTTGGCTTGAAATGATTGTCACTTGTTAAAGTGAAATCCTGACCCCATGTGCAAAAATGGGAAAAAGGGCTTGAAGACGGATGGATGGATGGATGGATGGATTTTGGCTAGAAAATTCTTTTCAGTTGTTTGATATGTCTGTTGACATCCTAAAGAGGCTATTATATTCAATGATTGTCCTACTCAATCCTGAGTATAACAGGAAAAATTACCTCTTTAGATCTGGATTATAGTCTCCTGGCAATTAGTTGAATTAGAAGGACATTCTCACTATCTTGGTTACATAATGATCAAAAGAGAGAGATCTGTCAGCCCACAACCCAAGGTTTCTAGCAATTTTCTCATTCTGTAGTGGGGTGTTGTCAACATTGTATTTTATGGGGTGTAATAGCCTATCAAATGTGACCATATTACATGTTTAGCATTTAATTTAAGTTCATTTTTTGTAACCCAAGTGTTTACAATTGTACATTCTTCCTGAAGGAATTGGGTGGCAGAGGGTGACTTGACAATGACTCCCAATTTGCAGGTGGCTGCAAACTTAGTCAGCCAGAGGTCTTGGATTACAATTTGAAGAACAGAAAAAATAATTGTCAAACAAAAGGGGTCCTAGCATGGAGCCCTGCCTGACACAAACAGTCTCTTTCATACACTCTCTGTTGCTGCACCTGCTACCCACACAGTGTGGGCTCTGTCCTTCAGCCAATTTCCTATCCATTTTGCAACATACGTGTCTCTTTGTAAGGCATTTAGCTGACTAATAATGGTAACATGTGGGCTAGTGTCAAATGGTTTGACAATGTTAAGATATGAAGGTATACCTTGTGGTCAGCATGGCTGATATCAATAGCTTGTGTTACTCTTTCAAAGATGCTGATCATATATGTATCACTCAGGAGCCATCCTTGGCAAAGCCAAACTGCTGTAAGTCTAGTCTGGTGAGATTTTTAATATCATCATTTATCAAGTCAGCTATAATATAGTCTATGGCTTCATAAACAAGACTTTTTAGACTGATAGGCCTATAATTTCCAGTGTCAGTAATGAGACCACCCTTGTGGAGTGTCACCACCACTGTGCACCAAACCAGAGACAAACCCACTCATGTTGAATAGTCTAAAGCATTATTCTGCCAGGGCTTATTTAGAATTGTTTATTAAACAGACAGTTATCTTATAAGGTCATGGAAAACCCCTTTAGTACATGTTCTTTATTGATGATTGAGCATAGGTAGACTTGAATTTCTGTCTCTATGATGAAATTTGTACTGGAATAATTTGCTAGTATGTTTCTGATGTTTACTGGTTCCAAATAGGTGGTGCCATTGTGAATAAGTTCAGAACAAAGTTGTGCATTATTCTAAGTTTTCTAATGTAGCTAAAGAAGGACTTGTAGTTGTCATTAGCCTCAGATGATGACCTAACTTCATGGGCTGCCTCAGTACTCCAAATAGTATTTTTCAAGTTTGTAGTCAATTTTCCAATGTTGACCTCAGTTTGAAGGTCTCTAGATCTACTGTATATTTTTAAGAGCTTTTTTATTGTAAAGTGTATTTATGTTGTTTGACCACCAGAGTGGTTTGCTTTTAAATTTTCCATTATATTTAGATCTGGCTGGGACTGGCAGTTCTGTACATCTGTCTAAGTAACCATATAAGTCCTTTGTGAAGTTATTTACTGTAGCCATGTCTGAGGGTTATTCTGCTGTGAATTAATTTTTAAACTTCTTCATAGAATTTGATGACATTTATACATCTGAAATCCTTGAATTCTGAGATACTGGATTCACAGATTTTACAGGTTAATATCACTAGTTTGTGATCTGACTTAACTGGGGAAGGAGATACCAAAGGGAATAGTACATGAAGAAACAATATTTATAAGGGCAAGGTCAATATTATTATTACCACTGATGAGTTTGTCAATAATCTGGTCCAGGGAGTTTTTGTTAACTAAATCTAGGGACTTTTGTACATATCCTACATTTGAGGCATAGGTGCTCCAGTTTATTGATGAGTAGTTAAAATATCCCAAAATGATCAAGTTATACAATGTTCATCAATTACATCTGGGACCTCTAGGTGACTTTCAGGGAACATAGAAGATGCCCTGTAATGGGCTATAAATGCATAGTTAGTCCTACTTAGTGTGATTTGGAACTCAGTGAGTTCAATTTGTGGATCTCTGAGAATCTGTCCTGAGATGATGTGGTCCCTATCAAATATAGAGATGTGACCGCAGATGTCATTGGGCCTGAAGCCATGGCAAGTGCAAAACCCAGATATGCAGAGAGTGCTTTCAGAGTATTTAAACAAAGTTTCAGTAATTACGCAGAGATTGATGTACTCCAAATGCAGGAGGGCCTCATCTTCTCATTGAGACTTCTGGAATTGAGCAGAGACATCATAATGTGATTCTTTATTTGGGCTAATATGTTTGTTACAATGGGATGTCTATAAGCTGTACACTGCCAAAAGGCATTATTGTGGAAGCAGAGGCTTTAGCCAGTATGCAGTAGCCCTAGACTGAGTGTTAGCAAAGTATATAGGGCAGTCAGGTATCTCTTACTGACACATACTGTATCCCCTTTAAATAACACCAAATATTTAGTCGATTATTTAAGCCAATTATATTTACTTTATACTTATGATCATTTTAAGTGAATGAGGGACTCTGCTCAATACCAGAGTCATGTCTGCATTTATGATGTATGGAAAGATCTAATATTCTCTCTGCATCTCCCATAGGAGTTAGCTATGCACAAGTCATTCACCCACATATGGGCCACCAAAATGTTGTATACTGTAAACATTTGTAAGGTGAAAGAGTCTTAAGGACCCATGAAACATCTAAGATCTTGCCATCTGAAAGACAACTCACAGTAACATTATCTTTTGTCTTTAACTTTTTGTTTTTATCTTTTTTATCTTCCTTTATGTCCAGCTTATTGAGAGGAGAATTACTGTGTCTGATTATGGAATCATACTGATCATTAAATCTTTTTAATTTGTAGAATGGTGTGCTGTAGTGGAGTCTTTGTGATTACAATCTTCGTGAGTCTTTGTTGGAAGTATGTCAGAAGGTCATGTAATGTTAAATTTATATTAAAATCTAGTCTTCATGAGTCTAGGATGATTTGACAATGATTTATTTTACTTCTCAGCATTTTAGAATGGGTTGATGTAGAGAATTGTGGGAGTTGCTTGCAGTCTGTGTTTTTTTTTTTTTTTTTTGTGAGTGAGGCCTCCATGTTAGTTAAATACTTGCATTTCTTACATACAGAATGTGTTGCATATTGTCTGTGAGCATCAGGCAGTTGCTATACTGCCTAAGGATACCAATAGCTATGAGGAGGGCAACAGAAGGAAGGTAAGCAGGTTAACTTTCTATTTTAATCCAAGGATCAGGATGTTTTAATGTATATTTTACACACATGTTTATAAGGTAAGGTGCAACTGAAATGTAGCTGGAGGTACATTGCTTGACTATCTGGGCTAAATGAGACTTTTAACTTAAATTTGCACTTGATATCAATACTGTAATAACATCAAGAAATGGTCTATTCTAAGTTACATAGGGCAAACATTGACTGTTTTGGGCAGTTGTTTTAATGCTGTAGAGGACCAACGGACCACTACAAGCAACAAGGGGAACAACAGATGCACAAAGTGATTTATTTGAGCAACGCACTACAGAATAATACTATTTATAGTAGGAATAGAATTTGGAGGAGGTAGGTGGTATAGAGGAAATCAAGGATCAGTATACCTGTATCAGTACAGCGCAGTCTGTCATAATGCTGAACAAAGGGCAGTGTTGTGCTAAATCACCTTATTAATAACACTGAAAAAGGCAAAAAAAAGCTCAAAAGAGCATACCAATCAATAGCAAGTGACTCAAATTCAGCCTCAATAACAAGCAATGCCCAAAACTACCCTGAAAACGAATTCAAAAGCAAAAACTTACTAGGTAAGCAGTAAAAAAGTGCAAGCTGTACCAGTACACGCAATAATAAGCAATTTAAGCTAAAGTCTCTTAGCCTTCGGTTTTTCTGGCTTTGAATAAGTAGTCAAATCTGGTTTTAGATGGCCACAAACAGGGAGGTTAGCTTGGCATGTCACATCTGGTATTTTTGACAGATAACTAGTGACTCAAAAAAGAATAGAGGCAGAAATATATTTACAAGCTATATTTTCTTGGAAAGACGTGTCACTGAGTGCTTAGAAGGCAAGAGTAGCTCCAATATGGGCTTTGTTTAGTTCTGACTAATTGCACTGAATGATGTCAAAAAGAGATGTTTCAGTTCTCTAGCTTTCATGAAATCATGCTGAGAATTTTCTAAAATATGGTAAGGTTTAGTGTAGTTCTGAAATTATGAATGAATGACTCAGCAGTGAAATAGACCACTGATTATTGTCTGTGGTTTGATAGTAAAACCATCTTTCCATTTTGTGTAGACTATGATCTCTCTTAAGTCTGTAGAAACAAACACATTCACACACACACACACACACACACACACACACACACACACACACACACACACATACACACACACAAAGATGGATTAACACTCAAAAGCACAATTGTGCATAAAGCTAGATTAACACACGCACGCAAACACACACAGGGATTTTTGAGAGGTTAGCATAGAGTTTTTATTAAGGTATATATTTATGATTTATACTTTGAGTTGTGTTACTGAAACAGTTCCAGCTGTACTCAGCACTCATGTGCATCATTTCCATCTGCCAGTCTCAACTCCATATTGATTATTGTAGTCTACAGATTAAATTCTCCCAGGAAGGTGTTCCTCATTCAGTCTTTGATCATTTATCAACCCCAGTTTTCGACAGACACACACACACACACATGTACACACACACACACACACACACACACACACACACACACACACACACACACACGGTGACAGAGAGGCTAAGTGATTGAGTGGGATGAATAATTGTAAATCTGTATAGAAACAAGGCCACTGGATCTTTCTGGTCTGTAGTTTTGGCATGTATCAAATCTTACAGTATCATGTATGAAGCCAGATTGATCATCATGTATTATTCGCATTAGTGGGATCTTTAATATATCTTTAAAGATGGACATAAAGATTTTATAGTCATTATTTAATAATTATATGGGTCTGTAAGAACTACAAAACTGTGAGTCTTTGTAGCTTTTATGATAGGTGAGATCAAAGAGTATCTCCACAAAGGTGGTATAGTGCCATGTGATTGAATGAGAAGTTATGTACTTACCATAACGTTCCATGTTAGTTATCTTCTTCTCGCCTTCTTTCTTGCTGGATGGGTTCAGAGCCGAACCTTGACTCCGACTCAGCCTAATACTAAAGCTCGAGAGCTATTTTTCACCTGCTCGAGGCTATACTATGTCCCATAATGCTAGGCATGATAAACCCAGATCTCGTTTAATAGCTAACACTATGGACATACATGTCCCACCACAAGAGAGAATACATTTAACAAATATATCTAAGCTCCTCTACATATAAACCTTAGAAGGGCTACCAAAGGGGAGCAAGAGATCTAGCTGAGGAGATAACTCTGGTGACAAAAAACATCTCTCGCAAGATACTCTAGGTCTTTCTAGGCTAGGGGGATGGAGGGGGGACGCAAGAAAGAAGGTGAGAAGAAGACAACTATCATGGAACGTTATGGTAAGTACATAACTTCTCAATGTTAAGTTGTCAATCTCACCTTCATTCTTGCTGGATGGGACAGTGTCACTAGCACCTTAGTCCCGGGTGGCTCAATGGAACAGACTCTTGAGTACAGTGGAACCAAAATCAGCCCGACTTCTGGAGGCAATGTCCAGTTTGTAATGAGAAATGAAGGTATGAGGGGAGGCCCATGTGGCCGCTGCACAAATAGAATCCATAGGTAACCTTGCTTGAAAAGCTACTGAGGAAGCTAATGCTCTAGTTGAATGAGCTCTAGGCTTGCTAGGGAGCTCCTTATGCCTCAATTGATAGATTAACATGATAAGAGTGGTCAACCATCTGGACAAGGTTACTTTAGAAACTGGCCGGCCTTACTTTCGTCCAGCGTAAGACAGGATGAGCTGTTCTGATTTTCTCGTCTGTTTAGTTCTATCCAGATAGAAACATAGTTGATGGTGAACATCCAAACAATGTAATCTTCTCTCAGCTCTATCAGTATAATTTGGGAAGAAGACTGGGAGATCAATGGTCTGATTAAGATTTTTTTCAGAGAGTACCTTAGGTAAAAAGGATGGATTAGTCCTAAGAGACACTCTATCTTTGTGAAAAGCAAGATAAGGGGGGAGCACATAGAGTGCTTGTAGTTCCAAAACCCTTCTCGCTGAGGTAATGGCTACCAAGAAAAGTGTTTTCCATGAGAGCAGTTTCAACGAGCAGGAAGCAGCTGGCTCGAAAGGAGGAAGAATTAAAGAAGACAGTACCAAATTTAGATCCCACGGTGGAGGAGGATCTTTAACTGGGGGCCGAAGTAATAGGGTTCCTTTCAGAAAGGCTTTGCAAAGCTTGTGGGACATAATACTGGCCTCTGATAAGCCAACGTGGAAATTTGCAATAGCCGCCAACTGGACCCTGATAGTGGCTGAGAAAGAGCCTATTTGGAAAAGTTCCGCCAAAAATTCTAGAACTGTTTGGACAGGAGCTGTGGACGGGTCAACTTGATTTTTCCTTGCCCAAATAGAGAACCGTTTCCATTTACTAGCATACGTCCTTCTGGTGTTAGACTTGTGAGAGGCAAGGATAATATCACGTACTGACTGAGAAATTAAGGGATGCCTGGCTAGGGTTGGAAGTGGAGTAACCAAGCTGTGAGGTTGAAAGATGGAAGGGATTGGTGCAGCCCACCCGATTGATGGGTCAGAAGGTCTGGAACTGGGTCCAGATGCCAGGGCTGCTCCAGCAGGTGACATTGCAGGAACGGACACCAAACTTGTCGGGGCCAGTAAGGAGCAATGAGGATCATCCTGGATCTCAAGGCAGTTGCTTTCTGGACTAACTGACTAATTAAAGGAAAAGGGGGAAAAGCATACAGAAGACCCCGGGGCCAATCGTGGACTAGAGCATCTCTGGGAGGGAGACCTGGAGGAGGAAAAAGGGTGAAGAAGTCCTAACACTTGCTGTTTTGAGGGGTTGCGAAAAGGTCGCAGCAAGGCTGACCCCACCTTCTGCATATTTGTTCCACTACTAGCTGGTTGAGAGACCACTCATAGGGCATGAGAATGGCCCTGCTCAATCTGTCCACTAGGACGTTGGACTTCCCGGGAATATGCGTTGCTACCAGAAACCATTGAGAAGGGATCACCCACTGCCAAAGTCTGAGCGCTTCCCGACATAGGGGGTAGGACCTGGTTCTGCCCTGCCTGTTGATGTACCACACTACAGACATATTGTCTGTCTGAATTGCAATCGTCCCAGTGGGTAGAGAGTCCTGAAGGGCCTGCAACGCCAAACGTACCACTCTCATTTCCAAGACATTGATGTGCAGGTGGCACTCGAAGGGTTGCCATGTGACCTGGACTGTCCTGCCCTGAAAATGACCCCTCACCCTATCAAGGAGGCATCCGTAGTCATGGTGGCAACTGGAGGGGGGAGAACAATAGGTCTGCCTTGGAGCATCTGAGGCGAGACCATCCACCAAGAGAGGTGTCTCTTGCACGACTGAGTGATGAGAATGTTGTGTGACATAGGAAGCTGCTGGAAGGAACATTGAGAAAAAAGCATCCACTGCAGTATCCGCATATGAAAACGAGCTAGGGGGAGCAAGGTGATTGTTGCTGCCATTAGACAAACCCCGGGATTCATGAAGCTCGGCGCAAGGCCGGCGTAAGGCCTGCGCCGGCGGTGCATGGAATATCCGGCGCAGTAGCGCCATATACATATTAATGAGAGTGCACCGGAATCACAGACACGTGCGTAGTGTACGTGAGCGAGCCCAGGTAGGATGCGTCTGGAGGCGTGTCTAAGCCGGCAGGAGGTGAGCAACCTAATGTGCTGACAGCCACGGTCCGCCCACAATAGTAATGGCAGCAGCCAGGTCCCGTGCAGAATGAAATGCACGTACAGTACGCAACATAGTCCCCGTTCCAAATCAACGGAGAAGCAAATAGAAGCCACCAAGGCATAAGTGTACCCGTTCAAGGAGCAAAGGATACGATAAGACCGCCGTCCCGCAATGTACTGTCAGTGTTTACACTCAGAGAAGGTGTACAGCCGCATGTCAGCGCCGCACCGACATAGGAGCAGCGACTAAGGTCACCACCTGTCCCACTGTGTTTGGGGCAGTCTCTCCATGGACAGTGGTGTCCCGAAAAAACGTATTAGAAATGGCCGATGTGCTACGAATGTAGGACACAATGATATCCCGTATGTAATGTAATGGTAGCATGAATTGGTTATTTCTGTAACAGACATACCGAAATGACACAATAAACAGAATAAGCAAGTAAATTGCCACAATAATAAGCAAATTATTTAGGCAAACAAGTGATTTTCTATGCTATATAGTGACCGTTTGTATGTGTCGGCCTGTAAAGGCAGATGTGAGTCCCGGAAATATCCCAGATCGGAAAATGGAAAAGGTGGAAACCCCAGCAGCGACATGGGCATGGTCACCAGGGTTACCTGCTGTCCCAAAGTGCCATGGACAGTCCCTGATTGGACAATCGTGTCCCTGCAACAATCGTAAAAATGGAAAATGACCTGCGATCCCCTGCCACGCAAATTCCCGCAATATACATGTAAATAGTAGCATAAAACATATACATTACGGTATGGAACACAGACATGGCATAAGAAAATAAATAAGGAACCCAAACGCTAACAGAATAGGCTCATAGTATGGCAAACAAGTGAAGTTCTGTCCACTGCACTAGCCCTGGGTATGTGTAGTCCTGCAAATATCGAAGTGTCCACATAACATGCCCCACCATGGGCATTGGAAAAGGTGCCAACCATAATGGTCACAAGCAGTAGTGACAGTACATAGCCGGGTAGCTGTGCCGACATAACAACAGTAAGGAAGCAAGATACCCCAAACACAGGCAAACATGTGCATAGCAACATATCCCAGACCCAGCAACATCTGTTGCATACACCGGATGGTGTATGATGAAGTGTAATATCCAGAGGCAGAACACATGCATTCGGATGTACTACACAATAGCCTCATTGTACATGTCAGTCACACCCATGTATACCCCTGCACCCAAACCTGCTAGCATCCGTGTGCAGCTATACAACCACACACAATGTGCATACCTGAATTGTGGTAAGATGTTTGTGTTAGGCAATGCCACGCTGGCAAATACGCACCCACATGTCAGCAACCCACCGCAGGTACAGATATGTAAATGGCTGCATGTGAATGTGTCAGCAGAATGTGTACATCCGGCATGTAGTATGTACCCGCCCAAACCATCTAGGTTTGCATACGACACGGTGCACATAAGTGTACACATGTGGACAAGTCTGGTCGGTGGACCACCGCATCGACGATCATCTCTGCAGTGAAGTCGATCACATATAGCGGAACAGGTGCCTAACACACAGGACATCCTAACAGGGTGCTACAGGCAAAGAAGGGGAAACTGGGACATCACATGTGGAGATGAGCGTGGCTGGACGGACAAATACACACGGTCAAGGTAAAGGATGGAACAACATGCATATGGCTGGATGGATGTTGTTCGTAAAATATATAGAAACACATATGAAGTTCCAGTTTACACTCGAAATACTATATAATGTATTGAATTGTACCGCACAATATGGCAGCAGAACTAAGCCTGCATGTAATTGGTGAAGCTAAGCTGTACTGTGATGGAATTCTGAACCTGGCAGTAAGCAGGACAGCAGCCTCATGTCTGTCATCATTAATCATTTGCTGGGTTACAGAACAATAAATGTATGTACATGCATAACAGCACTCCTTCCCCAGAGGAGGATGGCCTTGTGAGCTCAATGGAAGATAGCAGTACAACTCCCTACCAGACAGACAAAGCAACGATCAAGAAATTAACTGTCCACTGTATCGTAACAGTCTAGGGTCCTTGAAACAGCTACAATCACAAAAGGATACTGTAATGTACAAGGTGCCTTGCAAGCCTGTGTTATTCCCATGAGAAAACAATTTAAAAGCACGAGCCCAGCACCCACGTATGTATAGACTATTGCGGACCATAGTGATGGAAATGCCCTGTGACCGACCACGCCAGTAAGTTGGGCAAATGCTGATTGTAAACACTATATAAAGAAACTGCTTACTGTATAGAGTCAGACAAAACTCCCATACTTGGACTGTACATTATTTAGCCTGCCTGTGTACACTACTAAAACTGTCCGAACCCGAGCCTCCTGTGTTATCGGCTGTCACTTAGAAAAGTCTACTGATAACTACAGTCTGGTTGTAACAACTTATTTCACATCGTGATCCTTGTAATCCGAATTCCCTTGGTAAGCTACAGGTCAGAGTGCATGGCTGGTTAGACATGTACCGGAGAATATGCATAAATGGTTCTTCTTGAATGAAAAGACCTCCGACTGAATTGTTGTGTGTAAAGAGGCTGTTTACTGTCTGATCTGTGGCTGAAAAGCGGAAAACTGGATCCCAAGAAGAAAACGTGCAGCCTTAAACAGGAGGCCCAGGTAAGGAGTGTCTGACTTTTTGTGTCTATTGTAGATCAGGGACCAGACTACATTGTGTTTCTGTTAACAGTAGTGATATCGGGTCAAGACCTACCCACATACTGTTAAATCTGAACATAGGTCAGGGAACACACAGCAGAGTAAATAGTGCATGTAGCCACTACAGTGGATACAGGCAAAAAGACACACGTGTTATGACAGAAGGGTACGAGCAGTCGTGTAGAGGATATGGGAGATTATTGAAGCAACAGATCATGTGATCCGCATTTGACGGGTGACGTGAAGAATATGCAATCGCAGAGAGCACATAATGTGAGTTACGCAGCAAAATGGGGTAATAAATATGACATTGATGGTATATTAGGCAACATACCGTTACTGAAACATTGTAATCGCTGAAAATCCGATGCATATGTACCAAGGTAAACACCTGTTCCACCCTGAGAGGGATATGCCCTCTCTGGCCAGCCGTGTCCTGTAAATAAACCGAACACATGTCAAATGTCCTGATATCTCAGGACAAACATTACCCAGATAAATATCAAAATGGTAGCATAAAAGAGTACCCACTGCCCACAAGGACACAGTCCGACAAGCTCTACACTTTACATATGCACAGTGGTGTCCATTGTAGGACCCAAACATTGTGGAAAGAATCGAATAATGTGTTATTCCAACGCGTACCTGAACTCATCGTCGTCACAGGTACACATATGCACCGCAAGCGTGTTTAATGTTGCTGACAGCTGTCCATGTAATGCAGCACAGATGCACAGAAATACCCAGGGTACCGGGTCCATAGAACTGCATCCACATCACACCTCCGCACACATGACGGATGTGTAATGGGTACTGTCAATTGTTGCAGTCAAGGGATTCTGGGTATGTAGACTCTGTGCTCGGTGTTGTTTCGCAGGCAATCCTTTCTCCGCCCGTGGGAGGGATGCGTATCACCTGCCTCAGTCTCCGCTAATAATGCAAACCATACTCCGGAGAATGCTAAATGTAGGTGCGTAATGTGTACAGCCCCATACTACTGTCCAGTAGGCAATTGTCATGGATGGACACCCGTATGGCCAGAATGGCACCCACAACTGCAAACCCGGGTAAATGACATAGCCGCGGGAAGGCATAACACAGGAAATACACATAGGGACTACAGTTGACATTCCACATACAAAGCAGGACCGTCGTGCCAACACCGGCATACACAGCACTCAATCTGCCAGCAACAGACTGAGGAGCACCCGCTACCGTACAGCGTAACAGATGTGCGACCTGTGGAACACATACTAATGGCACACACACAATGTCAAGTAGGATATGTAAGCTATGGCATTCCCACCTATGAAGACAACATGGTTAAATGAATGCATAGGTAAGCAACATGTTCCGGTGGTGTTATATTGGAAATACAGTGACGGATATGTCCCATTGGGATGTCTGCGGTTTATATGAAGCAGTTGGTAACCAGCATCTTTGGATGTATGTCAATTGTTCACAGTACTAAATCAGCTGGTTATGTAGCACCATGTGGAATGGGTAGTCAAACAGACATCCGCGATTCCTGAACACACAGTATCAGTGAAATCCAATGCTCACAAGGACACAGTCCGACAAGCTCTACACTTTACATATGCACAGTGGTGTCCATTGTAGGACCCAAAAATTTGTCTAAAGACAGCTCTTCCGCCTTATTTAATCACCTAACGGAACTCATTGTAGTCACAGGTACACATATGCACCGCAAGCGTGTTTAATGTTGCTGATAGCTCTCCATGTAATGCAGCACAGATGCACAGAAATACCCAGGGTACCGGGTCCATAGAACTGCATCCACATCACACTTCCGCACACATGACGGATGTGTAATGGGTACTGGCAATTGTTGCGGTCAAGGGATTCTGGGTATGTAGACTCTGTGCTCGGTGTTGTTTCGCAGGCAATCCTTCTTCCCGCCCTGTGGGAGGGATTTGCGTAGCACCTGCCTTACTCTCCGCTAATAATGCAAACCATACTCCGGAGAATGCTAAATGTAGGTGTGGAATGTGTACAGCCCTATACTAGTGTCCAGTAGGCAATTGTCATGGATGGACACCGTATGGCCAGGATGGCACCCACAACTGCAAACCCGGTAAATGACATAGCCGCTGTAAGGCATGACACAGGAAATACACATAGGGAGCACAGTTGACATTCCACATACAGAGCCGGACTCGTGCCAACACCGGCGTACAGCACTCAGTCTGCCAGCAACAGACTGAGGAGCACACGCCACCGCACAGCGGAACAGATGTGCGACCTGTGGAACACATACTAAGGGCACACACACAACGCCACGTGGGTTGTGAAAACTAGGGCATCCCCACCTACGAGGACAACATGGTTAAAGGAATGCATAGGTAAGCAACATGTTCTCGTGGTGTTATATTGGAAATATAGTGACGGATATGTCCCATTGGGATGTCTGAGGTTTATATGAAGCAGTTGGTAACCACCATCTTTGGATGTATGTCATTTGTTCACAGTACTAACGCAGCCGGTTATGTAGCACCATGTGGAATGGGTAGTCAAACAGACATCCGCGATTGGGGAACATACACCAGCAGTGAAAAGCACTGGGCAGGTGGACACAGTCCAGCAACATCTAACTTGACATATGCACATCGGTGTCCATTGTAGGACCCAAAAATTCTGTTCAGAGAATGCCTGCTAGCATCCTGCATTACTCATGTGATCTAATTGTCGTCACCACGCCACAGGTACACATAGGCACGCAAGCGTGTTCATTGTTGATGATAGCTGTCCATGAACTGCAGCACACATGCACAGAAATACCCAGGGTATCGGGTCCATACAGCTGCGCCCTCACCACACTGCAGCCCACATGAAGGATGAGTAAAGGGTAGTGTCCAGTGTTGCAGACAAGGCCGTCTGGGCATGTACAATCTGGCCTCGTGTTGTTTCGCAGGCAATCCTTTGTCCCGCCTGGGAGGGACGTGCGTAGCACATGCCACTCTCCGCTAATAATGCACACCATACTCCGGGAATGCAAAATGCAGGTGTGAAATGTGTACAGCCCCATACCAGTGTATAGTAGGCAATTCACATGGATGGACAAGCGTATGACTAAGATGGCACACATAAATGCAAACCCGGTGGAATTACACTGCCGTAGTAAAGCATTACACAAGTCATACACATAGGGACTACAGTTGACATTCCCCATACAAGAAACACAGACAACCAGCCGATGAAGTCCAAAGCAAAGACGAGGTACTGTAGGGACCGCCAGTGACCAACCAGAGCACACCAAGAATTAAAGGCAGTCACCATAGTCTATTGGAGCCCACTTCGTCTGCTTCATAAGCAGACTTATTCAGACTACATACAATGTAGTCCAACCTACTACATTTACAAGCATTAATTGGTTGGTACATTAGATGTGCTAGGTACTAATTACATGCCTTAAAGGCAGACAAGCGAACAAACCTTACTTGGGTTACACATCCCACACAGTGAGGACAACAGACATTGCTTCGAAAGGTACAGTCTTCATCGGAAAATGGAAATATATGTACATATATGATACATGAACCAACATAAAATGTTTTCCAAATGTCTGACTGTGTAAGCTACATGTATATGTCCTACGGATTGTGCCAATATATTAACAGAACTGCAGACACCTAGTAATATGAATGAACCATAATATATACACATAAACCGTATGAATATGACTACTGTAAAATAGACCAACGAAATGTAAAGATTCACAATGTGCTAATGTAACATTCATTTAGAAGGTTACAGAAATAAATCAATCCAGACATCCATGTGTAAATACTAACAGAAGGCCAGCGAGGTGCTTGCCCTCACATGTACTGGGATGTCGATCCACAGCATAGTGAGTGTCTGGGTGATGAATCCGTCCCAACAACACGCTCGCTTAATGACAGTGTCAAGGTGTACGCCAGCTGCCCTTGTGGTTCTGAGGGATCTACCTTATTTACGTGAAGCATAGTCATCAGATCTCGGTTCGACCTAGCCGTGCATGCCAGGCACGGGTCACCTCTGGGCAAGTGGTATGCAACTGTATACAGCTGGAATCCTTTCAGTCGGTCAGTATAACACATATACCTGAGATCCTGCATCCGTTTGTCGAAGAACTGTTGGTGCCTTTCCAGCTGCTGCAGGTGTTGGGTCAGATACATTCTGAACGGGGCATTGTACCCAATCATAGGTCTATTGAGTGATGAGTACAAGGGGACAATGACCTCACCTGATCTAGATGTGAATCCCTTCATGATGATGTGGGCAATGTGGAAGGTCTACCCAACTATGTTAGCAACATGTGTGTCTAACGAACGGTTAACAACAACACGTGTCCCCAGATCACTGGTAACCCCTCCGTGTTCAGTGGACTGCCACCTATATGGTAGCTCGGGTAACCTTGTTCATCCCGAAGGGTATGCCTATGCATTTCCTGGCATTTAGCTGTAGGACATGTCTCTGGTACCACTTATCCACATCTGTGAGGCACTCCTGAAGGATATCTGTGTCAGATGTGTGTCTGACCTTGGCATCCGTTTGCAGTCGTATGCAAACATTGTCACCCATAACCCCCCTGTGTGTGCGTGTACATTGGAAACGTAGATGCTGGAAATAGTGGACCCAGGACTGAGCCCCATGGGACACCACCTGTGACTGGCTGTGAGTATGACATGGCGCCAGCAACTATGGCCATGTGTGTTCTGTGACCTAGCCAGTTTGCAACCCATATGGCGATGTATGGATTTACATTCAAGATGACGGGTTTATCAAGTATACCCGAGGGGGGTATTGTGTCGACGGCCTCTGCCGGGTTGAGGTAGGCTGTATGGACTGGTTTACCCTCAGCAATGGCCTCGGTGACTGATTCTACAAAGTGAAACACGTGTAAAGGGCATGATCTGACTATGACCAAGCTAAACTGGGTTGTATCCAAAGTATGCGGGTCCCCTATGTCCTCATCTATGTGTCCCATTATGATCCATCTCCATGGCTTTGCAGATAAGGCTTGTCAAACTAATGGTATGGTAATACCCAGGGTCAGTGGAGGCACCATCTATGTGGAGTGTGACTACAGTCGCCCTGTGCTACTACTCAGGTACGATCCTGAGGTGAGGCTAGGATTACACAGCTGTCCGGCGTGGGTTAAATTCCCCATAGAGTTCCCGGAGTGCACAGCTGGGACACCATGTGGACCCATGGATGTTGTGTTGACTGCCTTGGGGCTGGATGTGGGTAATGCTGGACATACCAACGGCAGACGTGCCACGCCTCGAGTCCGATGCCCAAGGGACCACACACATAGCCGGCCTTAGGCATAGGCCAAGTAGGTAGCCGCCTAGGGTGTTGCTCTACCGGGCACCTTTCCAGACTCTATTTGGTGTAGGTAGACCAGGAGGGGGTAGCGGTGACGATCGGTGGCAACCTCTGCCTAGGTCACCACTTACCCTAAGGCCACTCTTCCCGTGGGTAATACAGCAGTACCCACACCCAGACGCTGGTCATCGCTAGGGTCATTGCTAGTATGGCACATCATCTACGAAGGAAGGAAACCATATATCCCCAGACATAATGGCACAGCATAATGCCTGTTCGCCGCCAAAGGCAGACATACGCCACCCGCCGGTGCGGACGCATTCGCGCGAGATGTCCGTTAACAATGCCGACAATGTGTCGCTTTGTGAAACAAACTCCACAGAGACATTCAATAATAGACAACGTCGGACAACCCGTTGTCCCGTGTCTGAGCTGTTCAGCCTGTTACGCCATGTTAAACGTGTGTAGCACAGCGCAACCGGGGCAAAAACAGCAACGCACATGTCTGTGGCTCAGTCAAAGTCGCCACGCAATGTTAAACCCTTGTAATATTGCACACAGGCCATACATATGGAGGGTTAGTAATGGCAGTAGGTTAGTTCGATCAGACCATGTGCAATTAGTATAACGAGATCTACAACGGATACACCGCCAATCGATGCACACGGTTAAGACTAATTGGGGGCGTGACATGGTACCATGGACACGGACAAACGCGTGCCCATGTGACTCATCTAACATTCAGACAGGGTCAGGGCGGTCCCGCAGTGGGCGCCAAGACCAAACCCAAAGCACCACAGCAACACCCTGACAATCGAAGGCCTGTATGCATATGGGATATAAGCAGCTGTCATCTGAACAGCCCTGTGGTGACGACATATGCATCCTGGGCCATGAGCGAGGGGCAATTAGGAATGTTCAACATGCAGTACCGCACCTTTCCCAGCAGGAGAATGGATGCCTGTGCCGCGCGTGTGTGCGGGGTGATATGTAAATGTACATTGGTACCACCGGTTTGCATATTAATGTCAACGAACAGCCAACGTGCACTGCTCACAGTAAGTCAAACGTGACTGCAGTCACGCTGGAATTATGACTATAGAACATATAGATGTGCACGCACGTAAAGCGCCCATGCTGCAAAGACTGTTACATATATAAAGCTGTAAGTGCTTTCTGCACACGTCCGTCAACCGGATCAGACATATGTTACCAGAATAGTCACAAGTAACGCAAAACACGTAACCACACAGACACTGTAAACATATATAAACGGAATACGGATATGCATGTGCGCGTGCGCGTAACCCACAATCCGGACATGCGAGTGTACGTGCGCGTGTGTGATCCAGTGGAACCAGGGAAGGTTACGGATGTCTCCTCCACACGTTTACATTCATAATTGTCAAATATATGCTTAAATAGTACCTATTGATTCCATGCTTTGTTATCGTAATGCTACTAATATACACATCGATATACAATAACCTGATCAACACACTACATTCTAAGGTGCACTCTCACCAATTATCAACTATGTGTCCGGATACTGATTGTATTTACCAATATTGTAGATATATTAACACATTGTTGCCGTATTATTGTTTCCATGAAGTAAGGCATGCAACACTGATATGTATATGTCACGGTATAATCAAGACTTGGAGCACTGTCCACCTAACTATGAGCAGGTTTATTGATTAATTCGCTTTAAACCGACTCTGAAGGAAGTGAATTAGGGATGGCTATGTCATGACATCCGTACTCCGACGGTGCCCCATGTTAGTAGTTGAGAGAGCTCAGTATCCTTTCACTGTGGAGTCTATCGTATTTGACAGTGTCTGTTTCAGCCGATATATGTTCCATAATGTCGTTTATGAAGATGGGCAGGACGCAAGGTTTGCTGTATTTACGCATACTGGCACGTGGATATAGATAGGCCATGTCATACAAACGATGGGTAGTCAAGCAGACATCCACGACTGGGGAACATACAGCGGCAGTCAATACCACTGGCCAGATGGGGACAGTCAAACACGCTCTACACTTTACAAATGCACATCGGTGTCCATTGTAGGACTCCAAAAATTCTGACTTGTTTGCCAGTATGCGCCAGAAAATGCCAATCCGAGTACAAACCGTGACTACGGCACCGCTAGACATATGCACCACCAGCATGTTTAAGGTTGATGATACCTGCCCATGACATGCAGGACATATGAACAGAGGTCCCCAGACTGCCGTGTCCATACATGTGCGTCCATATCCCAGTTCCGCACACATGAAGGATGTGTCATGCGTACCGTGGGGGGTTGCAGCCCTGGTATCTTGGGTATGCAAAATGGGTCTCGTGTTGTTTGGCTGATAATCCGCTGTCCCGCCTGCGGGAGGGCTGCGGGTACAGGACGTGCCTTAGTCCCCAGTAAGGATGCAAAGCACCCATAGGGTAATGCTAAAGGCATGTGTGAAATGTGTTCAGCCCTACATCAGTGTCCAGTAGGCATTTCCCAAGGATGGACAAACGTACGGACAAGATGGCACCCATAATAGCAAGCCTGGTGGAATCACACAGCCGTAGTAGGGCATGACACAGGACATAAAGATGGAAACAGCAGTACATACACCCGTAGACATCCATCCTGCCATGAATCCCAGCGCATACAGCAGCGAAGGTGCTATCCAGTATGGGGATCACCCGCCCACTCGCGGAACATACCTGCGACCTGTGGAACACATATTAATGGCACACCAACAACGGCAACTAGGAAGGTCATACTATCGCTAAAATATGGAGTTCACACACATAACCGACATACTGTCATGAACACAGAGGTGCTACATGTACCGCTGTGTTATACTGACAATTCAGTGGCGGATAGTTCACAATGGTACCTGTGAGGATTATGTAAAGCTGTTGCCAACCTGCAGGACTACAGTAACACCCTATGGGTAAATTGTGGAAGGACACGGGTTACGAAAGCACTACATAATATGGGTAGGCGGACAGACATCCGGGAATGGGGAACATACGGCGGCAGTCAAACCCACTGGCCGAATGGACACAGTCCAACATGTCCTAAACTTTACATATGCACATCGGTGTCCATTGCAGGACCCAAATATTACTCCTTAAGTGAGTGTGAGCAACATAGTGTGAACCGGAAGAGGTGACAGCCGTGACTACGGCACAGGTAGATATGTGCACCACAGGTGTCTTCAAGGGTGATGACAGCCGTCCATGAAATGCAGGACATATGAATAGGACTCCCCAGGCTGCTGCATCCATACACGTACGTCCACATCCCATGTCCGCACACATGAAGGGTGTGCAAGGGATACTGTCGACGGTTGCAGACATGGGATCGTGGGTATGCATATATGGGTGTCGGTGTGGATTGGCAGATGATTCATCGTCCCGCCTGCAGCGGACGGCCATGGCATATGCGCATTCGCAATACTAATACCGATCATCCACCGGAAATGGAGAATGCAGCTGTGAAATGTTGACAGCCTGATACTAGTGTCCAGTAGGCAGTTCCCATGGATGGACAAACGTACGGCCAAGATGGCACCCATAGCTGCAAACCTGGGGGAATCCCACAGCTGTTGCAAGGCATAACCCAGGGAATACAGATACGGTGTACAGTACACAGACCCCATTCAAAGAAAGACCGCTGGGCAGATAGCGCGGTACACAACACACCATGTGCCAGCACATCTATGGGGATCACACGCTCCCATACAGTGGAACAGATGGGTCACCTGTGTAAAGATACCAATGGCACAATCTCCACGTCTGCTGGGAATGACATAGGATGGTCAAACTATGGCGCTGACACCAAAGAAAGACATCCTTCGGTGAATTAATAGGATTGATGTCAATACACCATGGCAAACACCCAATGAACAGGGAAGACTTGCTGGCACCCTATGGCCCCAAACAATGTCACACATAGGTAGATGGAACAGTCAACATAAACATTTCGTCCACGACAGGTCGCATATGGTATCCAAAGGTACTTCATAGACATGTATGCTTATCACCCGCTGGCCCCGTGAGACTTACACATAACATGGAAGTATCCAGGCTTTAAATGTCCACCCTTACACTTCCATTTGTCACTTTCTATGCGAGCAATGGGGATGTAGCCACAGCATAGAAAGCAGAGACGAACTGCTAACGAAACACACACATGTCAACATCACAGAAAGCATACTATGAACACACGATACATGATATTGTACTATGCAACACAAACAAACCGAAACCTGCAGCAAGAATAGTCACCGTAGTTCGACACAACACAAGTCTTCGTAACATTTGAACAGTCCATTAACACATGCAACGCTGTTGTTTCCACAACGTGCAGGAAATATGCTATGTCTACGAATGTTCACAAACAACAATGTGAGTCCTAACATGATTTTAAATATCACACTGTTGATTGTGAACACTGTAACAATTTGCTTATTCAGATGTATGGTCGAAAGCAACGGAAACACACACACACACGGAAGGGACGGGAGATGAACCTACGCCTATTTACATGAACTCAGTACAGTATGAATCAATTACACAACGCGCTACCGAGTTGACTGACGTGAGCGCTGTCGAAGGCATACATGTAGGCTGCTGACGTCACCCGCAAGACAATATTTGGAAATAGCCAAGGCATGTGTTGCGAAGCGTCTAAAGGCATAATCAGTCGCATGGGCAGCTGGAAACACACACACACACACACACGGAAGGGACGGGGGACGAACCTACGACTATCTACATGAACACACTACTGTATGAATCATTTACAGAACGCTACCGAAGTTTGCTAAACAGAGCGCTGTCACAGGCGTACTTGTAGGCAGCTGACATCATCCGCAAGACAATAGTTGGCAATAGCCAAGGCATGTGTTGCGGAGCGCCTAAAAGCATAATCAGTCGCAGAGGCAGCTGGAAACACACACACACACACGGAAGGGACGGGGACGAACCTACGACTATCTACATGAACACACTACTGTATGAAGCATTTACAGAACGCTTCACCGAAGTTTGCTAAACAGAGCGCTGTCACAGGCATACTTGTAGGCTGCTGACGCCAGCCGCAAGACAATAGGTGGCAATAGCCAAGGCATGTGTTGCGGAGCGCCTAAAAGCATAATCAGTCGCAGACGAGCTGGAAACACACACACACACACACACACGGAAGGGACGGGAACGAACCTACGACTATCCACATGAACACACTACTGTATGAAGTATTTACAGAACGCTGCCACCGAAGTTTGCTAAACAGAGCGCTGTCACAGGCATACTTGTAGGCTGCTGACGCCAGCCGAAGACAATAGGTGGCAATAGCCAAGGCATGTGCGGAGCCGCCTAAAAGCATAATCAGTCGCAGACGCAGCTGGAAACACACACACACACAGACACACACACGGAAGGTAGGGGAACGAACCTACGACTATCCACATGAACACACTACTGTATGAAGCATTTACAGAACGCTGCTACCGAAGTTTGCTAAACAGAGCGCTGTCACAGGCATACTTGTAGGCTGCTGACGCCACCCGAAGACAATAGTTGGCAATAGCCAAGGCATGTGTTGCGGAGCGCCTAAAAGCATAATCAGTCGCAGAGGCAGCTGGAAACACACACACACACACACACGGAAGGGACGGGGACGAACCTACGACTATCTACATGAACACACTACTGTATGAAGCATTTACAGAACGCTGCCACCGAAGTTTGCTAAACAGAGCGCTGTCACAGGCATACTTGTAGGCTGCTGACGCCAGCCGCAAGACAATAGGTGGCAATAGCCAAGGCATGTGTTATGGAGCCGCCTAAAAGCATAATCAGTCGCAGACGCAGCTGGAAACACACACACACACAGACACACACACACGGAAGGGACGGGAACGAACCTACGACTATCCACATGAACACACTACTGTATGAAGCATTTACAGAACGCTGCCACCGAAGTTTGCTAAACAGAGCGCTGTCACAGGCATACTTGTAGGCTGCTGACGCCAGCCGCGAAGACAATAGGTGGCAATAGCCAAGGCATGTGTTGCGGAGCCGCCTAAAAGCATAATCAGTCGCAGACGAGCTGGAAACACACACACACACAGAGACACACACACACGGAAGGGACGGGGAACGAACCTACGACTATCCACATGAACACACTACTGTATGAAGCATTTACAGAACGCGCTACCGAGTTTGCTAAACAGAGCGCTGTCACAGGCATACTTGTAGGCTGCTGACGCCACCCGCGAAGACAATAGTTGGCAATAGCCAAGGCATGTGTTGGAGCGCCTAAAAGCATAATCAGTCGCAGAGGCAGCTGGAAACACACACACACACACACACACACGGAAGGGACGGGGACGAACCTACGACTATCTACATGAACACACTACTGTATGAAGCATTTACAGAACGCTACCGAAGTTTGCTAAGCAGAGGGCTGACACAGGCATACTTGTAGGCTGCTGACGCCAGCCGCAAGACAATAGGTGGCAATAGCCAAGGCATGTGTTGCGGAGCGCCTAAAAGCATAATCAGTCGCAGACGCAGCTGGAAACACACACACAGAGACACACACACACGGAAGGGACAGGGAACGAACCTACGACTATCCACATGAACACACTACTGTATGAAGCATTTACAGAACGCGCTACCGGGTTTGCTAAACAGAGCGCTGTCACAGGCATACTTGTAGGCTGCTGACGGCACCAAGAAGACAATAGTTGGCAATAGCCAAGGCATGTGTTGCGGAGCCGTCTAAAAGCATAATCAGTCGCAGAGGCAGATGGAAACACACACACACACACAGACACACACACACACACACACACACACACACACACACGGAAAGGACGGGACGAACCTACGCCATCTACATGAACACACTACAGTATGAAGCATTTACAGAACGCTACCGAAGTTTACTGAGCAGAGCTGTCAGGAGGCATACCCCACGTGAGTGGTATCATTTGCAAAGGCAATGCGCCGCCGGTGTTCGGACAGAGTTCGCCGTCCCGCAGCCTGATACCACCCCAAGGTCGCCGTACACCTACGCGTTAGTGCTGCAGTCGAGAATAACAAGTAACTACTGATCAGTACATCACTGCATACTGGGCATGCTCAGACACTTAGACTCGGCACAGGGCAGACATGCATACACATGTTGCGACGGCATGGGTGGCGAATGTGGACCGTCCGTGTGTCCAGCCACACAACAGAAACCTGGCCATGCCACACACGTGGCCGCTATGTAGGGATAGAGGCATGCACCCGGGTATTACTGCAGACGGCGGTGTGCACTGTGCTGTGTGTCTATCTACACAGCTGCCTACTGGGCATGCTCAGACACTTAGAGTCGGCACAGATCAGACATGCATACACATGGTGCGACGGCATGGGTGGCGGAATGCGGACCATCCTGTGTGTCCGCCACACAACAGTAACCCGGTCATGCCACAGACGTTGTTGTTGCTGCGGGAATATGTAGGTGCAATTAACCATGTGTAGGACTGGCCTACAGTTTGTTGCATGCTACAGACAACCCTCACAAACACAGGATACCTTCACAGATGTCCTGAGGACACTGGTGAGTGGGCATGCTCTCACAACAGCACCGCTTGGGTGACATGAACCACCCATACATAGCCTGGGAACATTACCCATGGCACAACACAGTACGCCAGCAGTCCCAGGTGTTCACACACCTGGCCACTGTTAAACAGCCATGCACCATACATACCAGGGGATGTCTGACAGTTCTGCCCATCACGCATGGTGAGGATATGCCCCACACAGGATGTACAGCCCTCAATGGTGATGCAAGACCGTGATAGTGGATCCACTGGTCATCCACTCACTGTAACCAACACCAGCATGGGGACCTCAGTGATGACCTCTCCACAGAAAACCACACACATCATATGACCGTGTGGTACCCTACATGTCCTCCATGCCAATGTTGAACAGAGGCCAGACCGGAAAACGCCACCAATGCCTTCCCCGACCACTCCACATGCATGTCTGCAACAGGCAAACATGATGACATCAGGACCTTGTCCACCACAGGTAGGCACATGGTGTGGTGGACCGCAGCCACTGACTACCTGTACATCAACAGTTGGAGCTACTACATGGCAGGGCAATGACAGTACCAGGGAAACCATCACCCATTCATACCAAGGCCACCATACGGCCCCACATACCAACATCCAGGTCCGCCGTGGGAGTGGTACTGCAGAGGGCACATGAGACAACCACAGGGCCTTCCCTAACTGTGGTAAGGACATGGTTGGGGGCACACAGACTTGCCTGGAAATGGTCCAGAATGGTACAACAGTCACTGCACCCACAGACATTGTCTGCATACCACAGGACATGTTCCATGCATACATCCCCCCCCCAACAGGGAACATATCCATCCCACCAGAGTGTATCCTCCCAAACATGTCATATGGCCTGGGTGGTCCCATATCTCTATGGCGCTTGACACGCCAGCAATGGGCACCGATGGTTTCCCTGGCTGTGTGCTACCCATCCTCTTTGAGGCCCTCGCCCACACATGCGCCACTGTGTCATGTTAGCCTTACTATGGGCTATGTCCCCAATGGATGCCATATGGCATCTGTGGTCCCACTATGCCAGGGTAGTGCTCCTATGGACTGTCAACAGCCACACCCTATACGCTTGACAAGTGTTGTCTGCAAAGCTGTGTGGAGGTCCATACAGGTGGTCATGGTTACAGATAGCGTGTACAGCCAATACCGGAACATACCCACAACCACATAGTCAAGGGCGGATCCTGCCTCCCGAACCTGCTCGTCCGGTCTGGAGTGTTCACCAAGGCCATTGATGGGGATACGTGGGTTTGCACACAGTACCATGACCTGGTGGGAGCGTACAGAGCACACTACACATGGGACCCATGTAAAGGCTCGCCAGCATACATGTGGGGACATATGTCACCCGATGCTTCTCACACAGGTTGGAGGTCACACCACACAGGGTTGGTGCTGAAGGTGCTTTGTCACACTCATATCTGGACCCAGTGGAGGCCCACAGGGCTCACTCCTGTGCACCCTGCCATATGGCATCCGACCTTCCAATGTGCATGCAATCATAGGGGGATTGTAGCAGACAAGGTATGCAGATGACTACGCACCAGCCGACATACCCAGCACCCCATGTTACACCTAACATCCACCTAGGCCGCCATAGACATGGCTGACTGGTGCCAGAGCCATGGCCTGCTACCAAATGCCAGAGAAGGTGCAGCCCTACCCAGTGTGAAGAACATGTTCGTCCCAATGTCACATGTAGGTGGTACGCCATTAAAGATGGTGGACATGTTCAGGGTAATGGCTACCACACCTGTTGGCAACCTCTGTCAACACACACAATGGCAATGTGGGTGTGAAGACATTCCATTGTGGCCTCCTGGTCTGGATGGAATGGCAACCACATCAGGGGTGTTCATTGTACCCCTGTACACATCACACACCAGTGCAATGACTGCGTACAATGGCACATGTGGCCTGTAGCTAACCTGACGCCTGCAGCACTCGGAAGGACCGCAAACACTCCACAAGACGGGGATGACGGTGCTAGGACATGTGTCACAAGGTGCACGGCCAAGGGGACACCGGCTGTGGATCTGCACGTGGTGATCTGTGCCTGACATACACGGCCATGTCTGACCTGGGTGACATGGGCACATTCCACCTCCCAGGCCCCATGCGAACACGGGCACAGAAGCGACTGTCAGACACCTCAACCCAAAGATGAGTGGGACGTGCTGGGGGAACAGGGTAACGCCAGACACACACTACAACACGGGAGGAGTGCCAGGCCATGTGAAGGAAAGGCCCTGACTGCCTTTGTCCAGGACTGCTACTGACGTGTGGATGTGTGACTATAGTTATGCGCCAGTCAACCTCTGTGTGTCACTGCTAGACCAGGGACTGGGGACTGATGGATATGGCATCCCCATCCTGAGGGGTGTTAGATGCCACACACAGTCATGCTAGGTCCACACATGTCGAGGGCACATATCCTGTCACGCTCATGTGTGCCTGTGTACCTATGTAGGGTCCATGCCAGATGTGGGTAACTGTGCTATGCTGATTTTGCCAGACATGCCTGTGGGTACCCCACCACTACACGCGGGGAACTAATTACAGTGCTCCCAGTAGGCACGCAAGTACACCATCAGTATCATACGGGTTAACTGCACCGACATGGTGCTACACATGTAACCACCACACATACTGTGTACACATATCAATGAATGCTGCACCTGTCCTGCATGGTATGTCTGCTGCATGATGTCCGTGCACAACACACATCACATACACACCTGTCACCAGCCATACACACACACCACAACATACACAGCTCGGACTATGCGGACACAGGTATCACATACACCTCTCACTATCGTGTCCACCCTGTGCATCATAATATGTCAGCTTAACCGCATTGATGGTGTGGCTCACAGTTATGCGGCAGAGACTTAATCATTTGCACAGGGTGATATAGTGCCACAGGCATGGGCTGTACCAATGGATGACATCATGTGTGTGTGTAAGGGCCAGCGCATTGCGTGGGCATGACTATGTAGATTGCATGTGGGTGTGGTGGAGCCCTACAGTTGTGTCTGCTGTGTGTGGGTGTGTGTGTACACAGTTCAGTCATCTGTGATGCCTACACGGGGTATGCTTGGCAGCCCCTGACTGTACAGTGCAGGTGTTACGGCTCACTGTGGCTGGCGGCGGGGACCCTACCCCCGCCTGCCTGGGGTCGCACGGGCACGACCGGGTGGAGGTACAGATTGTCCACTCTCCGATGTCACATGTCCGCTGGAAACGCGTTCCACGACGGCCGCCCAGGCCACGCCCACGTGGCCTGCTCTGTCCTGGTGTGGATGGTGTGGTAGCAGCTGCAGTGCTACTGCTACCATCACTGTCTGTGTGGGCATGGGAGGTGGCACGCACACGCTGACCTGCAGCAGGTGGTGTTGCTGGCACACGCCCACGCCCTATGCCTCACCCCTACCTGGTGTTCCTGCACGGACTGCGACGCCAAGGATGGCTGCCTCGGTCGATGAGACCAGCCATATCGCCTAATCTCCTATCCAGAACATCGGCAAGATGCTGTTGTGCATTCGCCAATGCCTGGATGCTGTCATTTAGGGTACGGATTGCGGACCTCTGCAGCCTCTGCCCTCCTGGTTCTGCCGCTCGCTCGGCACGTGCCTGCGCCGCCATTACAGTCTGGAACATGCGCCTGGTTATACCAGCTGCTGCACCCTGGACGGCAGGTGTATGTCTAGCGGTGCTCCCCCACAGGCAGCACCTGCCACATGCCTGCGTGGCACTGCACCAGTCCTTACACTGGCAACATCGTGTGTACCCACACCTTCTGCAGCCACCACACATTCCTGCTCGGGACAACAGACGCTGACTGACCGTCATCTATGGGCAACGGTGTTGGGGTATGTGTCGGCATCTGAACCGTGTGCAGGGATGAAAGGGACGTATGTGTGATGTTCTCCAGTGGCACAGTCTCTGCCTGTGACGACCCTGCCTGTGCCTCATGCACATGCTCATCACCACTAGTATCTGTGGGGACACTAGCATCAGATTGACCGCAGGAGGGGAACGCACCTACAGCACCTGTCAATACAAAGACATACCATCGGTTACAATACAGACACACACACACACACACACACACACACACACACACACACACACACACACACACACACACACAGCATGCATGTGATTATGCAGGTGGCATGCAGCATTCACACAACACAGACCAGTGAATGCAGACCAGACATTCATAGTGGCAGTATGTACACTGCCCTGGTGGGGACAGTACAACAGGCAGGTGTCATTTAGTAGGCATGCAGTACACACATTCATGGTAGTTTGCATGCATCAGCGTGATACACCGTGTGGCCACGGGCAAGTTGGGAGTACACATGGCTGCCAACAGTATGTAATGTACACCGCAAACATGTGCGGTATCATGTGGACGGTGAAGATGGTGTCCCACCGCATGCACCACATCATGATGGCTGTCATGGTGCAGTGTTATGTGTACAGTGTACAGATACAATGTATGTGTAACAGTGATGTCTGTGTAGGCACGCTTGCTGTGAGCTGTGTGCATAGCTGTACGGTGTGTGGTGCGGGCTCTGTGCCACTGCACAGTAGCAGGACACAGCTATGTGTCTGTGCGATGCGTGACCTGGACGCATTACATTGCCATGTCTGTAAGCCAGTTCAGCTGCTCAGCAGCACATATATGGTGGACATTGAGGCACCTGTAGTAGCTGTGGAGAGGAATTTCATGTCACTGGTGTACTACATCAGATGTCCAGGCGGTCCACTACATTGATGAACCCACTATGTGTGTACAGGGTGCAATGGTGAGTACCCACTGTGGATGTGCTGTGTGGCAACATGCCTGTAGGTATCAACCATGGCCTTGTCTGTCTGACTCATTGACAATTGTGTGTGGTAGACATTGTGCACACGGCCCTGTGGTGGCCCATGTGACATACACCCATACTAGTGTGACGTGTCACATTCTCTACGGATATGCTGACAGTGTGTATGTCTGCTATGTTGTGCACAGGTCATATCATGGTGTGACAATGCTGCAGCCAGACATCCACGCATGGGACATGGCATGCGCCATGTCACAACGCGGTGCACCGATGCAGGGCATGGGTCACATTGGTAACACCTGTGCTCTGGCCAGATCACAGCTCACTCTGTGGTACTGTGTCCATACTGCACTGGCATACCAATGCATACTACACATGCAGCCATTGTGTAACACCTACACCATTGTATGCATAGCTGAATGCACGTAACACACCAATTGGTTGTGTGGTGTCATACCACTCACGGTAACGGGTGTATCTACTGTACATGGGTGGTGTGTATGTCGGTGGTGCGAGCTGTATACCGTGACGGGGCACACACAGGTGAGCATGTCATGCCTAGACACATGGGGAATATCAATACAGCAGAACATGCACTTGACTGGCAACAGACTTACCTGCAACAGACCCTTGTCCTTGCGACACGCCAGACGCATCTGTAAAGGCATTACACAAAGGTATACACATTAGCCATTACTATCTCCACGGTCAGCACTGTGCATGACACATCATGCATGTGTGGCTGCATGTGCTATGCACATGTCTGCTAACACAACATAGCATACAATGGTTTGCATCTTGTGTGGCCATATACCTGGCATGTATTGCTATATCATGTGTTGTACTATGACACCCACACCCACGCCGCCTATCATACAAACATGCAACACTGACTTACCATGCAGCTCCAGGCTCATAGCTCGAGACACCCACCTCCACGATGGACGCAAGTGGTTCTGCGTGTTGTTCCGCGGGTGTCCCCAGACTGGCCAGGAGCTCCTCCGTAGCTGTGAGTGGGGCTGTGTTGGTGGCCCACCACCTGTCCCACGCTGTTGCCTGGCGATTGCAGCGCACGCTGTCTTGCATGCCGGATCAGGTCTGTGCAGTGCCTGCGGATTTGTTGGTAGCTGCGGTTGGTTCCGCCCACGCTGTTCACCCTCCTGCACAACTCCTCCCACATCTCCTGCCGTTCTTGTGCCTGCTGTGGCACATGGCTAAACAGGGGCTTGTAGTATCTCTGGAGGTATGGTATGATGACCTCCTCCTCCTGTCGGCTAAATGGTGGAAGCCGGAACGTGGCATTATCTGGAAGACATAATGATGGTGGCAGGTCACATTCACACTGCTGTGCTGGCATACTGTTGGAAATACATTGCTATGACATGTACGACATCTGCACAGTGATCTGTGAAGGGCATCGTGGCGGTGACACAGCCGATGTTGTGGCTTCACACCATTGAGCACTGGGTGTCACATCATATCTGTGTGCCACCCCATCACACTGTGCACGCACCATGTAGATGTTAGCCTGCCATGGACATGTGTACCTGGCTGCACCTATGTCCATATCAGTTGGCATATGTCCCCATGTGACGCCTGTGCTACTGTTCACCTGTACGCTGTGTATATGTCAGTACACATCACGCCTGTGTCCATTGTGAACGCCAGCAGCGCACTGTACACATACACATGGACACCTGCACATGCATGTGTTGTGCCATGTACTTCCACACAGCACTGTACCGTGCTGGACAACTTGCCCCAGCTCACCTGTGTTACGTATGTGATAGACATGGAGCAATGTGTAACCATGACACATTGGCAGGAAAGGCCATGCATAGCATGTACACGCACACATTGTGCAGAGCATCACACAGCACCTGTAACATGACAGGGTGCATCGCCACCACATTACTACTGTGTATGGTTGATAGTGAGAGTGCCTTTTGTCCATTGCACCATGTGGGACTGTGATAGCTCATGCAGCCTTGCTGGTCATCTCTGCATGATATGGCAGGGTATGCCACATACATGGCAATGGGTGTGACCCACTCAGGGCTGACGGTATTGGCAGGGTGGCTGTCCATTGCTTTTGTCATAGCTGTGTGAATATGGACATTCCACATGTTTATCACCATGGTGTGGACACTGTCCTCCAGCGAGGTATGCTGCACGCTGCTTGTTGAGGGTGTGTGTGGTGCATGCAGGTATCACACATCCATGCATACACTGTAGCCCTGGCAGGTGCTATGTGCTGGGATGTTGATCGACACAGTGCTGTATGTGTACACACACCGCTATCCCATGCACATGGATATCTGCCTGAACTGATGTGGGTAACACATATGTGTACATACATTGCCCGCTGCCACCCACATGTCTGCTGCTGCACTACACACCGCCATCCCTCCCTGTGTGAATGTGGTGTTGGCCTCAGCAGAGGTATCCATGTATGGGGACATGGATGTTCACATAGCAGGCCCACTGATGGTATCGCCGATCTGACCATACACATATGATGCAACACTCACACATACGATCCATTCATATTGTTGTTCACAATGGTGACACGGCTATATTGCTATGCCGGAGCCATTCACAGACATACATACACAGAGGCATGCACGCCCATCTGTGTCATTGCCCGGACTATTGGTGTGGTTTGGCACCTAACGTGTTTGACTGCAGGTGGCGCAGACCTACTGTGCACATGTCTACATGGTAGGCCTGTTCTACGGTAGGCATCTGTGATGTGCTGTGCACATGTCATACCTGCACATTTGCTTGTTGTCCATCGGTCCACAGGCCAGTGGTGGGACATACAGGGATGTTGCTGAACATATGTACATGCGACCCTGTACAACTGTGACGCTTAGCCTCTCAGATGCTCATGTGTCGTGGACGTGAACACCGCATACACACACATGTGGTTGTGGGCCGCCCATACCCATCTCCACCTGTGGGTTGCTATCATCCCACACACTCCTTGTACTGTATGTTCAGGCTATGCAGCTATGTGGGGCTTGTGTGCATACAATACGATACTATGTGCCTTTGCACCCATCACAGACATTGTCACACAGGTACACCGCAGCCATACACATCGCAGATTGTTGTCAGCATGTCACATGTGGTACACACCTAACACATCTCCCGCGGGACATGGTAATCTGTATGGGCATGTCCAGTAGTGACATACCACGGCTACCCCTACATGACGGCTATGCAGGACATGTCTGTGTACATCTACTGTGACATATACACAAGCAATGCCACCCTACCTACATCACATGGTACTACCTGTGGAGTATGTGTGTCTGCATCCATGCTATGGCCATAGATGACAATTGTACATCTATATGTGCAACATACCTCAGTGTGGGTTGTCATGAGCACATGTTCCATGTGTCAATGCATTGTTTGTGTCTGTTGGGCAGTCATTGTTGTGCATGGTTTACATGGCTGACATAGTGTACTGTGTCTGATTCCAGGTACTTCATTGGGCTACCAGCATTGTACATTTCTACAGCACATCCCAGCCATCATGTAGCCAGCTTAGATGACAGTGGGAGGTGTTCCGCCATGTGCACATATGTCACACGGTACAAGGGTGACTGACACACATTGTCGGACTGCGTTCTGACTGCTGTGGATGTGTGTACCGATGTTGACAACCATGACTGCACCAGGTGGTGTCTGCTGGATGTGTGACATTCACAACAAACACCCACATTCACATAGCAGCACATCGCCCACGACAATTGACATTCCTGCCTGAACACTGTGTACGGTATGTTTGTATGACCACTGCATATATCACTGGTGGCCACCAGCATGGCTGCCTACAACAGCAGTGTGTATCCTGTGCAAACATGGTTACACCAGTCACACCACACCTGTGCCAGCTGGCCCTGTAGTGGGTGACAGTGCAGTTCCATTCATCATGTAACAGTATACATCGTGCACCAGTATGTTGCAGACATGTGAACGGCTGTGCTACTCAACATATGCACACATGAGACATCACCTGGTACACCGTGTCTGCCTTGCCACCTGCTATTGTGACCACCCTGTGATGACATTGTACGCCCACATGGACGGGACATGTGATGGCTCAATGGTGAATTAACCGTCCAGGTGTGTGTCTAGCCAGGTGTCCAGTAGCCACTGGTCTGCATGCAGGGATAGTCTACATTGGCCTACTCTGTCACTGGGACTGTTGACTATGGTCATACTGTTGTTATGCAGGCATGTGCTGTTTGTCCAGTCTGATAGTCGTGTTGAACCACACTACCGCGGGCACACATGACGTGTGAACATCTGGCTAAGGTGTGCAGCCCACATGTACATCTTCTCATGCTATGCTGCCTGTGCAGCGGTGTCACATGTCTGCCTCTGGCAGGGCTGTCACAGGTAGGCACAGCATGCAGTGATGTGTGACAATGCTTACACCTCCACTGTGTTGTACACTAGCACTGCACACACAGTACAGCACACATGTCATTTATCTACGGTGCCTGGGACCTGCCTCCATGCCCTACACGGCACACCTGCCAGTCCAGATTGTACACAGATCATACCTCCCAGTCACATACCTGACTGCAACACACACAGGTGGGTGGTTCCCACACCACACCGTGATTTACACACATACTGTATTTTCCCATGACACATTGCATCATAGGTAGTCCATGTTCAGATACCCATGTTTGTGGCCACTACACACATTGTGACACGCGACAGTGCAGACACTGTACACCACAGGTTACATGCCAGTCGGGTTGGCATGCTGTACATTGCACCTGGGACAGTTGCTACTGCTATGTATTGCCAGCAACACGACCTTCCCTAGTATGGACTCCCACGCACTACACATGCTTGGCCATGCAGTACGCATAGCTGGGTGACACATTACACGACACATACCATACCTACACTACCCTCAGCATGCACCAAACCTCCATGTGTCTGTATGCTAGGCCTACACACCTCCCTCTGTTTGCTGAACATCCATGCTTACCATCCCTGCTAGCCACACCCTAAGCACACAACCATAGCAGCATGCATGGTACATACACACTACAGCCGGTATTACTGACATCCACTGACAGAGGTAGTTGAGGGCATGGCACCCCGTCCGATGGACAGTCTATGTGCCTATGCCAACAGTGATCACAGTGCACTTCTGCTACATTTACACACTGGTAGGGACCATGCTATTCCACACTGAGACATGGTGGTGCTGGCATTTTCACAGACGCCACAGTGGTATTCCTGTTCCATGCACACGAGCTGTATGGGCACATGTGCAGGCTGTTGCACGGTAGTTTTGTTCACCTGTGTGTTGTGTGTCACTTGACAGTCATGGTGTGTCCTGCTGGTGCATGACATACCCACAGCTAGCTACCTACACATGACTGCCAGACATTGCAGTGTGGGCCCTCACGCAGTGTGGTGGTATGTCTCTGCTGTTTGACTACATCCACATTCAATGCAGCATACCACGGTCATGCAGGCATTGACGACACAGATGTTGCTGGCATCCTGCCTGCCAATGGGGTACCTACCAACAATACACACTCTCACTCACTACAGGGTTCCAATCCTTGGCTGGACATTGTATTAACCCTGTGGACACATACATAGTACTGGCATGCACATGTTATGTCTGGGAACACAGTCCCAATGTCACCTCCAACCGCCGTAGTTGTTGTATCCCGCCAACCTGGCTGTTACATGTCTCTGCAGCAGCACACGACAGTCACTGCTAGCCCATTCATGTACGCTGTGCACCCTGACCACCACACTACCACATCTATCACACTACACATGGATGGTACTGCATTGCACGTATGGGGCTGCATCTCTACACCCATGACTGGGCCATTCAGTATGGCACTGGGCCACATCTTGACATACATGCTTCACACACTCAATGACTACCTGCATGCCTTTCCTGGCACCCTTGTTGGGCTTCTGTGCGCCACAGCACACCACATCCCATGCTGGCCACCTGTCATATTATTGCATGGGTGGTTGGGGTGGTACAGAGGGTATCACATCAGACATGATCCGCTCTTTGCCCTTCAGCACCATTCCACTTTATGCTATTGACAGTGTACACATCCAGCATCACATCGTCACCTATGTATCGGCATGTTACGCCATGTGCCTTCTGTACAGTTCACACAGTGGTGCAGGCATATCATGCTGACTACAACATTTCAGGGACGTGTGGCATTGCACGCCTCAGACATGTGGCCCCTCATGCTCAGTATTTGCATACGCACACTACCTGCTGTCACACAGTACTGTACATGCCTACATGTACCACTTCTACATACCTGGCAGCATTCTAGCTCATCCTGCTTCATGTTGCTGACACCCATACAGGTGTCAGTGTGGCAGATATATCATGTAGATATCATTGCATCAGTTACATCACACATAGTGCATACACATCATACTGACAGTCATGCGGTGTGTATCACATGGATACTGTCCCTATACAGGCATATCACGTTGTACATGGTTGATGTACACACACATGGCCCACATGGTGCTGTGGTTGCCATATTACACCATAGCGTGGGTACACATGTGCAGGACTACACATTTCTGGACCGTATGTCTAGCTGATACCTTGGGTGCCCTTGTACCTGTGCCATACACACATGTACACGCAGGCCGTGTTACAATGACACATGTGTGGTGTATCTTACACAATGGATACAACGTTACATGTCTCAGTATAGTCATGCTGTGCTCTCTACCCAGCTCAGACAGTTGACATATGCAAATGACAGTCATGTAACACATCTGTGCTCACCTGCATGCCACTAACACAGGGGTGTAATGTACTCTGCCATGGGCCATGTTCTCCACAGTACTGATGCATGTAGTACTCCTACATGGCGCTTGCTGTGGGCAGGGGAGGAGCAGTCCTGCATGTGTGCACACATGCCACATTGCTCAGCCCGGCTGCCTGTGTGACATCCACAGACTGGACACACACCATGCTGTGGGACATAGGTCCTGTGCACATCCCACAGGGGCACACTGTGTCACTAGTCATGTGATAGCTGCCTTGCTGGTGGGTGACACACCCATGGTACCACCACAGCAGACGATTGTATAGACATGACAGTTGACATCCAGTTCTGCCGCTCAGTGGACACTACCATGGGGTGTCAGTACTGTGTACATTGCACATGTGTTTACACACGGCCCTGCTGGACATCATTGTGGCACACATTGCACCTGCTATGGAACGCTTGGACATGGTCACTTGCTGTTACCTCCATTTCGGTACCTATTCTGCTACTACATTGTCCCATATGTGCAGGCCATACATATCTTGTGTATGTATATAACATTAGCCCATCGCCCATCATGCATGCTATGCCTGTGATACTGTCTATGATTTGTGAACATATCCATCATGCCAGCTTTGCATTACACATAATTGACATAGTCGCCTACTGCGTGGGATAGGTGCACGCCGCGACATTCCGTATGACATCGACGGTATATGCCCATGCACATGTGTGCTGTGACACTATACATAAATGTCCTATCCCCTGCTGTGGCACTTCAGTGTTGGATATCCACTGCCAGCATCGGGCGTGGGTGGTGGCATTGTTCTGTGTTTGCAACCCCTATGGCAGACCTGGGGTAGGGTTACCACCTGTGCCTCTTTGCAAGGGACAGTCCCTCCTTGGGCAGTTGTGTCCTGACAAATGTATCACAAATGGCAAATGTCCTGAGATTGTGGGACATCACTATATCCCATTCTTATGTAAGGGTTGCATAACATACTTATTTATGTATGTACATTCCTAACTGTTACAAGACACACAATAAGCAACTGAACTGCTACAAGACTACACATTTCTTTATGCAAAAGAGTGGAGTTCTAACCTTTGTACTGACCATGGGTATGTGTCCACCTGTAACATCTGAAGTGTGTCCCGACGATTTCCCACTTTGGCCTTTTGAAAGGGTGGCAAGCCGCCCTGGGGTTATCGCTGGTGTTTACATGTTGTCCCACTGCTGTGCACACGCTGTCCACAGTTGTTGGTATGCTGCGCGCTTTTGCATTACATATCCCACCTTCGCCTTCTCTGCCTGATGGACAGGTATCTTTACCTACACACACCGCTCACATACTGTACAGATTCGTCATAATGATCGCGGCGTTACACACCAGTACATGTCGTGGGTTCACATACCTTCCCGCCTTTTGTTTTGAGTTCGCCTCTATTCCCTTTTTCTTTCTCTACTTTGTCTGGCGCTCGTATGAACATACGGTTTGAATATCCAGGAGTCTTCCTTATATTCGCCGTCCGCCTGATGCATGTGGGTTAATCAGGCCAATAGCTGTTCCTCGGTGTACTTATGCGCATATCAGCGGTGATCCCCTTCCTTTCGTTCGTTACGCGTCGGCACTAGGCCATGGTTCTTTCCTCGTGTGGCCGTTGGTTATTTGCAATACCATCGTGAGGATGGTATGTATTGTATCATGTTTGCGTGACTGCATCCGCTATGTGTGTTGTCGGGTACATTTCGCTGTGGTGTTAGCCGTGGATTGTGTGTGTTGGGTATGGTATTGTGTTCGACATGTGGGTCCCCGTGTCCTGGCGGCGTCTGTCGATGGCGTTGTGCATTCAAATGTGTTACATGGCTGTTATTTTCCTGTACATAGCGAATGCATGGATGCATGAGCCGCTGCTAGTGTTTCCCAGGAGCTTGTTGTGGGTATGCCGCTGTCATTCACTGCCTGTATGTGTTTGCTACGGTTTTAGCTGTTATCCCTTTGATATGTGCAATGGGGTATATCTGCGGATGTGGGTGACGGGTACGGGTGTGAGTCTTGCATTTATACATACCAGATATGCTTGTGTGTGTGCTCCATCCGTGCTTGGGGAGCTGCGGGTTACCTGTGTGTTGTTCCGGGAATGTTTGTTTTGTTGATGTCGCCTGCTGTCCGTATCCGCTCCATGTGTGCTTCCTGCACGTATTCCTCCTTCACATCGGTTATATATCTGCGGATGTTCGTCCGCGCCTACCATCCATTGGCATTTTGTCGCTGATAGTTACGGTGATTGTGGTCCTATACTTGGGGCGGACTGTATGCTACCGTAGCCTCCTATTCGTGTGCTTGCTTACGCCACGGTCGTGGAACACACCGCTGTATTTACCGGACCGTGAGTGTTCACGATCGGTGCCGGATGGCACATTCGATTTTCGCCGCACATGCCTGATGCTGTGTAACGCTGCCGACGGACCGTGTGGAGTGTACGTTATGGCCGCCATACCTACGGTCGTGGTTTGTACATGTTCTTTGCATCTCCTGTTTGCTATGGCCCTGTGGTACACTTTGGGACATTTGCGCTTTGCATCATTTTACGTCGCCACGTGCATAGCCACTGAGGAGATGTCGGTACTACTTTGTGGGTACTGCTGTACATATGCCTATGGTTCCTGTACTGTATGCCTACGCCTGTTATTACACTCCGCTGTGACATGTCACCTTCATACACAGTTTACACTGGCACACACATTACACACACACAGCGGAACACACGACAACCTCACCTCACACATACACATATTGCCGCCATGGCTGTCAACCTTCTATTTCCGGAGTGGGGAACACACACAGTAGTAATGTGAAACACATGGGCATAATGTGGAACACATAGTAATGGCATAGTGACAACTTCAGCTAAGTAGGTCATAGGTTGATTATGATATGCTGATTTACTTACAGTGAAGAACCTTTACTAACTTACTATGTGTACATTCTATTTACCAGGATGTCATTTATATAAATTCCTAACAATGGTTGTTTGAGAGACATTTTCAATGTGGAACTTGGAGGAACTGCGAGGAACATGCACTGTTTTACACCCCAGATGAGGTAATGCCTCATAATGTCATACACTTCACTGGTATGCTTTCCGCCGCACCGACGGTTGAACACAATACCTACGTTGGCGATCGCGGTGGCGGCGTGTATCTCCGCACTCATGTCCTATGGATATGACACGCACATATGTAGGGCTGCCACCTTTTCAAATGGCCAAGGTGGGACATTTTAGTAGGTACGTCAGGTTTTGCATGCCAACACATACCCACGGCCAGTACAAAGGACAGCGATTCACTTTTTTGACGGAATACAAAGCTGTAGCATTACAGTTGCTTATTCTGTTTATTATCATATTTAGATGTTTCTTCTACAAAATAACTGTTTTCTGCAACTAATAAAGTAATTATGGGAAATGGTTTTGTCCTACAATCTCAGGACATTTGCCATTTTGTCATTGTTTTTGCAGGACACAACTGCCCAAAGGTGGACTGTCCCTCAACGGGACAGGTGGTGACCCTACACATATCCCGTTACTGTACCGTGGACCGGTGACCATCCCGACACGCTGGATATGTATTGCTGCAGGTTAACATTTCCATGGCTGGCGTTACCTGCCCTGCCCACCCTCCAGGATGATCGGGTTGTCGGTCACTATGTTTAATATGTGGTGATTTTCGCGTCTTACTTATCTGTGACCTTGCATCCCTGGGTTCCATATTACCCTGTTGTCCTTTCTATCTGTGTATGCGTACATATATTTCTACATGTGTACTGATATGTATTTCAGATCTGTGTATGCACATGCGTACATGTGGTCGACTTGCGGCGATAGTGGCAGCATATGGCTACGCCATGTGCTGTTGAACCGCGTCGCTGAGGTGTTGGCGTTCCATGCTCTGCTGACTATTGGGTGTGCAGTGTTTGGGCGGTGCCTTTGTTGGAGTCACACATACGTCCGCACATACGGTACACATTACGGGCGGACATGTTTGTGTGGCCCATTTTACTGTGTGTGCAGGTCAGGAGGTGTCAGTCCATGGGGCCTACACTGTCAAAGTATGTGCTATGCTCCTCTTTGCCAGGGCGAGGCATATTGGCACGCCTCTGTCTACCTACTGGGGCTGGCTCAGTGTGTCCGTGGCGCCACGCCCTGTGCCTGTGCTTGCCCTGGCAGTTGTGGCGGTCTTGGTGGCCCTCCCGCATTATGTCCCTGCACCAGCTGTTTCCGCACAATCATATTGTGTAGCATACAACATACTTTGAATATGTGGGCACTTGTGCCTCGAGGGTACTGGAAGGCTCCACGGCATGTATCCAAGCACCGAACCATGATTTCAAGATCCCGAACACACGCTCTATGATTATTCTCGCTTGTGCGTGTGCCTCATTATGGCGTTCTTGCATGTGTGTGTGTGCATTTCTGATGGGTGTCATCAACCACGGCTCCAGTGCGTAGCCAGCACCCCCCACAAGGTGACCTTGTGTGATGTCCCCACTGGCGAATACCTGATACAGCTGTGAGGCATGCCAGATATGGGAGTCGTGGTAGCTTCCAGGGCTGCCAGCACACACATCCATGATAATGCCCTGCGCATTGCACACGACCTGGCAATTGATGGAGGGGTATCCCTTGCGGTTTATGTAGCGTCTACCCTGCTCCCCAGGTGGTGACTTGATTTCTATGTGCATACAGTCTATCGCACCCAGGACCTCCCCGTCTTGTGCCTCACGGTGGAAGCGCGATATTGCTAGCCAACTCCTCCTGAGATGTGGGGAAATTTATGTGCTCATGGGCATGTGGTAACATGGCATCCAGGAACTGGTGTAGTACCCTGGATGCTGATGCCTGTGAGATGCCCATTATGTCCCCGGTGGGCCTTTGAAAGGTACCTGTAGCCAGTATTCGCAAGCTCACACATACCTTTGTGTCCACTGGGATGGGCTCCCCCTGTTGTCTCTTGTTCCCAGGGGCGGGCCGCCCAGCCCCACCATTTGCTGTTACGTGTCCCTGTCCACCCTGTAGCGCCTACTATCTCCAGGTCTCGCAGCCCCTGGTAGGTCACCCTTGGTCTGAACACTCTCCTTCTCCTGTGAGGCCTACGGTAGTTGTCGGCACCACCCTCCGCAACTCCGTCTGTCTCTGCCACATACCTATGCATCACCGCCACGGCGGCACCCAGCATATACATGTTAAAAGTTCCCCGTCTGTTTACACCCTACCGTGCGGCTTGGGAAATCGCTGTGTGTTGTGCGATTCACATTTATTACTGTTGTGCTGTATACACGGGCGATGTCATTGGGTGTGTCTGTGCGCCCTATCCATGGATTATTTCCGTGGTTTTACGCTTGCAGCTGCAACGGTACTGCCTGTAGTGTAACATTACAGTTGCCTGCATTGCCTTCGCCTGGCATCTTACATTACTGCATCCTGCACGCACATGGCATATGATGCATTTTATCTGCGGCCGCAGTTATGCTACCTCTGTACTTGGCTGTGCTATTTCGGTTCTTTGCTCTTTGCATTTCTACTACATCCCCTATTATCTTTGCTCTCATATGCCTCCCCTTTCCCGTTCTGCAGGAGTCTGCATGCAGACTTATCAGCTGCGGCGCTTTCTTCCTGCATTGATTGGTGTTAATTGCTCGTTACGGATACATTTACACTGCTTCCGCATTTCCTCGTATTCTCCGCATTACCTTCCTATATCCCTGGTTGTTGCGGTGAGGCCGTCACATGACTGGTTTCGAACGTAGTCGCCCTCGCACATGCATTTGTACGCATTCTGTACTGTCAGCGCATCTATTTCCTAACACGCCAGTCATGATGCTGTAATATGCATTGTACAGCCCAGATTTGCTGTCCTCCAATATCCTTCCTCCTACAGTGGCACACCCCTGTGTGGTTGACATGTATCTCGTGTAGGCCACTCCTCGGTGTAGTACCACTCGCCGTTTGCTCCATCCTTACGCTGGCGCCGTTTTGCGATTCACTATTATCTGCCTCATTTTCATGGAATTGACTACTAATACCTGGTTACGGGCGCCGACACCGCCTCCACTCCTTGACAACCATTGCGCTGGGGTTGCAGCTTTACATACATACTATGGTGTGTGGTGGCTGTGCAGCTGATTTGTGTTCTAATGCTCTTTCGGACATTATCATATTATTTCATTGCTTTACAACTTCTGTGCACACATCCCGGGGTCTGCTGTTCTTTCTCGACGTGCCATTTATGTCATTTTTACATTTTGTGCATATTTTCTTTGGACATTCTCGGTGCCTTTCCACATTGGCATATTGCACCTATATGATACCTGACTTTGACAGCCTTCCGTTACTCCTCCGGTATGTTTGGGTAAATGTAAACCGCTTTTTGGTTTACATTGCCGTTCTTACACGCCACGCCGCTTACTGTGGATCGCTATTCCCCTCTTTTGCGTGCTGCAATACCGCACACACTGTGTTTTCCATTCCTACGTCGGGACGGTCCGCGACGCCGGTAGTGCACGTGGAATTCATTCATACCTGAATCGCTAAGCAGCCATATTTGGCGTTATAACGCCGACGCTATGCTGGCGCCTGGCGCAAGGTTCATGAATCCCGGGGAAAGTGTTTTTAGTACAAATCTGGCTTGGACTCTGTCCTCATGTAGTAGGATTTGAACATGGCTGCGAATGTTTGAAACTCTTTGTGTAGGTAGTTTTGATGACAACTCTACCATGTTTAATATGGCACCTATGAAGGTAATATGCTGACAAGGTGACAGGCAGACTTTTCGAAGTTTATAGAGATGCCTAGCGCTTTGCACATTTGTACAGCGTAATCCCTGGCTTGAAGTAGTTAGTGCCTGGTGGTGGCAGTAAGGAGCCAGTCATCTAAATATGGAAACACCTGGAATCCTTGTCATCTCAGGTGAACCGCAACCACTGCCATGCATTTGGTAAAAACCCTGGGAGCTGTGGTGAGGCCAAAGGGCAGGGCTCTGAATTGGTAGTGACTGGCTCCCAGCCAGAAGCGGAGAAACCTTCTGGAGCGCCTGTTCATTTTGATATGGTAGTACGCATCCTGAAGATCTATATAGCACATCCAATTGTCTTGACCCAGAAAGGGTAGAATGGACTGTAGCGTGACCATCCAGAATTTCGATCTTTGAACAGACTTGTTCAGCCTGCTGAGATCTAAAATACATCTCCAGTCCCCTGTCTTTTTTGGTACCAAAAAGAATTTGGGGTAGATTCCGGATCCTTGTTGGTCTGCTGGGACTGGCTGGATGGCTCTTTTTGATAGCAGCTTTGAAATTTCTGACGCTGCTTGACCTCTCAGACCAGGTGGAACATCTGGAAGAGGCCCTTTTGGTTGTTGTGGGGTGTGGATGAAGGGGATTCTGTAACCCTTGGATATGATCGACCGTACCCATTTGTCTTGACGAGGGAATGCCAGGCTTTTGGGTACAGTGAAAGTCTTCCTCCGACTGCCTCCGAAGGTGGACAGTCGGGCAGCTCCTCAGGGATACTGGAAGGGTTTGTCAGAGAAAGATTCTCTGCTACCCTGATTTTGTGGACTCCCCCCCCCCTGCCCCTAGGGCGGCGTCTGTTATTGTTCCCTCCTCTGCCTCTGGAGGGAAGCTCACCATGTGCATCAGGCAGTACTCCCTGGGGTTTGTGGAACCACATCTTTCCGCCCTTTTGACCCTTAGGGTACGATCTAGAAGGGGCAGAAAAACAGACTCCCACGGCAGAGAGAGTCTTGCCTTCCTGCTCACACCTGGTCAATGTATCCTTCACTTGAGGTCCAAACAAGGCAGAACCATCAAAGGGGGTGTTAGTGAAAGACACCTTGAAGGGGTCAGCAAAGTTGCAAAGCCACATCCAGGTGTGTCTCCTTAGAGCAACGTCCGTGCCTGCGGCCCTACTCGCTCCATCGGCTGCATAAGAAATGAGCCACATGGAGGAGTTGACAATCGAGTTCAGGGTCCCCAGCTGGGAGTTGATCTTCTCTTGAGACCCCACAGCTGCTGGGTCCTGTAAGGTATCACCCAGTTCTTTAAGAAGGTCTCTCTGTAGATGGGTGAAATGGCACAGGTAATTCAGCGACCGCATGGCAAAGGTCGCTGAAGAAAACATCCACTTGCCATACCTCTCCATAGTCCTAGATTCCTTATTAGGAGGATGGACAGATACTGAAGGGTCAGCCAACTCCTTCTTAGTGGCTGCCGCCACCACCATGGCATTAACGGGGATGCCCTTAGAGAGAAACTGCTTGTCTGCAGGGGCTGTAATGAATTTTGTAGGCCTCCAGGGGGTTGGTTTCATAGTATCCAGAGCCGTCCACGCCTTCCAAGCCACCACCTCCATTAGTGGGTCAAAAGGCGGGGACACCCAGGAGGTGGAAGGGCGAGAACCGAACGCATCCAGGTACACTGACTCGTCCTCGGAAGGGTTGAGGGCTGACCAGTTCCCCCTCTGTTTAAGGATCTCTAGGATATCAGAAAAGGAGACATCCTCAGAGGGGGACCTTGGAGACCCTTCCAAATCATCTAGGTTGGTGTCAGATGTCACTGACTCAGGGGAGTCGACATGCTTCCACCTACAAGTCCTCTTCCGAGGGGGCTCCCCTGCAGGATCAGGGGAGGCCTTGGAAGAGGAGGAAACACCCAATGGAGTGGCCTGGAGTGTTGGTTCACCACGCTTTTGTTTGGGAGGGTAGGCAGGGGCCGAAGCAGGCACCATGGAGGGAGGGGCCAACGAGGCTGACCGTGGCACCAGTATGGGAGCCAGCACGCTCCTCATGACCTCAAAGGTGCCCCTGTCAGGCAGGGAAGAGGGACCCAGCTCCGAGGAGATGAGAGCTCCTCCTGGCACTGAGAGGGACAGCTCCAAGGCTGATGTCAGGGCCGAACTCACCTGCGCCGAGGCTCTGAGAGTGAGAACGGGGTCGGACAAGGGTCTGATGCCACTCGCCCCTCGGAACCAACGAGGGAATCCCGGTGCCTAGATCCCTCTAAAGACGGAGCCAATGAAGGGATCGGAGCTGACAAAGGAACCGATAAGGGTGTAATCGGTTCCGACGCCCCCACGGTAGCAAACTCGATGGTCTCCGGCTCCGAGCTTGAAGGAATAGTCGGAGGAGGAACTTGAGCAGGCATTGGGGTAGCTCCTGTCTGTTGAGATGGGCTGTGCATTAATTGGGCCAGTGCCTGTGACTTCAAAAGTCTGCTGACTACCCTCTCGAGGTCATGGTCTGAGAGCCTGGAAGACCTAGAGGAGTGAGACCTATGGCTCTGCTCCGACAGCAAGGGGGATTTTGGAGCCGATCTGACTGACTCCAATGAAGGAGATCTGGAGCGCTTTCAACTTGGGGATGGCTCCGACACCAAAGCCGGCGCCAACTGAGGCATTGATGTATTGGTTCCAGCCGGAACTGATGAGGCAGAAAGAAGACCGCTCTGCGCCGGCTCCGAACATGGAGCCGACGATTTGGTGTGCTTTGAAGGCTCTCTGGTCATAGGCTTGGACGGAGAACCTTCAGGCTTTAATAAGCCTCTGAGAATGAACTTATTTCTGCGTTCCTGCAGGACTCTAGGGCTAAAAGCGTGACAGATGGAACAAGAGTCCTGCAGGTACTGAGGGCCCAAACAATAGACACAAGAAGTGTGACCATCTGTCAGAGACATCTTCTGACAGCACGAGTCACACTTCTTGAATCCCGATACCTTGGTATCCTTGGACATGATACCAAAGGGTTGATACACGAGTCTAAACACTAACACATGAAAAAGACACACTCAACAAAAAATTTAAGTAAAATAATAGTAAAAATGAGACAGAAATTCCATACACACACACACACACACACACACACACACACACACACACACACACACACACACACACTAAGGGGAATCTGTACTAACTACTAAAGGGAGGGTTAGAGGCCCTTCCACCTTAAGGGTGGAAAAGGTAGGGAAAAACTACAGAAAGGGGAAGGGAAACTAGTCGCTACTCTCTAAATACTAATTAAATAAAATACTGAGAAAAAATCTATCAAAAAACTAACTATAGATACAAAATTTTTAAAATACGACCTGGGGCCGGTGAAAACGCAACCTCGTAGCTGAAGTGGCAAACGAGATCTGGGTATATCATGCCTAGCATTATGGGACATAGTATAGCCTCGAGCCGGTGAAAAATATCTCTCGAGCTTTAGTATTAGGCCGAGTCGGAGCCAAGGTTCAGCTCCGAACCCATCCAGCAAGAATGAAGGTGAGATTGACAACTTAACATCGTCTACTAGAGTTTTGTGAAAGAAGGATAGTACAGATGAGGAGAACAATTTATATATTTCAATGATTATACCATCCATCCCGAGGGCTTTATTGGGCTTAAATGTTTTGATTTTTTGTTTAGTTTCCTCTAGTGAGATTTGTGCTTCAAGAACTGTATCAAGATTCTCAGGGGGCCTTAACTGATTAAGTGAAGGAATGTCTAAGTTTATATATTCATTAATTGAATGACTGGAACCAAAGTGTTTGGAGTAATGAAACTTGAAGACATCTAAAATACCTCCTAAGTCAGAAACTATTCTACTAGAACCTTCATGTAGTAGTTTAGTTATATTATTTGAATTAGACTGTATCTTGACTCTTATTGACAGATTGTGCATTTGTTTAGGGGATGATGCATAGGAGTTTAATTTTAATCTTTCCAATGCCAAATTAGTTTTATGGGATATGATATCTGAATACTGATTATTAAGCTCCTCAATTTTTTCATCTTATCAGGGATAAGTTGGGAGGGATCAGATTTAATGATGTGAACCAGGGCTTAAATTCATTAATTTTTGTTACATAGGCTGAAATTCTGGTTATGGGGTAAGTCTTCTATAGTTAACACAACATTCTAGACAGACAGTGTCATGATCTGAGATGGGGCATGGGAGAATTGCAAAGGATGATATATTTAGCCTTAGATCATTAGAGACTAAAAGTTTGTATTTTCTAGTTTGAGTTTTAAATCTGTAGTCAGTATGAGAAAATTTCAAAGAGGTAGAATCATTAATAGTAAATGTGTCAAGTAAATTAAGTGTTTCAACCCATTTTTTAAAAAGTCTTAAAATAGGTATGAGCCTCAGTGGGCACTTATTAGTAGTGTCAGTATTGTCTAGTATACAATTAAAGTCACCACCTATAATGAGGTTACCCTTATATACATTTGTAATGTGATTGAGATGTTTTCTAGCGGTTTTTACTCCCATTCCAGGGATCCAGTAAATATTGAAAAGGGTCCAGATTCTGTTATTAAATTTTATGGTGAGTATGGTTAAAAGTCCTTCTGGATCTTCATATTTATATAGAATGTGGGGGAGAATGACACTATTCCTCCATAAGAATATTACCCCTCTTTTTTTAGTCTTATATGGGGCATGATCAAGAGCGATATAGTTAATGGGGATCCAGATTTCTTTTTCAGAAAGCTTAAAATGTGTTTTTTGCAGGAAAATGACCTGGGCTTTATTAATATTTAGATACTTTAGTAAGTTTGACCTCTTCCTTGGATTATTTAGTCCATAAATGTTTAAAGACATTAAAGATAGAATCATTGATATTCAGGTAACAAAGAGTAGAGTGAAATGTGTGTAGTACTGTTATTATGATCCAAAAACCCTTTCTCCTGGATATAAAAATGAACTTTGATTATCAGTTGATGCCACTGTGATAAAAAACTGCAGTTTGAAATTTTGGAATTATATAATATAACATCAGGCCTATAAGGAAAAAAAAATTGATAAGTAACGTATCTAACAAAATGATCATAAAAGTTGAAATTACTATACACAAGCATGGAATTCAGACTTCATACATGAAAGACCCACTTATGATGACATTCAAAGGACATTAACACTTATTAAGTATTTGAACAAGGGAAATGAACAAGCACTAGTGATTAGTTTAGACAAAGAAAAGGCATTCAATTCCATTAACTGGGAATATATGTTTGAAGTGTTACGTCATTTTCACTTTCTGTCTTCTTTCATTTCTCTAATAAAAAATTTATAGCAAAACAATGTAGCTTATGTTAAAGTAGGCCCCTTCACTTCTGAGTATATTCAAATAACCAAAGGCAGTAAGTAGGGATGTCCCTTATCCCCTATTTTATTTTCATTAGCCATTGAAATATTTGCTGCCCTTATTCATGACAATCCAAAGATCATTGGTATAAATATTTACAAGTAGAAAAAAACAAACTGGTATCCTTTACTCCAACGTGGAAAGTAAAATAAAGTAAAATCCAATAAATGAATTTGAACGCGTCTTTTATTAACTATAAAACAGAAGCGTTTTCGCCACTGATCCTTCAGTAGCTTCCTCAGAATAACAATTTAAAAAGCGCGCCAAAACTGGAGACTCTTATATAATAAAATAAACATAATTGCATCATAATTAATTTTCTACCAGATTGACACGTAATAATAAAAAATAAAAAATATATACACATCATAACCAATCCACAGTAAAATCAAATAAACATTACTAAACAGAAATTCTATTCCATAAAATTAGTTAAAACCTTACATTTTAAAGTAACCCCACTGTGTACCAGGTATCTTAAGGTACAAGTAGTACTTTTTGTTTAAATCTAAATTAAATAATAGGCAAATAGCTAGAAAGGTAGACCTAGAAATTCCTTTTAAAGGTAATAATATTTAAAAATTACCTACATGTATAACAGAGGATAGAGCCAGATTAGTATATAATAATACCAGTACTACAAACCTACACAAGACAATGAGGACAGTAAAAATAACAGCAAAAAATGAATGAATGAAAAGTGTATACTAAGAAGTAATAGGAGATAAATACGTCTAAAAATTTTTTAATCTCAAATAACTTTTCAGTTTCAAAATGCATGAGATGTTACAATTTTCATTTAGCCCGGGGTAAGAAAAAGCATTAAGCCTAAATTGCCATTCAATTTCCCTATTTTCTAGTAATAGGGAAATGAGACCACTCCTAGCAGCAGGATAGACATGATCTATTGCCATAAAATGAAAGCTGTGCCCTGGAAAACAAGAAACATGTTTAGCCAAAGAATTATCACCCTTCTTATTTCTTATGGCATAAACATGTTGGTAAATACGTTCGCGAAAACTGCAATCCGTCTTACCAACATAAAAGGCTGCACAGCAATCACAAGTTGCTAAATAAACAACAGATTTTGTCTGGCAATTAATTTTCTGATTTATGGAATAAATGTTCTTAACATATGACACCAATTACAAGAACCACAGGTAAAAGTACCCTTTGTTTTAGTAAACGTATCATTACTACTATTTGTTTGCAGGAGCTCCTTCAAATTCTTTCCCCTTTTGTATATAACAAAGGGTCTAGAACCAAGTTTTTCCAAAAGAAAGGAATTAGATGTAATAAAATGCCAATTCTTTAGTAAAATCTCCCAAATTTGTCTAGAATTCTTATTAAAAGTAGTAATAAAACTTAAATTGAAGTTTCGGGTTTGTTCAGTGTTGTCAGAAACAGGAATCATATCCTCATTCAAAAAAGTAATAGAGTGAGAACTATTTAAGGGATCTAAAACTACTCCATCACTATTTCCATGATTAAGGAGTGGTGTATAAAATCCAACTTGTATCTTTTGATCTATTTCTTCTATAAGTTCCTCAATCAAAGAAACAGGATAACCCCGGTTTAAGAACATATTTTTCAAGAGAAGGCATTCCTGTTGGAATGTCTCAAGATAACTACACATACGAACAGCCCTAACTAATTGGCCCTTAACTATAGAGCGTCTTTGTTTGTATGGATGGTGACTAGAAAAATGCAAAAAAAAAGAATTACAATACGTAGGCTTCCTATAAATTGATGACTGAAAAGCATTAAGGACAAAATTTTTCTCTAACCTCACATCTAGAGAGTCAATAGCAGTTGTTGAAAACTGGAATGTAAATTTTAAAAACTCAGTGGACTCATTCATAGCTTCTACCAAGTCTTTGGCTAAAATGACGTCACCTTGAAATAAAATAAAAATATCATCAAGGAAACGGGTGTAAAAAACTATGTTGTCCTTAAATCCAGGTTTATTGAGAATGTAGTTATTTTCCCAATAAGCCATAAAGGCATTGGCCACGCTTACCCCACAAGGAGATCCCATAGCTATACCCTGTTTTTGTAGAAAATATTGTTTCTCAAAAATAAAAAAATTGGAACTAAGGACTATATCCAATAGTTCAGAAACAACATCTATCTCCTGAGGGGGAGCGTTTAAATCTTTAAGTAAAGAACAAGTCCATTCAATTGCTTCTTGGTGTGGGATAGACGTACAAAGGTCGACCACATCTATAGTTAGGAAGTTGTAAGCTGGGACAAATTCAATATTATTGATATTGCTAAGAAAAGACCAAGAGTCTTTACATATGCCCGAAAGGGGTTTAAGATGTTTAGAAAGAATGTTGTCCACCAAGCGTGCAGCAGGGTATGTCATCGAGGATCTACCATCAATTAACGCTCTCATGGGGGGATTTACTAAGTCTTTATGGATCTTAGGGATCCCGAACATTACTGGAGTTTTTGGAAAGGTAATATCCAAAAAGTTGTAAGTACCCAAGTCAACTTTACCTGCTAAAAACAGATCTCTTAAATATCCTCTGATATGCTTGTATGTTACATTCATTTCATTAAAAGATGAAATAACATAAGCTGGTGTGTCCAAGACAACTGACATTTTCTGGTTATATTCCAATATGTCGAAGACAACCAACCCACCACCCTTATCAGGCTTCAAAAGCCGATTTCACACTTCTAAAAACTAGTGTGGTCTCCTTTAAGGCCCCTGAGCCAGTGGTAAACATTACTCAAACCGCTGAATCACTTACAAATGCCTTCTACCAGCACCTACAGGACTGCATGGATCAGGCAATCCCAAACAAAACTAAGACTCTCTGTACCAAAGGCAAGCGTCCAGTCTGGTGGACCCCAGCCATAAACAAGCTCTACAACAAAAGGAGGAAGCTACTACAAGATAGAGCAAAATCCTTGAAAGGTAAGACACCTTTGATCATTATAAGTAAAAAACTAAGAGCTCTCATAAAATCATCCAAGGCAAATTTTGAGAGAAAAATCGCCAAGGACTCTAAAGACAATCATAAGGCCTTCTTTAGCTATGTTAGAAACCTAGGAGGAAACTCCCAGATATGCTCAGAATTAGTTCAAAATGATGTGAAAATTACTGAACCTACACACATTGCTAACATACTGGCTGACAGGTTCAGTGCAAACTTTCCCCCCTCCCCCAAAGGAGAGATATCTATTTCAGAGGATTGTAGCCCCAAACATCTCCAACGCCCAGGTGAGAACTGCCCTCACTAAGGCAAAAAGCACAGCATCCATGGGACCGGATGGTGTCCCCAGCTGTGTGCTTCATGAACTCAACGAGGAATTAAACCCACAGTTAGGACAGCTGTTTAATCTTAGCCTCACCTCAGGATACGTACCCAAGGAGTGGTGCACGGCGACTGTGGTCCCACTTCAGATGGCGGGTGCCTCCACAGACCCTGGAAATTACCGCCCCATTAGCTTGACAAGCCTTATCTGCAAAGCCATGGAGAGGATCATAATGGAACTCATAAATAAAGACATAGGGAACTTGCAGACTTTGGATCCAACCCAGTTTGGCTTTGTCAAAGGCAGATCCTGCCTCTTAAACTTGGTTGACTTTTTCGAGACAGTCACCAAGGCCATTGATGAGGAAAGGCAGTCCATACAGCCTACCTCGACCTGGCAAAGGCCTTGACACAATACCCCACTCAGGTATCATCGAAAAACTCATCAGCTTGAATGTAAACCCATACATCACAAGATGGGTTGCAAACTGGCTAGCGACAGAACCCACAGGGTCAGAGTTGCTGGAGCCATGTCAGACTCAAAGCCTGTCACAAGTGGTGTCCCACAGGGCTCAGTCCTGGGTCCACTCTTGTTCGGCATCTACTTTTCTGAAGTACAAGCAAACACAGGAGGGTTATGGCTGACAAAGTTTGCAGATGACTGCAAACTGGGCCATAGTCGAAAACACATGTGACACAGATATCCTCCAGAAGGGCCTCACAGAAACGGATAACTGGTGCCAGAGCCATGGCCTGAAGTTAAACGCCAAAAATGCATAGTCATACCCTTCGGGAAAAACAAGGTTACCCCTAGCTACCATATAGGTGACAATCCACTGAGCACAGAAAAAGTCATCAGGGATCTGGGGACCCAAGTTGACAGTAGTCTTTCGTTTGACACTCATGTTGCTAAAGTAGTTAGGAAAACCTTCTATATCGCCCACCTGATCATGAAGGGATTCACATCTAGATCAAGGGAGGTCATCGTCCCCTGTACTCATCACTCATTAGACCTATGATTGAGTACAATGCCCCGTTCGGAATGTATCTGACCAGACACCTGATGCAGCTTGAAAGGCCCCAAAAGTTCCTCACCAAAAGGATAAAGGGTCTCAAAAATATGTCTTATGCTGCCCGACTGAAAGAACTCCAGCTTTATTCAGTCTCATACCGCTTGCTCAGAGGTGACCTGTGCCTGACATATAAGGCCATGTCAAACCCAGATTTGATGAATATGCTTCACCTCAAAAAATCTAGATCCCTCAGAACCACAAGGGCGGGAGACTTAAACCTTGACACGGTTATATATAGAACGTGCTGGAGGGACAGATTCATCACCCAGAGACTCCCTATGCTGTGGAACAAAATCCCGGTACATGTGAGGCAGAGCACCTCACTGGCCTTGTTCAAGAGGAATCTTGACCAATGGATGGGAGATCGCAGATATACCCCAGGGATTATTTCAGTGTCACTGCTTGACAGAGGCACAGAAAAATGATAGGCATAGTTTTTATTCAAACTAAAGGGGTGGCGAAAGCCACATAACTATGGGCTAGGCTTATAAATGCCCTTGGGCAGATAGCCTAGTATGAACCTATGAACCTATGAACCTATGACCCGCACTGGTAGTTGACTCAATTTTGTCAGTGCCAAGGCTTGTTCTTTAGAAATGTTAAAATCATATAGATTAGAGTCTACCTTGTTTCCTGCTAATAAATGCCTCAAATCTAGTTCGCAAATATTCTCAAACAAATGTAACCCCGAGTGTAAAGGAGGGTTAAACACACTGGATAGTTTTAAACCAGTGGATTCATTGATGGAACAATTGCTAAATAACAAATTCAAATTAAGACGACGGACAAAACACTTTAAGTCAATTATCGTTTTAGCTAAATCACATTGCTTACTGGGAACAAAAGTGTAACCATAAGAAAGCAATTCCACTAAATCAGCATCCAAAACAGCACTTGAAAAATTATAAACTTTAAAATCACCCTTCGTATTGGTTAACACTACAGGTTTTTCGGAAAAACAGTCAGACTGAAGTTGATAGTCATCAACTATCAATAATTGCGCCGTTTCTTGTTCCTGTTCTGGTACTGACTGTTGTTCCGATTCCCTAAAAAAATTATTGTTATTCCTATTATTATGATCATTAGCATTAGTGTTCAATCTCGAGTTATTGTAATTAGTAGACTTAATTCTGTTACTACGTCTTAAACCATGTGTAGATTGTTCACCAAGTTCTTCATCAATGACCTCTAAATTATCAACTGAAGGCTGTATTTCAGTATGTATATGATTTCTGTCCATAGAACCAGTTGTAGTAGGCCTATTCCTAGGTCTAGGATAGGCATTTAAGTCCTGGTATGCAAGTCTGTCCCTATCCAACTTTTGTGATTTGTTCGCCTTAAGTTTAACCAAAAGAGAGTCAATACTGACAAAAATATGATTATAGTCGTATTTATAGTGAACAAAGTCAATATCCAGCTTTATGGCATTATCTAAGTCACTAATTTCAGAAGATAGAGTCTTAATGGTGTTCGAATAATGTTTGATCATAAGCTCCATTAATTGTGCCCCTTGCCTTTCAAACAAAGCTGTCAGGTCAGAAAGAAGGGCAGGGTCAGAAATAAGACCACTGGGAGAAAAATTACTTCTAAGCCCCTTAGGTATTATATTCTCATTTAGACATTGCTGGAAATATGTTACCTCTAGTTGCAATTTTTTAATTTTCAATAACTTTGTATCAAAAAGTTTCAGTTTGTCTGTTAAATTTGGTAAGATACCTTGTAAATCATCTGAGTTAACAGCAGGTTGATCCCTCGATGTGCACTGTGTAAACTTCAAAGGGTCAAGGTTAACGATCCAATCTGCAAGATGAGGGCCATCTAAATGGCCAGTAGAGTTGTCGTTGTTTCCACTAATGCCCACAGGTAAAGGATAAGGCAGTCCAGAATTCACCATCGGTAAAGATGAACTATTATGCATAGGTGTTCCTGAGGCAATAACCTGTTGTCCTGCTGGGATCGTCTGCGAAGAAGAAAAAGAAGCAGTGGACTGGTTAGACTGTAGCTGAGGGTAAATATCAGAGCCAGAAGGAAGCGCTCTAATATTGCCTTTCCGATCGATGATATCCAAATGTGAGTTTAAGGCATCAAGACGTTGGGAAAGAGACATCAGGATGGCTGGTATATCAAAGTTATCGTCACCGTCATTTGTGGAATTCTCCCCTGATGAATTTACGAGCGTTGGGCAAACAGGACTACCAGAAGACATACTAAGCAAAACTCTAAACGAACCACAAACAAGTAGAAAAAAACAAACTGGTATCCTTTAGTCCAACGTGGAAAGTAAAATAAAGTAAAATCCAATAAATGAACTTGAACGCGTCTTTTATTAACTATAAAACAGAAGCGTTTTCGCCACTGATCCTTCAGTAGCTTCCTCAGAATAACAATTTAAAAAGCGCGCCAAAACTGGAGACCCTTATATACTTACTACTTGTACCTTAAGATACCTGGTACACAGTGGGGTTACTTTAAAATGTAAGGTTTAACTAATTTTATGGAATAGAATTTCTGTTTAGTAATGTTTATTTGATTTTACTGTGGATTGGTTATGATGTGTATATATTTTTTATTTTTTATTATTACGTGCCAATCTGGTAGAAAATTAATTATGATGCTATTACGTTTATTTTATTATATAAGGGTCTCCAGTTCTGGCGCGCTTTTTAAATTGTTATTCTGAGGAAGCTACTGAAGGATCAGTGGCGAAAATGCTTCTGTTTTATAGTTAATAAAAGACGCGTTCAAGTTCATTTATTGGATTTTACTTTATTTTACTTTCCACATTGGACTAAAGGATACCAATTTGTTTTTTTCTACTTGTTTGTGGTTCGTTTGGAGTTTTGTTTAGTATGTCTTCTGGTAGTCCTGTTTGCCCAACGCGCGCAAATTCATCAGGGGAGAATTCCACAAATGACGGTGATGATAACTTTGATATACCAGCCATCCTGATGTCGCTTTCCCAACGTCTTGATGCCTTAAACTCACGTTTGGATATCATCGATCGGAAAGGCAATATTAGAGCGCTTCCTTCTGGCTCTGATATTTACCCTCAGCTACAGTCTAACCAGTCCACTGCTTCTTTTTCTTCTTCGCAGACTATCCCAGCAGGACAACAGGTCATTGCCTCAGGAACACCTATGCATAATAGTTCATCTTTACCGATGTTGAATTCTGGACTGCCTGATCCTGTTCCTTTACCTGTGGGCATTAGTGGAAACAACGACAACTCTACTGGCCATTTAGATGGCCCTCATCTTGCAGATTGGATCGTTAACCTTGACCCTTTGAAGTTTACACAGCGCACATCGAGGGATCAACCTGCTGTTAACTCAGATGATTTACAAGGTATCTTACCAAATTTAACAGACAAACTAAAACTTTTTGATACAAAGTTATTGAAAATTAAAAAATTGCAACTAGAGGTAACATATTTCCAGCAATGTCTAAATGAGAATATAATAGCTAAGGGGCTTAGAAGTAATTTTTCTCCCAGTGGTCTTATTTCTGACCCTGCCTTTCTTTCTGACCTGACAGCTTTGTTTGAAAGGCAAGGGGCACAATTAATGGAGCTTATGATCAAACATTATTCGAACACCATTAAGACTCTATCTTCTGTTTTTAGTGACTTAGATAATGCCATAAAGCTGGATATTGACTTTGTTCGCTATAAATATGACTACAATCGTATTTTTGTCAGTATTGACGCTCTTTTGGCTAAACTTAAGGCGAACAAATCAAAAAAGTTGGATAGGGACAGACTTGTATACCAGGACTTAAACGCCTATCCTAGACTTAGGAATAGGCCTACTACAACTGGTTCTATGGACAGAAATCATATACATACTGAAATACAGCCTTCAGTTGATAATTTGGAGGTCATTGATGAAGAACTTGGTGAACAATCTACACATGGTTTAAGACGTAGTAACAGAATTAAGTCTACTAATTACAATAACTCGAGATTGAACACTAATGCTAATGGTCATAATAATAGGAATAACAATAATTTTTTAGGGAATTTGAACAACAGTCAGTACCAGAACATGAACAAGAAATGGCGCAATTATTGATAGTTGATGACTATCAACTTCAGTCTGACTGTTTTTCCGAAAAACCTGTAGTGTTAACCAATAAGAAGGGTGATTTTAAAGTTTATAATTTTTCAAGTGCTGTTTTGGATGCTGATTTAGTGGAATTGCTTTCTTATGGTTACACTTTTGTTCCCAGTAAGCAATGTGATTTAGCTAAAACGATAATTGACTTAAAGTGTTTGGTCCGTCGTCTTAATTTGAATTTGTTATTTAGCAATTGTTCCATCAATGAATCCACTGGTTTAAAACTATCCAGTGTGTTTAACCCTCCTTTACACTCGGGGTTACATTTGTTTGAGAATATTTGCGAACTAGATTTGAGGCATTTATTAGCAGGAAACAAGGTAGACTCTAATCTATATGATTTTAACATTTCTAAAGAACAAGCCTTGGCACTGACAAAATTGAGTCAACTACCAGTGCGGGTCATGAAGCCTGATAAGGGTGGTGGGTTGGTTGTCTTCGATGTATTGGAATATAACCAGAAAATGTCAGTTGTCTTGGACACACCAGCTTATGTTATTTCATCTTTTAATGAAATGAATGTAACATACAAGCGTATCAGAGGATATTTAAGAGATCTGTTTTTAGCAGGTAAAGTTGACTTGGATACTTACAACTTTTTGGATATTACCTTTCCAAAAACTCCAGTAACGTCCGGGATCCCTAAGATCCATAAAGACTTAGTAAATCCCCCCATGAGAGCGTTAATCGATGGTAGATCCTCGATGACATACCCTGCTGCACGCTTGGTGGACAACATTCTTTCTAAACATCTTAAACCCCTTTCGAGCATATGTAAAGACTCTTGGTCTTTTCTTAGTAATATCAATAATATTGAATTTGACCCAGCTTACAACTTCCTAACTATAGATGTGGTCGACCTTTATACGTCTATCCCACACCAAGAAGCAATTGAATGGACTTGTTCTTTACTTAAAGATTTAAACGCTCCCCCTCAGGAGATAGATGTTGTTTCTGAACTATTGGATATAGTCCTTAGTTCCAATTTTTTTATTTTTGAGAAACAATATTTTCTACAAAAACAGGGTATAGCTATGGGATCTCCTTGTGGGGTAAGCGTGGCCAATGCCTTTATGGCTTATTGGGAAAATAACTACATTCTCAATAAACCTGGATTTAAGTACAACATAGTTTTTTACACCCGTTTCCTTGATGATATTTTTATTTTATTTCAAGGTGACGTCATTTTAGCCAAAGACTTGGTAGAAGTTATGAATGAGTCCACTGAGTTTTTAAAATTTACATTCCAGTTTTCAACAACTGCTATTGACTATCTAGATGTGAGGTTAGAGAAAAAGTTTGTCCTTAATGCTTTTCAGTCATCAATTTATAGGAATCCTACGTATTGTAATTCTTTTTTGCATTTTTCTAGTCACCATCCATACAAACAAAGACACTCTATAGTTAAGGGCCAATTAGTTAGGGCTGTTCGTATGTGTAGTTCTCTTGAGACATTCCAACAGGAATGCCTTCTCTTGAAAAATATGTTCTTAAACCGGGGTTATCCTGTTTCTTTGATTGAGGAACTTATAGAAGAAATAGATCAAAAGAGACAAGTTGGATTTTATACACCACTCCTTAATCATGGAAATAGTGATGGAGTAGTTTTAGATCCCTTAAATAGTTCTCACTCTATTACTTTTTTGAATGAGGATATGATTCCTGTTTCTGACAACACTGAACAAACCCGAAACTTCAATTTAAGTTTTATTACTACTTTTAATAAGAATTCTAGACAAATTTGGGAGATTTTACTAAATAATTGGCATTTTATTACATCTAATTCCTTTCTTTTGGAAAAACTTGGTTCTAGACCCTTTGTTATATACAAAAGGGGAAAGAATTTGAAGGAGCTCCTGCAAACAAATAGTAGTAATGATACGTTTACTAAAACAAAGGGTACTTTTACCTGTGGGTCTTGTAATTGGTGTCATATGTTAAGAACAGGTAGCTCGTTTGTTATTAGGAATATGAAATATTCTATAAATCACAAAATTAATTGCCAGACAAAATCTGTTGTTTATTTAGCAACTTGTGATTGCTGTGCGGCCTTTTATGTTGGTAAGACGGATCGCAGTTTTCGCGAACGTATTTACCAACATGTTTATGCCATAAGAAATAAGAAGGGTGATAATTCTTTGGCTAAACATGTTTCTTGTTTTCCAGGGCACAGCTTTCATTTTATGGCAATAGATCATGTCTCTCCTGCTGCTAGGGGTGGTCCCATTTCCCTATTACTAGAAAATAGGGAAATTGAATGGCAATTTAGGCTTAATGCTTTTTCTTACCCCGGGCTAAATGAAAATTGTAACATCTCATGTATTTTGAAACTGAAAAGTTATTTGAGATTAAAAAATTTTAGACGTATTTATCTCCTATTACTTCTTAGTATACACTTTTCATTCATTCATTTTTTGCTGTTATTTTTACTGTCCTCATTGTCTTGTGTAGGTTTGTAGTACTGGTATTATTATATACTAATCTGGCTCTATCCTGTGTTATACATGTAGGTAATTTTTAAATATTATTACCTTTAAAAGGAATTTCTAGGTCTACCTTTCTAGCTATTTGCCTATTATTTCATTTAGATTTAAACAAAAGGTACTACTTGTACCTTAAGATACCTGATACACAGTGGGGTTACTTTAAAATGTAAGGTTTTAACTAATTTTATGGAATAGAATTTCTGTTTAGTAATGTTTATTTGATTTTACTGTGGATTGGTTATGTATATATTTTTTATTTTTTATTATTACGTGCCAATCTGGTAGAAAATTAATTATGATGCAATTACGTTTATTTTATTATATAAGGGTCTCCAGTTTTGGCGCACTTTTTAAATTGTTATTCTGAGGAAGCTACTGAAGGATCAGTGGCAAAAACGCTTCTGTTTTATAGTTAATAAAAGACACGTTCAAGTTCATTTATTGGATTTTACTTTATTTTACTTTCCACGTTGGACTAAAGGATACCAGTTTGTTTTTTTCTACTTGTTTGTGGTATAAATATTTACAATCAGTGTAATTTTAAGATAATGCTTTATGCAGATGATATCTTGTTCGTGTTAATTAATTCACAATCAGTTCTATTAGAATTAGATTCTGTGATGAACCATTTCCAGAAAATCGTGGGTTTACATTTCAATAGATCTAAATCTAAACATATGCCCTTAAATAAGAAGTGAAAGGTACAATCGGATAAACATCACATTACTGCTGCAATCTCAGATTCTTTTGATTATCTAGGAATAACACTATGTAAATCCGCAGAAAACACAATTGAATATAATTATAAAAATATTGTAAATTTAATAAATAAGCATACAAATAGCTGGAACAAAATTCTCATTACCTTTGAAGACAGGTTATAATTAATAAAAATGGCACTTTTACCAAAATTACTCTGCATAGCTGTAGTTCTTAACTTTTCTTTTAAATATCAATACATTAAAGATATAAATAGATTACTAATGAAATTCCTCTGGTTCCCCAAAAGAAACATAATAGCTTTTCTACATCACATTAGATCTTGGGAGCAAGGAGGAATCAAATTCCTGGATATTGAAACATATATTAATGCATCCATATTTAAGATTATTTTAAACTGGATTAATCCAAATTATCACTCTAGTTGGAAACTATTACATCTAACCTTACTAATTAATGAAAATGCCCTGTTAGACCAACTTCAATTGAATAATTCTTCTAATAAGTTCTGGTACTTCTTATGTCATATTACCCAATACAATATTGCCAAACCCACAAAATTAAATTCATTAAACGACTATTTTAATTTTTTCAGAAAATTTGTTAACTCCAATACTGATATTAAGACCTGGTTTGAACTGTTAACCCCCTTTAAAATTACAAGGAATTTTCCTGATAAAATACATCTCAGTGTTCTACATAGTTGGGAATCCAAAAACGTTATATGTTGGTATCAATGCATAAATGACACTAAAGTTTTAGACTCTCAGTTTGTTAGAAAAGAGCATGATTTACTTCCTCAAAACTTATTAATTCTACAAAGTATCTTAACTTATTCTCAAGATTTATGCATAATACTTAAAAACTCATCTTATCAAGAAACATCAAAGATGATAACTATCTTGTGTGAAATTTTACATAATAGCTTCAATACAAATAGCATTATTTCAAAATTATAGAACATGTTAATTGTTTATAAGACTAGTATAAATCAAAGTTACTGGAGCTTTATATTCAAAGGCTATTCAGTTAATTTCTCACATGATGAAAAACAAAAAATTCTGTTATCCATCAAGCATACTTCATGATCTCATTACTGGAGTAATTTTCCTTGGCAATATCTCCATAGGGCATTTCTGATACCAGATAAGATAGTTAAAATCAATAATAGCTCCAGCGCATCCTGCTGGAGATGTACAGAACATACCAAAGCCAATCGGGCACATATTTTTTATGATTGTCCTAAATTAAAGGGTTATTGGAATGGCATAGAATATTTTCTCAAAGAAGTATTCACTGATTCCTTCTTATTGTCCAAATCATTTGTTCTTTTCAATGTGAATGAAGGTTACTTTTGAATAAGAATAATTCGTATTTACTATGGTCAGTACTTGCTATCACCAGAAAATGCATCACCAGAAGATGGAAAACTAGCTGGCAACCCACTCTTGAGGATTTCTTGTCTTCAGTGAAAGACTTGGCAATCAAAGAAACTAAGACCAAAGAACTTTGAATCTATCGAAAGACATTTGTTAATAATCCTTGTAAAAAAGTTTAGCACTTATTCAGAATTTACAAATGGACCAAAACTCTTTTTGAATTGATACTTATACTAAAGAACTTGTGTATTTTAACTGTGATCTGCAGTTTTGCCTCATGCCTATGTATATATTGTAAATAGTTTTTACCTTGTTTGTTAATAATTTGTCTTAGAATAAGAATACTCTTTGCCATTTGTTGCCTTTTACTTTTCATGGAAAACTTAATAAAATATTTTGAAATAAAAAAAGATCTTACAGTATCTATAGGTTGAATGTGATGATTAAACCTGGTTTCAGTAAATATTCCTGTTTCATTTCCTCATATAATAAGTTCTCCAAGACTTACACATCTTTATTTGACATTATAAACTAGTAATGCTTGTTGTTCAAGGTTACTTGAGAATTAATGATTACCTCTGAAAAAAATTTCCTCAGTCTTGTTACGTTTTGAGCTGAGAATATTATCACCAATACATCCTTGATGAAATTTATCACAAGCAAACATGCTATTTTTTTGATACATTCCCCCAGGTACATATCCTCTAATATTGTTATTTAAGTCACTAGCAACTTTCACATTTTCATTTCAGAATACAGGTGAAGGAAGAGTATCTGAAAACATGACTCTTACACCAATAAGTTTGCAAAATGTGATGATTTGAAGAACATTCTTCAAGATGATGTCAGTATGAATATTGCCTATGACATTGTGTTTAAGCAGTTCAATAATTTCTTTTAATGTTTTTATTTTTTTATTTATTTTACATTTCTTAACCGGGCTAGTCCAACTGGATATATTTCCATTTTCAGTAGAGGCCCGGGGAGAAAAGCTCCATTAGCAACAACTAAAAATTTAACTTAAAAGTTTAGAAATTAAAACTTAATATTATTACATAGTAAATGAAGGGCTTACAATACAAAGATTACTAAAAATACAGGAAGTAATAAGAATACTAAAAATACAGAAAGTAATAATAAGATAAAGTAGGTATTTATAATAGTAAAGGTGACCATCTTTACAGGATAAGTTATTATACAGTGTGATTCATGTGGACTATCAGAGCATCAAACCGGATAGAGACTTTCAGAGCATAAAGCAGGATAGATTACATCAGTATGTTGAAATTTTGTTCAGCAGTTTCAGTCCTGCTTTCAAGGAATGTGAATTAGAATTGAGGTTCAGGAGGAGAAAATATCAGTAGTGAAGCTGAAGGTCAATCAGGGTTGCTGCAGGGGCATAACCAGTGTGTTTTGAGATGTCTTTTGAGGTTTTGTTTAAAGAGAGGCAGTGAAGAAAGTAAAGTTTCTTCCCCTTCCCAATTACTGTTTATTTAATATAATGTGAATAAGATGATGCAGCAAAGCAAATGTAGAAGTAATTAATGAGCTATTGAGCTGCATTTTGGATGAATGGAATTAGAACTAAACACAGTATTTCATTTGGAAACAATGGACCAAATTCCAAAAGAGTTGCTTTCAGTGTAAATCTGCCCTGATTCCGAAAGACTTGCTCTCAGTGTAAGTGACTTACTTCAGTGTAAGGCTTATCTATAAACAGGCTTACACCAGGAACCAGATTCCAAAAGGCCTGCTGTCAGCCTGTTTGAGAGCAAGTCTTTTGGAATTTGGGCCTATATGTGGAAGGATGGCATAGCAGAGAGAGACAACAATAAAGAGCTACTTCATTGTAATGAAAAAATAGAAGTTATGTTCTTACCATAACGTTCCATGTTAGTTGTCTTCTTCTCGCCTTCTTTCTTGCTGGATGGATGGGTTCGGAGCCGACCTCGGCTCCGACTCGGCCACTCTAAAAGCTCGAGAGTTGGTTCCACCGGCTCGAGGCTCCCCTTATATCCCACAATGCTAGGCGGTATTACCTCAGATCTCGTTTGTAAGCTATGCCCAGCCAAAAATAACTCCAGAACCACTGGAAAAGGGAAAAACCCACCTCTATAAAAGGAAGGGAAGAAGGTGACCTGAAAACCTGATGAAGGAATATATGCACAGAATAGCATATACCTATATACAATAGAGGTGGTAGAAAGAGAGGTCACAATCAAACTCCTCTAGGTCTGTCCAGGCTAGGGGAAGGAGGGAGGGCCTTAAGAAAGAAGGCGAGAAGAAGACAACTAACATGGAACGTTATGGTAAGAACATAACTTCTATATGTTAAGTTGTCCATCTACTTCATTCTTGCTGGATGGGACAGCGTCCTAGCACCTTGTCCCGGGTGGCCTATCGGAACAGACTCTTGAGAACAGTGGAACCAAAGTTAGCTCTATGTCTAGAAGCTAAATCCAACTTATAATGAGAAATGAAAGTGTGAGGAGTAGCCCAAGTAGCCGCTGCACAAATGGTGTCAATAGGCAGCCTGTCTTGGAAGGCTATAGAAGTAGCCAAAGCTCTGGTGGAGTGGGCCTTAGGTTTGTTAGGCAGCTTTTGGTGTCTAATTTCATAAGCAAAGGAAATCAGAGATGTTAGCCATCTGGAGAGTGATACCTTCGAAACTGAAAGTCCCTTTCTGCCTTCTGCATAAGAGACAAACAACTGGTCAGTTTTCCTGATCTGTTTGGTTCTATCCAAATAATACCTTAACTGAAGATGAACATCTAGCCAATGCAATTTAGATCAGTCCTGTTAGAATAGTTAGGAAAAAACACAGGAGGTCAATGCTTTGATTTAGGTTAGGCATAGAGGCTACTTTAGGTAAAAAGGATGGATTGGTTCGTAAGGACACCCTGTCTTTATGAAACAATAGATACGGTGGTCGACTGCTGAGTGCATGAAGTTCTGAGACCCTTCTAGCTGAAGTAATGGCTACCAGAAAGAGAGTCTTCCAGGATAGCAATTTCAATGAACAGGAAGCTGCAGGTTCGAAAGGGGGAAGAATCAAAGATGTGAGAATTAAATTAAGGTCCCAAGAAGGAGGAGGATTTCTTATAGGAGGTCTGAGAAGAAAAACTCCCTTCAAAAAGCTTTGCAAAGCTTGTGAGACATGATGGCAGAATCTGAGATGCCCACATGAAAGTTAGAAATAGCTGCCAATTGAACTTTAAGAGTAGAAGGAGATGAACCTGCATGGAAGAGTTCAGCTAGAAAATCAAGGACTATTTGGATGGAAGCAGTGAAAGGATCTATGTCTCTTCCTTGAGCCCAATAGGCAAAACGTTTCCACTTACTAAGATAAATCTTCCGAGTGGAAGATTTATGGGAAGCTATCAAAATATCTCGAACAGAGTGAGATATTTGAGGAAGCCTGGCTAAGGTTGGAATTGGAGGAACCAAGCAGTGAGGTTCAGAGAGGGGAGGGAGCGATGTAACTGACCCGATTGATGGATCAAAAGATCTGGAACTAGGTCCAGATGCCAAGGTTGCTCCAACAGAAATTGATGTAGAAAGGGGAACCAAACCTGTCAAGGCCAGTAAGGAGCAATGAGGATCAATGAGGCCTTCTGAGCGATAGCTTTCTGTATCACTTGAGAGATTAGTGGGAAGGGAGGAAATGCATACAGAAGTCCCCGGGGCCAAACTTGGACTAGAGCGTCTCTGCTGGGCTGGCCTGGTAACGGGAATAGGGTGAAATAATCTCTGCACTTGCTGTTTTGGGGAGTAGCAAAAAGGTCGCAACAAGGCTGACCCCACTTGAAAAAAATTTTCTCCAGAATAGAATCTTTCAGAGACCACTCGTGAGGCATGAGTATAGCTCTGCTCAACTTGTCCGTGATTAGATTGGACTTCCCGGGGATGTGCGTTGCTATCAGAAACTGCTGAGAAGAAATCGCCCATTGCCACAGTCTGAGTGCTTCTCGACATAGGGGATAGGGCCTGGTTCCACCTTGTTTGTTGATATACCACACTACAGACATATTGTCCGTCTGGATTGCTATCGTTCCCAAGGGAAGAGAGTCTTGAAGGGCTTGCAACACTAAAAGCACTGCTCTCATCTCTAGAACATTTATATGCAAGTGGCATTCGTCTGGTTGCCATATGCCCTGGACTGTTCTGCCCTGATAATGCCCCCCCCACCTGATCAGGGAGGCGTCCGTTGTCAGAGTAGCAACCGGAGGGGAAGGAACAAAGGGTCTTCCCAGGAAGAGCTGAGGGGAAGAAATCCACCAAAGAAGATGATTCTTGCATGCTTGCGTAATCATAATGGTGTGGGACATCGGAAGTTGCTGGTACGACCATTGTGTGAAGAGCATCCATTGAAGGATTCTCATGTGGAATCTGGCTAATAGAAGTAGAGGGATAGCAGCCGCCATAATCCCCAGTACTTTCAGAACTAATCTGGCTTTGACTCTGTTGCTGTGGAAGAGAAGGGAGACCAGTTTGCGTATGTCTGCTATTCTTTGGTCTGTTAGTTTCGCAGACATGTTGACTGTGTCTAGATTTGCTCCTATGAAGGTAATAGCACGACAAGGCAACAGACTTTTCGCAATTTATTGAGATGCCTAACTTTTGACAAATGCGAAAGGTGTAGTCTCTGGCCATTAGAAGAAGATGCTTGGTAGGAGCTGTGAGGAGCCAGTCGTCCAAATATGGAAACACCTGGAATCCTTGACGTCTCAGGTGAGGAGCTACCACTGCCATGCATTTGGTAAACACCCGGGGGGCAGTGGTGAGACCAAAGGGCAGGGCTCTGAATTGAAAGTGACTGGTTCCCAGCCGGAAGCGGAGAAATCTCCTGGAGCATCTGTTCATTTTTATATGATAGTACGCATCCTGGAGGTCTATAGAGCACATCCAGTTTTCCTTTCCCAAAAGGGGTAGGATGGATTGTAGCGTGACCATCTGAAATCTTGTTTTCTTGACCGACTTGTTCAAGATACTGAGATCCAAAATGGGTCTCCAGTCCCCTGTTTTCTTTGGAACCAAAAAGAATTTGGAGTAGATTCCAGATCCTTGCTGGTCTGCTGGCACTGGCTGAATGGCTCTTTTTGCAAGCAACTTTGAAATTTCCAACGCTGCTTGATCCCTTTGAGCGGGTGGAACATCTGGAAGGGATTTTTTTGATTGATTTGGAATACGAAAGAACGGAATGGAATAGCCTTCGGAAATGATGGACTGTACCCACTTGTCTTGAGTTAGGGATCGCCAGGCTTCTGGGTACAGTGACAATCTTCCCCCGACTGCCTCCGAAGGTGGACAGTCGGGCAACACCTCAGGGATGCTGGAAGGGCTTATCGGAAAATGTTTCTCGATTGCCCTGGTTCTGCGGACCCCCCCTGCCTCTAGGGCAACGTCTACCATTATTGTTCCCCCCTCTGCCTCTGGAGGGGAACCGACTCTGTGCGTCAGGCAAAGTCCCTTGAGATTGTTTGCGGAACCACATTTTTCCACTTTTCTGGCCTTAGGGGTAAGGCCTAGAAGGAGTAGAAAAACAGACTCCGACGGCAGAAAGAGTTTTGCCATCCGTCTCGCACCTCGTCAGGGTTTCTTTCACTTGAGGACCAAAGAGAGATGATCCATCAAACGGGGAATTAGTGAAAGACGTTTTAAAGGGGTCCGCAAAATTGCATAGCCGCATCCAGGCATGCCGGCGTAAGGTAACACCTGTCCCTGCGGCTCTGCTCGCTCCATCAGCCGCATATGAAAGGAGGCGCATGGAGGAGTTAGCTATAGAATTTAGGGTAGCCAGCTGAGCGTTCATCTTGTCCTGAAAACCCGCAGCTGTAGGATCCTTCAACATGTCACTCGCTTCCTTGATCAAATCTCTTTGAAGACGAGTGAAATGGCATAGGTAGTTCAGCGAGCATAGCAAAGGTCGCTGACGAAAACATCCGCTTCCCGTACCTGTCCATAGACCTAGATTCCTTGTTAGGAGGATGGACAGGCACTGAAGGATCAGCTAGTTCCTTCTTAGTGGCAGCAGCTACCACCATAGCATCCACAGAAACTCCCTTGGTCAGAAATTGCTTATCTGCTGGTGCTGTGATAAACTTTGAAGGTCTCCTGGGGTGGGGTCCACTGAGTCAGGAGCCGTCCAAGCCTTTTTTGCTACCACCTGCATGAGGGGGTCAAAGGGGGGGACACCCAGGAGGTGGAAGGGTGAGAGCCAAACGCCTCAAGATACACAGATTCATCCTCCGAAGGGTTAAGGGCTGGCCAATTTTCCCTCTGTTGCAGGATTTCTAGAATGTCTGCAAAGGAGACATCTTCAGAAGGGGAGGGGAACCTTCGGAATCCTCTAAATCTGTGTCAGAGGTGACAGACTCAGGTGAGTCTATGTGCTTCCTCTTACACTTTCTCTTCCTAGGGGGCTCCCCTGCCAATTCAGGAGAGGCCTCGGAAGAGGATGAGATCCCCACAGGGGATTCTTGAGGAGCTGGCTCTCTGCGGTCTGGGATGAGGGAGTGAGTAGACATAACCTGAGGCACCGAAGAGGGAGGGGCGGACGGAGCCAACTGTGGTGTTGAACCAGGTTCCAACACACTCCGCATGACCTTGAACGCACCCCTGTCAGGCAAAGCCAGAGGTCCCCGCTCCGAAAAGCTGAGAACCCCCCTCGGCACCGACAGTGATGGCTCCGAAGCCGATGTCAGAGCCGAACTCACCAGCGCCGAGGCACCGAGAGGGAGAGCGGGGTCGGACAAGGGTCCGATGCCACTCACCCCCTCGGAGCCGATGAGGGAAGTCCGGCGCCGAGATTCTTCAAAGGAAGAAATCGGAGCCGACCACGGAACCGAAGACAATTGTATCGGCTCCGACGCTACCACAGTCTCGGTTCCGAAACGCCCCGGCTCCGAGCTCAAAGGAGTCGGAGGAGGAACATTTTGAGGGATAGGGTCAAGCATCGACTGATGAGTCGGGCTCTGAAGCATTTGGGCCAGTGCCTCGGACTTAAGAAGTCGACTCACTACCCTCTGAAGGTCATGATCCGAAAGCCTCGATGACCTAGAGGAGTGAGATCTATGGCTCCTTTCAGAAAGCAAGGGAGACGCTGGAGCCGAATGAACGGAGCCAAGGGACGGTGACCTAGACCTCTTTCTAGATGTCGGCTCCGATGGTCTGATCGGAGCCGACACAGGAATTTCCAATGCCTCGGCTCCAGCCGGAGCCGAGGAAACCACAGAAACTGCAGTCTGAGACTCATCGGCTCCAGCCGGAGCCGATGTAGCAGTAGGTTTCGAAGCCTTAGGCCTCGACTCAGAAGCTGGAGTCGAGGACCCAGAAGCCTTAGAGGGTTTGCCCAAAGTAGCAGTAAGGGAACCCTCAGGCTTAAGCAAACCTCTTAAAATGAGTTTGTTTTTTCTTTCCTGCAGAACTCTAGGGCTGAAGCCATGGCATACAGCACAAGAGTCCTGCAGGTGTAAAGGTCCCAGGCAGTACACACAAGAAGTGTGACCGTCTGTCAGAGACATTTTCTGACAGCACGAGTCACACTTCTTGAAGCCTGAGACCTTAGATCATGGACATTACAAGGAACAAGTGCAACCAAACACAACACAAACACACCGGTTACACTATACACAAAATAACAATAAGTTAAATTAAATAAAATTACTCTAGTTTAATAAGAGTCCCTACAGAAAAACACACATACTCCAAGGGAATGGGAGGGCCCGAAGGCCTAAGGGAAGAACTATAAGTTCTTCTGATAAAAAAGGGATGAAGAACAAGGAGGAAGGGATAAAACCTTTAAAATAAGGGGAAACTGATTAGAAAACTAATTTTAAAGGGTTTTATGAACTTTTTTAAAACTATTTCCTACACTAACCTGAAGCCGGTGAAGCAACACATCTCGATAGCTGTAGCGGCAAACGAGATCTGAGGTAATACCGCCTAGCATTGTGGGATATAAGGGGAGCCTCGAGCCGGTGGAACCAACTCTCGAGCTTTTAGAGTGGCCGAGTCGGAGCCGAGGTCGGCTCCGAACCCATCCATCCAGCAAGAATGAAGGCGAGATGGACAACTTAACATCTGCCTTTATAGTCAAAGCCAGGAAACCGCTACTTTGAAGGCAGATGTTTTGAAGCAGTGCCAGGTGACAGCATTCATGTCATCACTGTATAAAAAAAAAGAACAAAAAAAACAGAAAATCCTTGTTGGATCTTTAAGCTAAATATTAAGAAAACATGGCACACAAGCATGCCAGTAAAGAGCAGGCAATTTCTACAGAGAAGCCATGCTTGTTTAAGATTTTGTGTAGGGAGAAAAAAGCAAAAAAAAATCAATGAATGACACATGAGCTAGCTCTTCTTGCCAACTAAAAGGCAGGGACCTTCTTGGAATGGTCTTTCAAAGTCATTATCAATTAAGATGGATGATTTTTCTGAGCTATGATACCGAATCGGAATTGCCTAGACTTGGTATGGCCTTGCTGTGCTAATAATGGTGGCTGCCAAAAAAGCAGTTACTAGAAAATGGAAATCAAAATCTAAACCAACTATACTGAAAGTAGTGGATATAATAACAGAGATAAAACATCTGGAATTGAGATCTTTAGAAAAGGGTAGGGGCAAACTAAATAAGAACAAATAGGAATTGTTGGAACAATACATGCAAGGCAGGAATGAAGTTTAAAAGGCGGCAGGACTTAAATGAGCTATGTAATGTCTGATTGAGAAAGATTGGGTGGATTATAAGTGATGTATAATGTTTGCAACTGGGAGTATGTCAGTATGGTTTGTGATGTAAAATGCTTGCAACTACGATTGTGTTGCTGTGTTTTTTTTTATATAAATGTATGATTGCCTATGTAGTAAGTGATGGTTTACTAAGGATGTTTCATGTTTAAAAAAAAAAAAAGCAAGAATTGAATAGTTTATGTAATGTTGCTTAGGTTATATGATACATAGTAATATATGTGAAGTATATGTTTATGCTAATATAATTTGATTACTTTTATATGAATGTAAATTTGCCTATGTCACAAGTGATAATTCAATAAAAGTGTTTGAAAAAAAGATATTAGGGCCTATGAAAGTGGAGGTGGAGTGGAAACCTTAATTTCAGAAAGACAGAGGATGCAGGACTGAAACTGTATGCAGGCTTGTAAAATAAATTATGTAATACAATTCCAGTGTTCTGTTCAGTGTTATCAAAGACTTACTGTCCTGAGATTAGATAACTTATGAGTACTGTCTACATAGCTGGCTGTAGGCATAGGCCAACTAGCTGGCTGTATAGGGCACTACTCTAGCAGGGGAGCTTTTCCAGTAATCTGGATGGTATAGGGAGACCAGGATGGGGGCAACGGCTGGTGTGGGTGGGGGTGCTGTGGACAGCTTTTGCCTAGGGCACCAGTTGACCAAAGGCCAGTCCTTACTGTCTAGGTAATGTGTCCTCATTAGATAACTGTAGATAAAGTATTAAAGTTAAGAAACTTTCTTCCTAGTGTCTATATTACGTTATCGAATACTTACAACATCGAACATTATATGGTCGACGCCATATGTTCGAATTTATAAATATTCGAAAATTAAAACGGAAATCTCCATAGAGAAAATTTCCATTTAATGCACTGTAGTGCGATCTCGGAATTGGTACATATAAAGAGCGGGATTGTGGGGGATGCCGGGGGGGCTTGCCCCCCCTGCTTAAAACGTTCAGGCAAGTTTTTCCCTTTTTTAATTTTTTTTGTTTTATTTTCGAATATTTACAACTTTGAATATATGGTGTCGACCATATAACGTTCGATGTAAGTATCAGATAACATAATATAGACCCCGTTCCTTCAATATGAGAAATGGAGTAAGACATTGTAGGTGCAGGAATGCCACTGAGCAATGTTAGAAATTGTACTTCTGTTAATGAACAGTGCTAAACTGTCAATGCATAGCAGTCCTCTCAGCCTGGTTGGTTTATACAATATAGAAGGTTGCCTGATTCGGACTACTGGTTCTGTCTGAAATGGGACTGTACAAACATTCAATGATAATTGATTTGCTCACTGGATTGCCATCTACATGTCTACATCTACTCAGTACATATATAAAGAACAATCATGTCTACACTCACTCAATGTTTAGATGAGGGGAGCCTTGCTTTCCAAGGTGGTTCAATAGAGATAAAGAGTAGTGGATGCAAATATCTTGTAATATAGTGGAGGGACAGTTAGTGGAGGCTTAGATGTTAACAAGTCCCTGGGGACAGTTTGCAGAATGAAGAGTAACAAATCGTTGTATTCCTTCTTATGTCAGATAATATGTGGCAAAAACTGATGTCTATTTACATTGCACATTATCTTAGTTATTGTTTCTCAAGCATTGGTTTCTTGTTATGTTTTCCTATGTCAGACATATACCATTTAATCATGTATATGAATTCCATTTGTAAATGGACACACATTGTATTTCTTAACTCCATTGCACCTTCTGAAAATAAGGTTCTGGAATGTCAGAGCTGAAGCATCGAATCATCTATTCATTAACCTCTGGATTGACTGGTGTAACAGCCAATGATGTGATGCACTACTGAGCAAAGCCTGGTCTAAAATGAAAACTAGTAAGATCAATTGAACTTGTGCTTAAGGGCATGTATTGCTTGGTATAGTTAATGTTATTGAATAGTCCTGTTATTGACCTGCAAGGAATCTAAGAATAGCTATTGAAAACTACATTTGTTGTAAATGCATGGCATTGCTCTACAAATTGTCATACATTGTAGACCATCAAGCAGTTGTACTGTCATGAAAAAGGGTCTATATTAGATACTCAAAGAAGCTTTTCATCGAATGCCTCTTCATCAACCATGAAAACACAAAACAGCGAACGTGCATATAAGCAATTTCTTTCCCTAGGAAGGAAATCGCTTACCCTAAACAAAAAAAAAACACATCACTATGAACAATACAAAGGGGGGGGGTTCACCCCCACACCCCTCCCTAACTAAATATACCAAATCTGAGATTGTGCTACAGTGGGGAAAACAGCAAAGTAAAAGAGGTGGCCAAGCGATTTCTTTCCAAGGGAAAGAAATCACTTATATGACCGTTCGCTGTTTTGTGTTTTCGTTATTTAATGGCCGATGAAGAGGCATTCGATGAAATGCATCTTCGAGTATATAATAGAAACCACATGAAAAAGGTAGTTCTGTACATCATATCACTCTAGCAGCAACCATACTCTACACTACTTCATTTCTACATGCTTTGGCTCACTTTTAAGCTTTCTTGTGGGGGACATTCCCTTTACACCCCCTCACTTATATACAATATAAGAGCTCCAAGACTGCACAAGGGAAAACAACAAAATATGACTCATTGCCAGTGCACTGTCAGACAATGCAGCAGCAGTGATGTCAAGCAGTACTTTGTGTACTCGTGCATGCAGCCTGCACCTACTAGTCCAATCCTTTACTTACAATGCATCAAACTGCACAGTACTATGGATGAATATACCAGTATAAGTAAAGGCACATTCAATAATGGCATATATTGATAACTTCAACATTGACAAGTTGACAGCATGCACAACAGTCTTGACAAAATAACTGACAATATTCAGCACACCTATGTTATAATTTTGCAGGTGGTTTCAGAAGAGTGAAATTATTACAGCTAAATTATTCTGTAATAGTAGAAGCATCTAGAATATTACTTTGCATACCTCTTTTTGAAATATATGATATGGTAAGGAATAGAATTCCTAATAGCTTACAAAATGTTTTTCAGTAGACAGGTGACCTAGAATAAGAAGTTATGTGCCTACCATAACGTTCCATGTTAGTTGTCTTCTTCTCGCCTTCTTTCTTGCTGGATGGTTCGGAGCCAATCCTCGGCTCTGACTTGACCTTATACTAAAGCACGAGAGCTATTTACCGGCTCGAGACCCTCCCCCTATCCCACAATGCTAGGCGTCAGATACCCAGATCTCGTTTGGTATAGCTAACAACATGGAGACACCCTGTCCCTCCTATAAAGTTTACCTACAGTGGTAAGAACTGAGGAGGACATAACCTAGAAAATAGTCAAGCAGAGGAATAAGGCCTCAGAAGGATTCATCTTGGTCTGTCCAGGCTAGGAGGATGGCAGGTGGGACACAAGAAAGAAAGCGAGAAGAAGACAACTAACATGGAACGTTATGGTAGGTACATAACGTCTTAATGTTAAGTTGTCAATCTCGCCTTCATTCTTGCTGGATGGGACAGCGTCCCTAGCACCTTAGCCCTGGGTGGCTCATCGGAACAGACTCTTGAGCACAGTGGAACCAAACTCAGCCCAACTCCTGGAGGTCATATCCAACTTGTAATGAGAAATAAAGGTATGAGGAGTGGCCCATGTGGCTGCAGCACAAATAGATTCCATTGGAAGTCTTGCTTGAAAAGCTACTGACGTAGCTAACGCTCTGGTGGAATGAGCTTTTGGTTTTGTAGGGAGTTCTTTATGTCTTAGTTGGTAAATGAAGGAAATGATAGAGGCCAACCATCTAGATAAAGATACTTTAGATACTGGCAGGCCCTGCTTGCCCTCAGCATAGGACAGGAAGAGTTGGTCCGACTTCCTGGTTTGTTTTGTCCTATCTAAGTAGAAACGTAATTGCCTGTGAACATCCAAATAATGCAGCTTTTGTTCAGCTCTGTTTGAATAGTTAGGAAAAAAGACAGGAAGATCAATGGCCTGATTCAGGTTTGTCTCAGAAGGAATCTTGGGTAAAAAGGAGGGATTAGTTCTGAGTGAAACTCTATCTTTGTGAAAAACAAGATAGGGAGGACGAATACAGAGGGCCTGAAGTTCCGATACTCTTCTAGCTGAGGTGATAGCTACTAAGAAGAGAGTCTTCCAGGAGAGCAATTTTAAGGAACAGGTAGCCGCAGGTTCAAAAGGAGGGAGAATCAGGGAAGTTAATATCAGATTCAAATCCCACGGAGATGGGGGATCTCTAACCGGAGGCCTCAGAAAAACAGTCCCTTTAAGAAAGGCTTTACAAAGTTTATGGGACATGCTGCTGGTCCCTGACAGGCCAACATGAAAATTAGTGATAGCAGCCAATTGGACTCTAATGGTGGCAGAAGAGGAGCCCGCTTGAAAAAGCTCTGCCAAAAAATCCAGAACACTGTGGACAGGGGCTGTAAAAGGATCTATATTTCTGGCCTCCGCCCAGAAGGAGAAACGTCTCCACTTACTAGCGTAGGTTTTTCTGGTAGTAGTTTTGTGTGAAAAAAGGATGATTTCACGCACTGGCTGAGAAATATGCGGAAGCCTGGCTAGGGTTGGAAGTGGAGCAACCAAGCTGTGAGGTTGAGAGATTGAAGGGATTGGTGCAGCCCGCCCGACTGATGGACCAACAGGTCTGGCACTGGGTCCAGACTCCAGGGCTGCTCCAGTAGGTGACGATGCAGGAATGGGAACCAAATTTGTCGAGGCCAGTATGGGGCAATGAGGATCATCCTGGAACCCAAAACGGTCGCTTTCTGAATCAGTTTGGGAATTAAGGGAAAAGGCGGAAATGCATATAGGAGACCCCGGGGCCAATCGTGTACTAGAGCGTCTCTGGGGGAATGGCTGGAGAGGGGGAAGAGAGTGAAGAAGTCTCTGCATTTGCTGTTGAAAGGGGTTGCAAAAAGACTGCAGCAAGGTTGACCCCATCTGCGGAAAATCTTGTCCACTACTAACTGATTGAGAGACCACTCGTGAGGCATGAGAATGGCTCTGCTTAGCCTGTCTTCTATGATGTTGGACTTCCCGGGGATGTGCGTTGCTATCAGAAACTGTTGGGAAGAGATCGCTCACTGCCAGAGTCTGAGTGCTTCTCGACATAAAGGATTGGACCTGGTTCCGCCCTGCTTGTTGATGTACCACACTACAGACATATTGTCCGTCTGAACTCCAATAGTAGGTAGAGAGTCCTGAAGAGCTTGCAACGCTAAAAGTACCGCTCTCATCTCCAAGACATTTATGTGCAGGTGGTATTCTAGGGGTTGCCAAGAGCCCTGGACAGTCCTACCCTGAAAATGCCCCCCCACCCAATCAGGGAGGCATCCGTGGTCACCGTGGCAACAGGAGGAGGAAGAACAAATGGTTTGCCCTGGAGAACTAGAGGGGAGACCATCCACCAAGCCAGGTGGTCTTTGCATGTTTGAGTGATTTTTATCCTGTGGGACATTGGAAGTTGTTGAAAGGACCATTGGGTAAATAGCATCCACTGGAGGATCCACATGTGAAAATGAGCCAGGGGGACTAAAATGATCACTGCTGCCATGAGACCCAATGTCTTTAGTACAAATCTTGTCTGAATCGTCTTGCACTGTAGTAGGATTTGTACATGTCAGCGAATGTCTGATACTCTGTCTGGAGGAAGTTTTGCAGATAGATCTTTTGTATTTAATTCTGCGCCTATAAAGGTTATAGACTGACAAGGCGACAATGCAGACTTTTCGAAATTTCTTGATATACTTAGCTCGGAGCAAGTCTGAATGGTATAGTCCCGGGCTCGCAATAGCTGATGCCTAGTGGAAGCAGTAAGGAGCCAGTCATCTAGATATGGAAACACCTGGAATCCCCGTCATCTCAGGTGAGCCGTAACCACTGCCATGCATTTGGTGAACATCCTGGGGGCCGTGGTGAGCCCAAAGGGCATGGCTCTGAATTGATAGTGACTGGCTCCCAGCCAGAAGCAGAGAAATCTTCTGGGACACCTGTTCATTTTTATATGGTAGTGCGCATCCTGAAGGTCTATGGAGCGCATCCAATTGTCCTGACCCAAGAAGAGTAGAATGGACTGGAGCGTCACCATCCGGAACTTCATTCTTTGAACAGACCTGTTTAATCTGCTGAGATCCAAAATGGGTCTCCAGTCCCCTGTCTTTTTTGGTACCAAAAAAAACCTTGAGTAAATTCTGGATCCTTGCTGGTCTGCTGGGACTGGCTGGATGGCTCTTTTTCTTAGCAGTTTTGAAATTTCTAGAACTGCTTGATCCCTTAGAGTGGGTGGAACATCTGGAAGGGATCTGTTTGTTTGTACAGGGGTGCAGACAAAGGGAATTTTGTAACCTTCGGATATGATAGACTGTACCCATCGGTCTTGAGTGAGGAGTTGCCAGGCTTCTGGGTACAGTGACAATCTTCCCCCAACTGCCTCCGAAGGTGGACAGTCAGGCAGCCCCTCAGGGGTGCTGGATGGGTTTGTCAGAGAAAGATTCTCTGCTATCCTGATTTTGCGGACCCCCTCTGCCCCTAGGGTGCCGTCTATTATTGTTTCCTCCTCTGCCTCTGGAGGAAAAATCACCACTTGTTTCAGGCAAGACTCTCTGAGGTTTACGAAACCACATTTTTCCACTCTTTTGACCTTTGGGAAATGATCTGGAGGGAGTAAAAAAATGGACTCCCATGGCAGAGTCTTGCCTTCCTGCTCACACCTGGTAAGTGTATCCTTCACCTGTGGTCCAAACAAAGCCGAACCATCGAAGGGGGTATTTGTGAAGGATGCCTTAAAGGGGTCAGCAAAGTTACATAACCACATCCAGGCGTGTCTTCTTAAAGCCACGCCTGTACCTGCGGCCCTACTCGCACCATCGGCTGCATAAGAAATGAGCCGCATGGAAGAGTTTACTATGGAACTTAAGGTCGCCAGCTGGGAGTTAACCATATCCTGAGACCCCATAGCCAATAGATCCTGAAGGGTATCACCTAGTTCTTTGAGAGGATCCCTCTGAAGTTGGGTGAAATGGCACAGATAATTCAGCGACCGCATAGCAAAGTTCGCTGAAGAGAACATCCGCTTCCCGTACCTGTCCATTGTCCTAGACTCTTTATTAGGAGGATGCACAGGCACCGAAGGGTCAGCCAACTCCTTCTTAGTGACTGCTGCCACCACCATGGCATCAACTGGGACACTCAGTTAGAAACTGTTTATCCGATGGGGCTGTAATAAATTTAGTGGGCCTACGGGGAGTCGGTTTCACTGAGTCTGGGGCTGTCCACGCCTTCTGAGCAACCACTTCCATGAGCGGGTCAAAAGGCGGAGACACCCAGGAGGTGGAAGGGTGAGAACCAAACACATCCAGGTACACCGACTCATCCTCAGAAGGTTTAAGGGCAGTCCAATTCCCCCTCTGCTTAAGGATCTCCAAGATGTCTGAAAAGGAGACATCCTCAGAGGGGGACCTTGGGGACCGTTCCAAATCCTCCAAGTCGGTGTCAGACGTGACTGACTCGGGGGAGTCAACATGTTTCCTCTTACATGTTTTCTTCTTAGGTGGCTCCTCCGAATGATTGGAGGATGCCTCGGAAGAGGAAGATACCCCCAGTGGGGCAACCTGGCGTGTTTGTTCTCCATGCTTGGGGTCTGGAGGGTGGACAGACACCGAAGCAGGCATCATGGGGGGAGGAGCCGAAGGGGCCGATTGTGGATCTGACCCAGGAGTCAGTACGCTCCTCATGACCTCAAAGGCGCCCCTATTAGGCAGAGAGGAAGGTCCCAGCTCTGAAGAGATGAGAACCCCTCCCGGCACAGAGAGTGACGGCTCTGAGACCGATGTCGGGGCCGAGCTCACCTGCGCCGAGGCACCGAGAGGGAGAATGGATTCAGACAAGGGTCCGATGCCACTCGCCCCCTCGGAGCCGACGAAAGAGTCTCGACACCCGGATCCCTCCATGGACGGAACCAATGAAGAGATTAGAGCCAACGATGGAGCCGAAATGTGTGGTATCAGCTCTGACAATTCGAGCCCCAACAAGCTCTGGCTCCGAACACAGTGGTAGAGTCGGAGGAGGAACTAACGAAGATACAGGGATAGCCAAAGTCTGTTGAGAAGGGCCAGTCATCATTTGGGCCAGTGCCTGCAACTTTAAGAGCCTACTGACCACCCTCTCGAGGTCATGATCAGACAGCCTGGAGGACTGAGAGGAGTGGGACCTATGGCTCCGCTCTGACTGTTGTAACGGAGACCTTGGAGCTGAACGAACGGACTCCAAAGAGGGAGATCTCGAGTGTTTTCAGCTCACAGAAGGCTCCGATACTAAGGCTGGAGCTGACTGAGGTCTCGAAGTGTCAGTTCAAGCCGGAACCGACGAGGAGGCAGAAGCTTCGCTCGGCGACGGCTCCGAACAGGGAGCCAATGTCTTAGCGGGCTTAGAAGGTTTACCCGATGAAGGCTTAGTCGGGGACCCTTCAGGCTTAAGCAAGCCCCTCAAAATAAGTTTGTTCCTATGCTCCTGCAGGACTCTCAGACTGAAGGCATGACAGACCGCACAAGAGTCCTGCAGGTGTAGGAGGCCCAAACAATACACACAAGAAGTGTGACCGTCTGTCAGAGACATCTTCTGACAGCACAAGTCACACTTCTTGAAATCTGAGACCTTAGTATCCTTAGACATAATGAAAAGTAGAAAAAAGGATACCAAGGGAACAGGTAACTAGTGCTTTAAACACTACACACACACATGCACGCACTAGTAAAAAACTAACAACACCAACAATATAATAGTAATATAAATAATACTACTAAATATATTTAACTATCACTATCAAGTAGAAAAAATATAAAAAAGTAGTAGAATAAGAATAAAAACACTACTGATTATATATAAGAAAAATCAACCCTACCCTAACGGGTGGGGGGAGGGGGGAAACTCTGAAATCTACAATAAAAGAGTTTTTAAAAGGGGGTTTTTCAATGGTTTAGAAAGGAAACACTAAGAGACAAAATCTAACAAGAAAAAACTATATATATATATATATATATATATATATATATATATATATATATATATATATATATATATATATATATATATATATATATATATATATATATATATATATATATGTATATAATAAAACAGTGGAAAAGAGTTATATAACCTGGAGCCGGTAAAATCGCAACCTCGTAGCTGAAGTGGCAAACGAGATCTGGGTATCTGACGCCTAGCATTGTGGGATAGGGGGAGGTCCTTGAGCCGGTAAATAGCTCTTGAGCTTTAGTATAAGGCCGAGTCGCAGCCAAGGATCGACTCTGAACCACCCAGCAACAATGAAGGCGAGACTGACAACTTAACATTACAAATTACTCGTGTACTTATAATAATAAAATATAACAGTAATACAACTCTTTGCCTGGAAACATGAAGATTGATCAGTGGCAATTACTTTGACTCCTATGTTGTCAAACACATAACACAGATTTTTGTTTCACCACTAGTAATAAGCATACTAAATTTGGGGTTGCTGAGTGGTGGTGTTAAGAAAGTACTCTCTTACCTAAAAGGTCAATTAACTATGGAGTTAGTATATATAGTGATACTATAAGAAACATCCATGCACTTTTTAGTATATATAATGATACTATATCAAACACCCATGCACTTTTTAGTATATATAGTGATTCTATACAAACACTCATGCACTTTTCCTCTATAACCACAGTATCTGATTTTTGACGTCACATGCACACACTCCAACATCCAATTGACCAAACATCCATTTCAACAGTCACACTCTACCTCTCAAATAGAACATTTTTTCTTTGCACATTCCAATAGTTTACCCCCATTCAGCTCCTTTCATAAATTTCAGTTTTCTTACTCATGTAAATTATATCAGCTCCCTTCATGAATTTCAGTTTTCTTCCTTGTGTAAATGATAAATTGTTGTTCACAATGAATTCTAGGAATATAAAAAGTGTTAAAAAGCCATGTGTGCCTTCTGATTTCTTTTGCTTGCATTATTATTTTCCCCCAGTTCGGGTTGGCAGTGAGGTGACTGTCACATGATTTGATGCAGACATCTGAGATGACTAAGGGGAAAGTAACAAACTGAAAGAGCTGAGGAACTGAGGTAAAAAGAAAGAGAGAGAAATAAGTGTGGGGTGTTGTTTTTTTTTTTTTCACGAAAGGAATGAGAGAATGAGACAGAGACAAGTTGGTTTTATTTCATTAATTTATTGATTCATTTATTGAAGGATGAGTCTTTATGAATAATTGCTGTCTTTTTTATACATTGGAGGAGGTGTATATTAAATTTGAGTTCATCATCTATGATGACTCCTAAGAGTTTAGTATGAGCATCAGGTTTAATAATTGTGTTATTTGAGGAGGTGATATAGAAGGAAGATTTGTGGTGAGTATGTGAACGGGGGAGAAATAGTAGGAGTTTGTTTTTTTTGGGGTTAAGGATGAGTAGGTTTTCAGAGAGCCACTGTTCCGTAGATGAGAAAGTATGTTGAGAGAGAGTATGGAGCTCAGAGATGTTGTCAGAGATGGAGATAAGGGTAGAATCATCTGTGTATTGGATGAGGGACGATTGGTTGCATGATGTGTGTAGGTCATTAGTGAAGATATTAAAGAGGAGGGGACCTAGGATGGAGCCTTGGGGTACTCCTGTTGTGACAGATAGGAATGGAGAAGTGGAAGAGAGCCTTTTTACAGACTGCTGCCTGCAGGATAAGTAACTGGAGAACCAGGTAAGGGTAGAAGCAGATGGATTGAGACTAGCAAGTTTAGATAGCAGCAGAGGATGGGATACAGTATCAAAAGCTTTGGAAAGGTCTAGGAAGAGGCATGAGATAAGTTTATTGTTATCTAGGACTTCTGCAATGGTATGGGTAAAGGATAGGAGGCCAGTACTTGTACTATGGTGGGGAAGAAAACCATGTTGGGTAGGGGTGAGAAGATTTTGTTGGAGTAGATTTTTTAGCATTTGTGAGTGGATGCATTTTTCAAGTGTTTCGGAGAGGGGGGATAGGATGTCTATGGGACGGTAATTAGATGGGTCAGTGGAGTTACCGCCTTTGTGTAGGGGAATGGTGAAAAAGGATTTCCAGAGGGTATGTACTGTAGATTCCTGAATGGACCTATTGATTAAGATAGACACTGGGTAAGCTATAGAGTCAGCAGCTAGTTTGAGGAAAGTGGGGGGGGGGGGTAGATTATCAGTAGATGGTGAGCAAGTGTTGAGTTTAAGTAGAAGAGATCGGATATAGGAAGTAGGAACAGGCTATAGGGAGAAGGGATTATTGTTGGGTGGGTAGGAGGGGTGTGATGAGGAGTAGCATTACCAGTTGTGAGTAAGAGTGACTGAATAGTATCAGTAAAGTATTTATTGAGCTAGGTAGCTGTATCTAGAGGGGAAGTATATGGGTAAGGAGAGGGGTTTGAGGGGCATCCAGGAGAAAGAATTCTTTTAATGGTTGACCAGAATTTCTGAGGGTTGGTTTTGCTATCAAGTAGAGCAGAGTTAAAGAAGGACTTTTTGTCAATATTGGGTTGTTTCTTGGTAAGGTTTCTGAGATGTCTATACTTGTGGAGCAGGGATAATTCTTTAGTTTTGGTCCCGGCTTTCCAAGTTTTATCTCTTTGGAGCATAAGGGACTTAGTCTCTTTGGAAAGCCAAGGAGCATAGTTAACCTTTATTCTAACCTTTCTAGAGGGAGCGAGGGAGTTGTGGGTATTGAGGAAGATACTGTTGAAACTATTTACTGAGTCATTAAAAGTGATATGTTTCAGGAAAGTCCAGTCAGTGCAAGAGAGAATTGTGTTGAATTGAGTTGAATTGAGTTGAGTTAAAGTTAGAGAGTTTGCGGCAGTATCTACAGTGGCTTGATTTGGGAGGTTGAGAGCTGTATCTAAGAACAAGAGTGAGTAGGTGGTCACTTAGTTGATCTGGTAGGGTAGTGGGGTTGTGATATAGCTTAGGGGTATTGGTGAGTATCCAATCAATTATAGAGCTAGAAGAGGTGTTTTTATGGATTCGGGTGGGAGAAGTTATAAGTTGATGGTAACCGTGGAAATTAAAATTTTTTGTGGAGAGTCCATATATAGTTTTATCCAGTCTAGGTTGACATCTCCTAAGATAAGAGTTTCATAGGCAATACTGCAAGCAAACCAGGAAAGGATTTTCTCAAGGATTGGCAAGTTGTTTCCAGGAAGGATGTAGATGGAGGCAATAGCAAATTTTTTGTGTGAATTGAGGTGATAGTTAGCGATAATGAGTTCAGCTGGTTGAAAGTCAGGGATGGGGGCAGTAAAATGTGTGAGGTTGAGACTATTACTGTGTAGGATGGCTACACCACCCTGTTTTTTAGGCAGTCTTTCTGCACGGTAGATTTCATTGTTAGAGATATGTGGCTTAAGCCAGGTTTTGGATAAGCAGAGGATGTGAGGGGTTATATGGACTATCCAGGCATGGAACTCAGTAATTTTGTTGGTTAAGCTTTGAATAATTAGAGAGTATATGGCAAGGTGTTTGGATGTGGGTGATAAATGTATGTTAGACTGATGGTGGTCAGAGGCAGTAGGAGCAGAGGGGGGAGGTAGAGGATAAGGGAGAGGGGTGTTTTGTTGAAGAGGGGGAGGGACCAGGGTTAGGTTGGATGTCCCCAGATAAAAGTAAGTTATTTCTGTATAGGGAGAGTAAAATGATAGGTAGATCTAATTTATAGAACTTGTGTTTAGATGCATGGGAAGGAGAAAGCATTTTGAGTCTGGTCGGTTTGTGGAGACGTGTAGGGGAGGTTAAATAGGGCTGGGGAGATAGTAAAGAAAGAAGGTGAAGGTAGTGTGTCAAGGGCAAAGGAGGTGGAAGAGTATGGCAGTGGGGAAGGAAGGTGGATGTGGTATGAGGTTATGTTAGCTAGAAGAAAGAGAAATAAGGCGGTGATGATTAGGTAGTGCATTATAAATCTGGCTAAGGGGAAGGAGGGTAGCTTTTAAGAAGTGAAGTGAGTGTGTAGAGATTGTAATAGGACACTTAGAGCATGAATGGAGGAAAGGGTGGGGATAGGAAGTGAGATAATTGCAGGTAAGACAGAAAGTTGCTTGTTAGTGGGTGGCGTGGGAGGAAGGGGAGGGAATGGATGGTATAAAGGAAATTGTAGTGGGGTGGGTGGAAATGGGGTAGGGTAGAGAAGCGAAATGAACCTGAGCGTAGCATGGGCGAGTATAGTGGGGCTAGTACCCAGGTTGTAAAATAGCCCAGGAAACAATCAGTAAGGAGGAGAGAAAAAAAAAAGAAAAGAACTGGCTAGAGAGAGAAAATACAGAGGAGGAGCAATTAATGGACAAACAGACCCATGGAGTTAGTACAGATGGGACTTTCAGGAGAATGCTAGCCTGAGCTGCACTGATAGGATTATATTAGAGAAAAATACCTGGGGTTGGTGAGTTGAAGTTAGAAAATGTGCGGGGCTTGAAAGAGAGAGAGGCATTTACAAGCAGCAAGATTTGGGCAAAGACCATGGGTAGAGGGTAGGAGAGTGGAGAGCAGCAAGAGAAAGGCAACAGACTATGGAGCAGGGCAGGAATGCAGGCATACATGATACAAACAAACACACTCAGTAAGGGAGGTAGGTGCAGCTGCTGAGTTATTTTGAAAAAAATTGACTGCAGTGCAGAGATGATAATCCACATATTCCCTTCTTTGCCATCTTGGGAACTAATAAAGAAATAATCCAATAGCTTCATTTTGTTTCTGCGTATGTACGTGTGTGTGTGTGTGTGTGTGTGTGTGTGTGTGTGTGTGTGTGTGTGTATCTTTCCTTGTGTCTGTGTGTGTGGGTGTCATGTATAGTATCGCTACACTGAACTATTTCACTTAGTGGGAATACCATCAAAAGCATATTAATTTATTTCTTGGGCTGTCTCATCTTCCATGTATGGACTTACTGCTGTACTGCTGGAATATTTTTCAGTTTAGACATTAAGATGGCCTATGCATAACAATGTATCTTTTTCTGCACCATCAAAGTTAAGATAACCCTGACCAGTGCCATTTAAAGTTGTGTTAGCAATTGCAAAGTCTCTTCGAGTGCTGGATGAGATTTATTCAGTATTAAGAACTCCTCAGGCAGCCATGGATGATCTTTGATGCTGGTAGTAACCTTACAGTTCATGCATTCACAGAGATTCATATGTATATCTATGTTTTTATATTAGTTTTTTTTTTACAAATTTGGTAGTCTTGGGGGGGGCAGGGCTTCTTTTGAAACTGTGTTTGACTGGCAGACTAATGTGTCACTGGGTTGTGCCTTTAAGGTAGGTAGATCTGCGAGACTGGGTGGAGGAAGACATTTCAGTAAGGACACAAGATAGGCAGAGAAGGGGAGGAATGTAATATTAGACCAGGTTAAGGGGAAGGCAGTCCTTTTGGGCACTACAGATTGTGTTGTATAGTTCAGTCTGTAGTGTCTCGGCACTCAGCAGCTGAGGTATTTCTACACAGATGCATTAAGTACTTTTACTCTTCACTGTAGAAGGAGGCAAGTAATAGAGGTGGAGCTGGATAAGTCAATATTTAGTCTTTAGTATGCATGTGTAGCCCAAGAGGTTAACTGATTTTTTTAGGAGGTTTAGGTCAGGGTCGTATAGTTTGATTGATCAGCAGTAGTGGGTAATACTAAGAGCAGATATACATTTTAAGTCCCTTCCCCTTTCCCATATTTGTAGGCCAGTCCTTCCGGTACACAGTTTAAGCCTTTTCCTCTTTTCTTTGGTATATTTAATTTCTATATCCACTCCTGCAGCTGCACAGGTTATTTAAGTATTAATGGATGAGCCTTTTAGTGTGGGCGCATTGCTAGGCGTGCGAGTTTTAAGTTTGTGAGAGAGTAACTGTTTTTCTGGCAAGTTAGCTTCCAGCACCATTAATTTCAAGGGTGGAGGGTGTTTTTACTCCTGCTGGGTTTATTTTTACTCATTGGTGGCTATGGATATGGGACAAATGTTTTGGTCATTAATTCTGTGGGTGGAATAGAAAGGTAAGCCTGCATGCGGCCTGACATCATGTCACTGTGGAGGATGTTGGCAGCATGTAGCAGATGTTGCTAGGCAATGGCAACCTCCTTGCAGACAGCTCCTTTGTATGGGAGATGGTGGTTGCCATTTATTGTTCAGTTATTTGTTGTAGTCTTGGAATACGATTACAAAGTTGTTTAAGTCCTTCCAAGGGAATAGCGATCTGCACACATAATCCAGTAGATCACAAGATGTTAAGTTTAATGTAAAAAAATAAAAACAAGAAAAAGAAAATAATAACAATAGTTAAAGGTTAAGGAGCTTGCATAATGGTTAAATAGCTTCAGCTCTCAGATACAATGCATAGGATTTGTTAGTGACTTCTGGCTGAAACTGAGGTGGGTAATGATCAGAGGCTGACAGGCATGATGTTATGGATGTTCATCTGGCAGCTGATTCCCTATGCCTTTAGTTTTGCAGTTGGTGCAGAGGTAGCAATTGTGAGCTGGAGTTCTTATGATTCAAGGTTTGATTCTTCACCCCTCCCTTGCTTTCTTGGTGGTTTGACCAAGGTGCTTTGCCAGGCAAGAAGGTATTGCCAAGGTACTGGGTTTGATTTCTCAAAAAAAAATACTACTACTACTACTAATAATAATAATAATAATAAAAATAATATAAAAGATGGAGGTGTGCATAAACATTGATTGCTTATTGGGGCTTATCTAAACTTGGAACAGATTTGTGGTCAGCCTTCCATGTATCTTGAGGGAGGATACATATAAATAAATATAGATATTGTTCTATACTTCTTATGAAACCTGCCCTGTTGTAGCAGTGTTATTCCTTCTCCATGCCCCTGAGATATATATTTGTATATGTAAAAAATAAAATAGAATAAAAGATATAAACTAATTAAGGGATAGGGAGTTAAAAGGGGGACTATAGTATGGTTGAATGTTGCAGGCTTTTTGATCAACTGTTGCATTTGTTTAATGCAGGATGGTGCAGGGGGGGGGGGGGGGTCTGTCAAAGAAGTAACAAGAATTGGTATCCCAGCATACCTCTCAACTGTCCAGATTTTTGCCTCATATTTCTGGTGTATTCCTCATAAAATTTGTGTTTATTCCTGGCAAATCACTGAGGACTGAAGTCACTAAATAATGACATACATTTGAATTTTATTCTTTATATTCTTTACAAAATACATGTTAACACAAATCATTTTATTTTAGCAACTTTTTAAGTTTGTAACAGCAATATTTAAAATATGTTCCTATTTTTCGGCCATTGTCCCACCTTTATTTTAGGCTTTGTCCAGACTTCTTGCTCTAGGAAGTTGAGAGGTATGTATTACAGATAGATGAACATCCAGAAGAGCTACAGGAGTCATCAGGAAGGGTGCAGAGGAGCTTGACCAAGATGCCCTCAATATCTCAGCAGCAATCACCAGGTACTGATATTAATATGTTTTCTGAGCAAAGGATCTTAGGCAATATTATGTCAGATGATGACTTACTTATGTTGGTGCATGGTTTGAGTTCAGGAGATATGTGCAGATTGCAGAGCTTGCCTGAGGACAAAAGCACTGAAGGGCACTTAAGTGAGGGGTTGGAGTCTCTGCAAATGAGCTGAGAGCTGACGGGGGTTGGTGCATCGAAAGAAGACAGGGAGTTTCTGCTGTTGGCAGTTAGCAGGGTGTTAGGTATGGATAGTCAGGTAGCAAAGGCCACTTCAGACATAGGATTACATTCAGTTCCGATAAATTCAGCAGTTGGTAAAAGTAGTAATTATTACAGCAAATAACTTGCAAGTCATAAAGGAGAAGATTTTGAGGGGAGATCTTGTTGATGTTTTTACCATCACAGATGCCAAGGATGTTCAATGGGTGGTGGAGGCAGAATCACCTGGGATCAAGGATCGGATCTCATGACAGCCTTGGAAGATTGTTTTACTTTGTTTAAACATTAGCTATTCTTTTTCAGTTCAACATATTCTTGGCCACTGCAATGATTTTGCTGATAAACAAATCTCCAGCTTTAATCCATGATCTCCTTGGTATTGTGCAAAAAAAAAAAAAAAAACAATAAAAGTGATAAAATGGCCAGCAAAAGAAAACTTTAATTTAAAAAGCACATAAATAAAACTGTAAAACATTTTATCTCTAGAGTTTACATTCAAATATTAACAAAAAGTACAGTTTTGTACCTACCATAAATGTAGATGTTCGAGGATCCACATTGCTGCAGTCCTTACTATTGGGTAGTCCGCTGTCCAGTCGGCCCGAATACCAGAGTATATGGCTGACGTCGGTCAGGGCGCATTAGACTGATGTCAGTACGTCAGGGTACTAATGCGCATGACCGACGTCATATCCTCAGTCTTTTCTTGCCCCAGATGTCAGAAGACCCTAAAAAGACAAGGCCCAAAATACCTGCACCAAAAATATGTACAATATATACAAAAATATATACAAAAATATCAGCATATAACCTCACCTACACAACCACCCCTAAACACAGAGGGGAAGGAGGGAGGGTAAATTGGACTGCAGCAATGTGGATCCTCGAACATCTACATTTATGGTAGGTACAAAACTGTACTATGTTCTTCGTTCCACATTGCTGCAGTCCTTACTATTGGGTAGAATCCCAAAGCAGAGGTAAGGGAGGCTGGCAAATCATACAGAAGCAGGAGCTGACAATATGCCTTGCAAAACAGCTGTGGCAAAACCAGCCCTAGACTTAGAGTAGATAGGAAGGTGATAATGCTTAGAGAAAGTATGCACTGAACTCCAAGTAGCTGCCTCCAAAATATCCTTAGTTGCCACCCCCCTTAGAAATGCTGTTGAAGTGGCAGTAGCCCTAGTGGAATGAGGCCTAATCCCAGCTGGAATCTCCTTGCCATGATGGGAATAACAAAATGCAATGCAAAACCCAATCCACCTAGAAATAGTTTGTTTTGACACAGGCTTGCCCTGCGAACTCAAAGCAAAAGAAACAAACAACTGCTGAGACTGCCTAAAATCCTTAGTCCTGCTTAAATAATAACGCAATTGCCTGTGTACATCTAAAGTGTGCAAAATCTTTTCCCCTTTATTTTGGGGGTCTGCATAAAAGTAGGCAAATGAATAGTTTGGTTTAAAGCCACACTAGAAACCACCTTAGGCATAAAGGAAGGATTAGTACGTAATGATACCCTATCCTTATGGAAAATCAAAAGGGCTCTACTGCCATAAGGGCCTGCAACTCAGACACCCTTCTTGCAGAAGTAATAGCCAACAGAAAAGCAGTCTTCCATGACAAGTATTTTAATTCAGCAGTAGCCGCAGGCTCAAAAGGTTGTAGAGTAAGTTTTTCCAACACAAAATTGAGATCCCAAGCAGGAGTAGGAGCTCTACGTGGGGGTCTTATATTCTTTGCCCCTCTAAGAAACTGCTTGAACAAAGGATGCGAAAACAATGGTGGGTCACAATCATAGTGAGCTGAAATTGCTGCAGCATGAATCTTAATGGAAGAGAAGGACAAACCGTTGTCCAATAACTCAGTAAGATATTGAAGAGCCACACTCAAATTAGGCTGAGAAATCTCCAAATACTTTGCTGTACTCCAAAATAAAAATCTTTTCCATTTTTCTGCGTACACTTTCCTTGTACTAGGTCTTCTAGCTTCCATAATCACATTTAAAACTTGTTGAGGAAGTTGAGACCTGCTGTGTTTCAACACAGAATATGCCAGGCTGTTAGATGAAGAGAGTGAAGCTTGACATTGAGCAGATGACCGTCCTTCTGAGATAACAGATGAGGAATCAAAGGTAAAGGCCATGGAGGCTTCCTTACCAGACTCCTTAGTAGTGGGTACCAGTGTTGCCGAGGCCAATCTGGAGCTATCAAAATCATCCTTGGCTTGTCTTGTCTGACTTTTAATAGCACCTTTGGAAGAAGAGGCAGAGGTGGAAAGGCATACACATGAAGGTTTTTCCAACTGAAAGACAGAGCATCCACTTTCCAAGCTGTGTGATGAAACCCCTTTGTGCAAAACTTTGGCAGCTGGTGGTTTAGTGGAGAAGCGAACAGATCTATGTCTGGAGTTCCCCATGACACTGTCAATTTCTGAAATACATGAAGATCCAGTTTCCACTCGTGGGGATCCATGATTTGTCTGCTTAACACATCTGCTAAGGAGTTCTGTGCTCCCGGCAGAAACCTTGCCTGAAGAGTTAGTTGCAAGCTTAGCAGTCTCCCATAAAATCATTGCTTGCCTGCATAGAGGATAAGAATGTGTTCCCCCTTGCTTGTTGATGTACCACATGACAGTTGTGTTGTCTGTTAGAATCAACACCTGCCCTGGAAGAAGTAACTCCTTGAAAGCCATTAATGCAAACTGGACTGCTAACATCTCCTTCATGTTGATATGTAGATGCTGTAGTCTGGCAGGCCACTTGTCTTGTATCCACTTTCCATTTAGATGAGCTCCCCAAGCAATGTCCGAGGCATCTGTCGTTAAAATCTGACTCGCCTCTGGCCGGGTCACAGAGAGTCCCTTGTTTAGGTGACATTCCTGAGCCCACCACAAAAATTCTTTTTGAAGGCAAGGTATTATTTGAATGACAGTGTCCAAATCCTGGCAGTGCTGTGTCCATACATTTTTGAGGTACCATTGTAGCTTCCTCATATGCAGTTTGGCATTGGGAAGCACCAGAATACAAGATGCCATGAACCCTAATGCTTGAAGGACTGTCCTTGCAGTCAGCACGGACTGATGAGATAGTTGATGGAAGTAAAGTGATAGACTCTTTTGTTTGTCCGGGGTTAAAAAGGCCATCTGGGCTGCTGTATTCAGTCTCACACCCAGAAAGCACATGTCTTGAGAGGGTACTAGACTGGACTTTATTTCGTTCACAGAATACCCTAGGCATCTTAGCACTGCTATAACATATTCCAGATGCTGTAGAAGGTCTTCCTTTTCTTGAGCCAGAATCAGGTAGTCGTCCAAGTAAGGATAGATTTGAATTCCTTTTAGCCTGAAGTAAGCTATCACTGGAGCCAGAACCTTTGTGAATACTCTGGGCAGTAGATAAGCCAAAGGGCAATGCAGAGAACTGATAATGAGAATTTCCAGCTCGAAAACGCAGATACTTCCTGCAACTTAGTCTTATAGGCACATGAAGGTAAGCTTCCTTGAGATCTAAAGTTACCATCCAGTGATCTTTGCCCAGCAGAGGTAAAAGCTGTTGTAACGTCAACATCTTGAACTTGGGAATGTCCAGATAAGTGTTGAGGATAGATAAATCCAAAATTGGTCTCCACGTGTTCCCCTTCTTTGGTACTAGGAACAGGCGAGAATAAAATCCTAGGCCCCTTTCTGATACAGGGACTGGCTGAATGGCCCCTATTTGGAGTAACAGAGAAATTTGCTTGTGAGCCTCTTTCCTTTGTGGAGGAGGAACGTCTGGCATGCCTTTGAAAGGGGCAATGTATGGAAATAAAACCTGTAACCGTGGTGAATGATATCCAACACCCATCTGTCTTGAGTAATTAAATCCCAATTTTCTTTGAAAAGAGACAGTCTTCCTCCCAAAGGAGCTGCCAGACGAGAATCTACTGGCAGCTGAAAAGGCAGGTCATTGGGTCTGTTTACGAAAGGACTGACCCCTGCCCTCACCAGAAGTCTGAGCAGGTGAACTCCCTGTTCTAGGCCTAAAAGAACCTTGAGCTCTGCCCCTACCACGTCTAGACCTACCCCTAGACTGGGAATCATAAGCAGGATATGTCCATCCCTTAGTAGGCCAATTTCTACTAAACTTCGGTGGCTGCACCTGCAAAAATCTTTAACAGTTTGCATAGACTTAGCTTTGTCCTCCATTTTCTTTAAAACTGCTTCCACAGGCGAACCAAACAACACATCAGACTGTAAAGGAGCATCCAAAATCCTTGTCTTAACATGCTCGGCTAAATTCTGATCCCTCAACCAGGCATGCCTGCGAAGAACAGAACTAGTGGCAGCCACCCTCGAGGAGGCCTGTACAGCATCAAAACCACATTGCAAAGAATGCTTACCCACTTGTTCAGACACATGAACTAAATCCAGCAACTCTTTACACTCAATACCTTCCGCCAAAGCATCCACCTTAGATTTCAGTTGTGAAAGGAGATAATTTTGATATTTAAGCATGTGAAACTGACAATTCAACGCCCTCATGGCTAAAGTGGAAGAAGTATACACTTTCTTTCCCCATCTATCCAAAGCCCTTGCCTCTTTATCAGTGGGAACAGGGTTTTTAACCACAGAGGCCTTAACACCTTTAGGTCCCTGAGAAACAGTTTCGGGTCTGCCCTAGGACTCTTAAAAGATACTTATGAGCTTCAGGCACCCTATAGTACCTATCAGGTTTAACAGGAGCAGGAGGCAAAGAATCAGGGTTCAGTGAAGCCTCTGCAAAAACATCTTCCACCACATTCAACACAGGAGGTATAGCTAAGGGCCTATGCTGGGGCAAAAACAAGAATTCCCTAAGCCTTTTCCTGAATCAGAGTAATCCTGGCCTTCCCATTTAAAGTGCTCCCTCATGGAATGCAGAGTCTCTGAAAATGAGAAATCCTCAGGAGGAGAAGCTGTAGGAGTGGAATCATCCACATCAGAATCAGAATAAGGAGGATACTCCTGCAAATCTTCCAGAAGACTCAGAAGCCTCTGAACACTGTTCAAAACTATCAAACTCCGGTTCCACCCTAGGCCTCTTATCAGGAGGGGGCATAGAACCTCTAATCATAGTAATCAAATCTTCCGCCATTTTAAGCATATGTTTCTTAGGCACAGAACCTGAAATGCTAGGAGAAGCCCCCACTGAAGCTGAACTTGGCCTACCTCTCAAAGAAGTTTTGGCAACAGAAGGAGAGGCTCTAACTACCTTGGGAAGAGAGGGAAGAACAGTTACCTGAGAACGCCGCTCAGCCTGGCCTACCTCCTGAGAAGGCACATCCTGTAACAGTAAAGTCTCTGCCTGAGACTCCAAAGAAACTCCTGGCAAAACCTCTGGCTCCACTGAGCCTTCTAAAGAACCGGCGTCCGGGACTGCCGGTTCATCAACCCTAGGCTTCGCTGTTTTGTCCTTGCGCTTCTTGACGAAGCGGGCGCCGGAGCATCCGACGGCATTTTATAATTGCAACGCTTCCCAAACACTAACCTGGCACAGTCTAACCATCTCTTAATAGTGCGTTTGTTAAACCTAGCACAAGAGCGGGATCCAAGAACGCCGTGCTCAGGCCCTAAACAAGGTATACACAAGGTATGGTAATCCCTATGAGGTATCTGTTTCCCACAAGAAATACAGTTATTCACTTTTTCTGACATCCGGTTAAATACTGAGGCAAGAAAAACCAAAATGTTCCCAACGGGGTACTTAGCCAACTCTGATTCGGTCTGAAACTCCGCTTCGGAAATATTTCAGAACGCCAACCTGCACTCGCAAAACTGCTTCTGCATCGGACCATGCGGCAAAAAAGACTGAGGATATGACGTCGGTCATGCGCATTAGTACCCTGACGTACTGACGTCAGTCTAATGCGCCCTGACCGACGTCAGCCATATACTCTGGTATTCGGGCCGACTGGACAGCGGACTACCCAATAGTAAGGACTGCAGCAATGTGGAACGAAGAACATCAAGCAAAAGCAGACATTAAATGATAAAAATAATCACATGGCCTTGTTAACATTACATGATTAATTAATGTTTTAACTTGTTTTTTTTAATCAAATTTGATTCAGCTTTGGAATTTTCTGTTTTAGTAACCACAATATAACTGCAGGCATTTCTTCTTAACTTCCAACAGAATTCCTTCCAGTCTAGCTGTACCTCATTTATTATTGTTCTTTCCCTGCAAAAACTCCAATACAGAAAATGTAAGTCCTGTAAAATTACTACACAAAGACAATTACTATACAATGAGTTATTTATATTCTTGTGTTTAATGCATAATAATGTTTATGCATGTGTTAGTTAAGCTGCCTAGATGTCCTGTCTATATACAAACATCACATGAGTCTTAACATGCAACTTAAATAGCACTAGAAATGGAACAAGTAAGGTAGCTGATAATATTCCAGCTCTTGTTCCTAATAAATACTTTTGAACTTCCATTGTTAATAAGCTTATTTACATGTGCCCTATCTAGTCACCCCTTGTCACCATTATTATAACTGAATAGGTACTGACTAAGCTAATGATCTAAGATCTTCAGAAGCCTAGCCATTCATTCCCAGTAAGATACTAGTCCAAATATCTTTAGTATGATTAACCCAGAGACTGTTGTATTATGATTATGAATAACCCAAGTACAGACAGACATTTACATGTTACCATAAGTGACAAGGGTACTAATCCAGGGGTGAATTTACATTTTCCATTCACTTATCCAGATTTGCTTAAATAGAACAAGAGATGTAGTTTGCTTTACATGGAGAGGAAGATGGTTCCAGAGAACTGGTGTTCCCTGGGAGACATAGATATCCCTCCAACATGTTATATTTAAGTTGCAGAAGAGATCAAGATCTCTTGCGCATGCACTTCTGCCACATATGGACTTGTGTACAGGTAGTAGATCTGAAAGGATGGGATTTGTAGAAGCTCTGTAATCATAGCAGATATTGCTGCTCAGCAGCCTGTAGGTACTAAAAAAAGGACAGGACTTTGAGATTATCAATGTAGTTGTTTTTGTGATTTAGGTCTTTGATGTTCTTAGTGAAAAAGCATTTTGGCCACTTGAGTTGTGTCTGATGTTTTGATAGGTATGTACTGAAAAAGGAATTAAACTCAATGACAAGTTAATGAGTACAAACTCCAGTGGAATGATCACATCTGTAGATCTGGATGCCATACCCTTGCAAATAAGCTACACAATGAAAAAGGACTTCCTTATAACAGTGGTTTTCCAGGTCCTCCACTACTGGGCCAATTTTCAAGGGTATATTGTTGATGTGATATTTGAAGGGAATATCATGCTTGCTGATGGGTACAATTACTCATTATTTGATGTTTAGTTTTAGGTCGTGGCTTTGATACTAGCTATTTGTTTCAGGAAAGGCATTCCTGACGGATCTTGGTATCTTCTGAAGAGTTTATTATGGCAACAAGCTAGCAAGTCATCTGCAAACTTGATTATCCATAAGGCATCAGTGTGAACTGTGACCTTCGAGAAGTAGACAGTCCTTAATGTAAATCCTTTACCCTCTCACCTGTATATATACAAATGTGGGTACATTTCCAACTATTTTAACAGCTAATAGAAATCTATGAAGAATGTTTTAATTATGTTTCAGTATTTTTTAAATCACAGGTGCATAAACTCAATGCTTCAACTTCATGGATTTCATCTCACCACCATGTCTCTTATTTCCTTCTAACTTTGAAAAATATATTCCTTCAACATGGGCACAAGGCTTATGAGCTCTATATTTTTCTAATATTTTTCTTTCCATTGCAGTAGAAGCATAATTTCTTGTACTGAGCTTACATTGAAAGAAAAAAGTTTATTTCTAAGAAGAATTTCATTTTTTTGTTAAACAACTTAATCTGACCTTTTTTTCTGGCCTGGTCCTTTGCTATCTTCTCTTTAACCTATAAAGTATGCATAGTTATATAGTATATGTAACTATTATATATCACTGATTTTTCAAACATTTTTGTGAGCAAGTATCCATCATGTTTGTAATGGGGATGGTGACACGATGAAGGTGTTTAAGGTTTGATATTCAATTTCTGGAAGAAACGTTTGATTACTGAATGTGAGATTGAAGGCATCAAAACTGCATAGCTAATGGAAAGAATACTGCAAAGGCTAAAAACATTTAACTTGTGAATTTTTATGTTATTAATGCGTTGTTTAATTGTAATATTATTGAATAAAATAATTTAATAAAGCAATTATGGGTTGGTTTAATGTTATTGAATAAAATAATTGAATGAAGTAATATAGGTTTAATTGTGGTTAAATAAATGCCTGAGTAAAGTTAATAAAATGCTGTGGAACAATGGAGCTCAGGATGTTTGCACTGTAACTTCCAATGGGTGGAGCCTAAGCCTTTTGACAATCAAATTATGTCCTCACATTTCAAACAAATGTTCATATCTCAGGAATTACAGGGATTATGAAAGACATATCAATGGCAAACTCTTCAGCACAAACTGTGTTATAATGGTAGTATTCTTTAGGTTCTCAGTTGTAAACAGAATTTTATAGGTCACAGTAAACACAGTAACAATTACATTTGTAATATTTTGTAAACAACTTACAATATCTCAGCAACCACTTATACTGTCAGCAGCATTTTATTCATCTAACTGAGAGCTATCATATGAGGCTAAGGAGTTCTCTCTGTGGTACTTGGTCATTGAGATATTTCGAAAAATTTGAAAATTATATCTATATAAATTAATTTCATAAAAACAACAGTTAATATATATTTACCTCTACCAGACAGAGGTCAAATATTAATGCAGTTGAGTTTGCCATTGTGTAAGCTTTAAGGTGAAAGTTTTTAAAACCTTGTACATAGCATGGTTTTGGAATTATTAATGCAAATATGAACAAGCAATATTTGATGCTCAGAGGTGTCAGTAGGAGTTAACTGCAGATGCACCTGGAGGCATCACTTGGATATAATGAGTTAAGTAAATGAATGGTAATTAATTGTAAAACTTAATGCAGAATTTGAAGACTTTTTGAAGTCAACATGTTGAGGCAACAGGGCTGTTAGTTAATAAAATAATTTCTTCACAAGTCCCTGCCATGGGCTGCTTTCTGCAGCCTTAAATGTTTTATGTCAAAATAGAGTTGTTCCAGTTCTGTTTAATTTGGAACTGTAGCTTTATTGCAGATGGACAAGAGCTTATCTGAAACTATAGAGTATTTTATAATTTGTTGTACAACAGCTTGGTAGGAGAAGATTTGTTTTTATTTATATTTTACATTTTACCTCTGACTGTTATTATTATTAAAAGAAGTGATAGTGATATATATGCTGTCCAGCATTTTTATGACTGACTCAACTGAAATGGTAGGTCAGAATGATTACTTAATGAATCACTTCCCCTTGTATAAAGTTGGACCAGTGTACTTAATTTAATATTTATGTGCATATTGTTTGCTTGTGTGATTTCCTCATATGATTTGCTTTGAATTACTAATTATTTTAATTTCTTTAAATTTTGTGACCATTGATATTGACTTTTTGTTTTAAAATTCTTTAATCATCTGTAGCCATGAATAGGTTATTTAAATGAATATACTGTTAAAGATTTGCTGAATTGCTGAAACATGTGTGTCTTGCTCTCTGTGCTACATGCTGTATATATATATATATATATATATAAGGGTATAATCTGATAATACTGTATGTTCCTCAGATTACTGCACTGTGTTACATGCTGTGTGTATGTATAAAGATAACATTCAGTAACAATGTGTGTTCCTCAGATGACTGCACTGTGCTACATGCTGTGTATAAATAAAGGTAACATCCGATAACACTGTGTGTTCCTCAGATGACTGCACTGCGCTACATGCTATGTATATATATAAAGGTAACATCCGATAATGCTGTGTGTTCCTCAGATGACTGCACTGTGCTACATGCTGTGTATATAAGTAACATCTGATAACAATGCGTGTTCCTCAGATGACTGCACTGTGCTACATGCTGTGTATATATAAAGGTAACATCCTGTAGCACTGTGTGTTCCTCAGATGACTGTACTGTGCTACATGCTATGTATATATAAAGGTAACATTCGATAACACTGTGTGTTCCTCAGATGACTGCACTGTGCTACATGCTGTGTATATATAGGGGTAACATCCGATAATACTGTGTGTTACTGAGATTACTGCACTGTGCTATGTGCTGTGTGTATATATATATATATATATATATATATATATATATATATATATATATATATATATATAAAGGTAACATCCAATAGCACTGAGTGTTCCTCAGATGACTACACTTGTGCAACTACTACTTGAAAAAACTTACAAATATTGATAACTGGACAGATGAGATAAATAATACTAGGCAAAGTGCATATAGAACACATTTAAGAAAGAAAGTATCGTCTGCCAGTTAAGATGTCTGAACTCGTATTAAACATTATACCACCAATAACTTTGGAATTTACAATACAAGCATTCAGCAATCTGAGGATTCAGTGCAAGTCAAAGAAAATAAAAAGGAAAGACAGAGAAGTTCACAACAAACAACTAGGAAGAAAAAAGAAACTGATTAATGTTTATAATGCAAAGAGAACATATATAGTAAAAAGGACACTGTTTTATTATGTAACACACAGAGCACAGGGTTTGACAGCATTGTTCGATCAAAAATCATTCAGTCGACTGAAAATGACATAATTTTTGCAATAGAGAAGGTTGAAAAAGAGGCAAGAAGCAGGTTAAAAGGAAGAAATCTAAACTGAACTTGGAAGCATTAAAGAAAATTACTGTAAGGAAATAGAGGAAAGACTGCAGTTAAGAACGTGGCTCAAGCTTTATAATTACAAAGTCAGTTAAATGGTAATGATATGCTTGCAAATAAAATCAGTGAGGAAAAAGGTGAGATTAATAAGATTATGAAGATCACCGTCATTCTTTTGTAACAACTGAAAGAGAAGTTCATTACTGATTTAGATTTGAGATTTATCAGATATGTGCAGAAATGATATCCCAGTAATTGGAGGATCAGTTATTACAGAAACTATTACTTAAATGTGAAGACAGGATAATGAACAGTGAATAGTGTTATGCTTGCTGGGAGCAAAAATACAGGACATGCATACGGAATTAGAATGCCTTAATGTAAGGCAGCATCCTGATATTTTTATTCATGATGGTTTAAATGGTCTCATCTTAAGGACTCATTGACTGTTACCAGGGAGCATACAGCCCTCTTAGACACAGTTTTCACAGATGTTAGCACATGTTTTTCTAAAATCACAAACAGAAAGGAGAATCAATTCAGCATGAATGTAAAGATTTGGGGTAAATACCTACGTAGAAAAAGGTCGATTTTAAAAAGTGGAAATGTGTAGAACATCCAAGCCTAAGTTTGGATACACATGTCTATAGACAGGATGGAATCCACTTGTCAAGACAAGGGAAGAGAATTTTTGCAGCAGATATATTAGAATATTTGACTAAGAAGTCAGATAGCAAAATTTGATTTATGAGTGATGGTTATTAATGCTATGAGAATTAGTAATAAAGTTTATTTCTATTATTTGAATTTTTACTGCCCTGAAATAAGATTGAATTTTTTGTTATTTGTGAAACATGATTAAAAAATAATGTCTGGAAATCAGTTCTGACATGGTGTAACAGACATTCTAACAAAAAAATTAGGAGGAGGTGTTATGATTGTGATTAAAAATTGTGAATCATGTGATTATTACATTTTTGAGGATAACAGCAATACTGTAGATTGTGTAGTTGTGACAATAAAAACAACCCTTGAACATATAACAATTGTTGCAGTGTATAGACCACCAAAGTAAACTGCTGATGACCTAAAGGAATTCATACATTTCTTGCATGAAACACAGGAAGAAAAAAAAGTAGTTAAGATTTAAATTAAGCAGAAACACACTGGAATAATATTGATCATACAACATTATTAAGGAAATTATCTACAACAGATGATCATGAACAACAATTGTTGCAGATTGTAAGCAAACCTATTAGAGATCAGAGCATACTGGACATTGTTTGGGTTCATAAGGAGATGATTGGTTACTTCATGTCAAGAATAAGTACCCTTGTTGTGTAGTGATCATGGGGTTATAAAGATTAAACTGCTTCTAGATAATTCTGACAAACTAAAATGTGTTGAAGACTGATAACAGACTAGAAGTAAGAGAGTAGTTTTGTAAAATTAAGTGGAGTGATACATTCAGAGGAAAGAATGTAGAAACAATGTGGTAGGTTAGGAAATGGAAGTTGCATGAATACAAAACATTAAAAAGATGTTTAACATCAGGATTTAAGCATAAAAAGTCAGAAGGCTATACCTCCATAAGAACAACCTACTTAAGGTGAGTGATAAAAAATAAGATAAAAAATAGAAATGAGGTTGAACTATAACTTTGAAAACTGAAATAAAAAAACTCAGCAGACAAATGTAGTACCCAACATAAACAACATGAACAAAATTTATATAAAGATACATAAGATGTGTCAGGAGTAAAGACAAACACATCAATAATCTGTTCTCAAGCAAAACAGATTATAAAATATTTTGCAAAATAGTTTGGCTCGATAAAGGAGGTGATAAATTGTGCTGGTGATATTCAGATAATAACCAAGAGTAGAATACATTTTAGAAGGGGGAACTGTCAGACACAGCATGTCATCTATTTAGGGAAGTATACATCATGTCCCAGTTATTATGTGGGGAAAACGGATAGATGGTTGAGAAATCGGATTTATGACTACCTTTACTGTATTAAAAAGAAAGACAGGAATAATGCACTATATAGGCATTTAAAAGAAAGTACTGGATGGGATTATTTCAAATTTGCCATACTGGAAGTTGTCAGGAGTGACCCTAGAGGTGGTAATATCAAGGCTATACTGGGAGAGAAGGAAATCAAATGGCAGATAAGATTAAATGCTGCCAGCGCCCCAGGAATTAATGAACATATACCCACAAAACCTCTTATTAGAGTTTAATATATTTCACAGTATTCTCTGTGGAATTCATACATCAGTAATTACATCAGATAAGATGGATAGGTGTACAATTACATATAAGTACACAAAGTGAGAATATTGGGATTATTGGAAATACAGGAGCCATTAAAATTATTATAGAATACACATATTGACAGGATACAAAGTAATCAAATGAACTAATCATCCGAACAGGAAGTTTATGTATTAATTATGTTTTAGCCGTATATTTATTATGTAAGCATATTGATTTTTACAAAATGTATTTTTTTTATATAAAGTATTTTTTAGAACATTAATGTTAATTGATTAAGTGAATAATTGATTGTCAAGGGCGGGAAAGTATCAAGTATATAAGGATTTGAAAATTCATGATGAGTGTTCTGATGAAATCTACGGTTAGTAGAAGAAAGCGCTCAACCTGTTTTTTTTAGTGTGGTACATTAAACCTGATTTTACACCAATTGGACCATGTCACTTGCTTCTTGGAATCTATTTCTGTTCTGCATTTTTGGTTATTGTTGGGATTCCTTGAAACTACTATTTGGATATTCAGATAATGTCAGATACTGACATTAATTTAGATTATACTGAAAAAGAACTATGCAAACTGGACCCATACAAAGTATAAGGAGGAGACAGTACTAGTAAAAATGACCTGAGTACATTTCAGCATGAAGTTATAGTCCCATCTGTTATTCACTAGGTCATTTAAGTATGGTGAGAGTCTTGAAGACTAAAGACATGTACTTTTGAAATCCAAAGGGTATTAGGATAAACCCAGAGTCGTACATATCCTTATGTTTAATTTCTTCTTGTAGAAAAAAATTTATTTTTGATAAATTACTGTCAGAGCTGGATAGGTGAAATTCTAGGTTGCAATCTATATGTGCCACAAGGCTTTGTGCTAGGATCATATTTGTTTGCATTTTATCTTACAGAGCTAGCTTTTTCAGCTTAGGTGTTCTAGAGTCTATATTCAGATGACTTGAAAATGGTAAATTGATTTCATCCCTTACAAATAGAGCATGTCTGCATGTCTGCAAAATAACTTTACCAAACTGACCACTTGGGGAAAGGATCATAAGGACCATAAGTTATTTATTTATATTTGTTGACCTGCGTAGAACACTAATCTCCATGGATCTTTTCAGACTCGGCCTAGGAGTGCTATCTGGTTAAGTGACTTGTTTAGACTCACACAGGCAATGTAGACAAAATTAATAAAACCTTAGACCACTGACCCACAGGAAACTGTCATAAACAGCTCCTTAATTCTCTGTACCAACTGCCAGACAATATGCTTATGCATCCAAAAATAGGCATATAAGATTTGGGAAACACAGATTGAATAATGCAGCACTCAGTGAGTAAAAGTGTGGATTAATTTAAGGACCTGGGTATAACGTTTGCTCCAGCTTTGAGTTTTTATAATCATATTAACCAGTTGGCTAATTGTAGTTATAAACATATAGGGTATATGAAAAGATTTATAAAATCTAGGAAATCAGCAATGATGAACTTATTGTTTATAGGTTATACCAGACCTTAATTAGAGTTTGGAATAATAATATGGAAACCTTATAAAAAAAACTAGCAAAAGTAAATTGGAAATAGTGCCACTGTAAATATACCAAGGGCATTTATAGATGTGAATGTTTAAATTATTATGAAAGTCTAAAATATGTGAACTTGTCCATTGACTCATATAGATAATTAAAGGGAGACACTATTCAGTTACATAGGGTATTTAAACACAACTACGTCTGGGAATGTTTGGGGTTATTGAACAGTACAAACTAGAAGGGCTTTACTTCCAATCTCTGGAATGTTTGTATATGTTTGGCAGTGATATTGTATTCCATTGCCCAAAAGATATTACACGGAAACAGAATATGAATCTGCTTATACATGTATTCTCTTCATGATGCAGCTGCCGAACAAATCCAATCAAATGCTGCCGAACAGAGGTGAAATTAACTAATTCTTAGGCATGCTGTTAATAGACCAAATGTGGCATTAGAATTAATTCAAAGAGGACAATGACTGAGAAATTACCTGCCTTTAATGCCAGCGCTGGGTAAATTGTTTTACCTGAGTAGTGTAATCCTCTAATTCAAATGGGATTGATTTAATGTTCTCATAGAAAGAGATTAAAGTTGACAAGAGCTGACTATGGACCATATTGACCAGCTACAAGATGTACATCAAGATTATTACATCCAAAATGGATACATTAACAAAGTGTGCTAAGTCAGAGAACAAGAGAGTGGAAAAATAAAATGTTAACTCAAAAAATGCCAATGATTATAAATAAATAAATGTGTTCACATGGAAATGCAAAGCAGTATTAAACCAATTAAACCATTCCAGAATGCAAACATAAGGGAAGTGTCTTCTATATCATCCAGAGACAGTGATGTGAGCAACATGATTATTGCATTTGAAAGTTTGGCACACAACAAAGTCAGAGAAAGTATGGAAGAGATAAGTACCCAACCAGCCCAAAAAAATGACAGCATTGTGATAACTCAAAACTTTAGGGAGCTGATACTGTCATATGAAGGATGAAGGTCATTAAGATGCCTAATTTATAAGACTTGTCATTCAAGCAGAGATTGTTTCATTGTTGTCTGAAGGTCTAAGGTTCATTCCTGTTGTGACACCCTGACTACAGGATTTGTTAACTGATTTATGCGAGCATTGCACCACTCCCATAGTATGTTCTTTCCTGGTGAGATCAGATCATCGGTCTGTCTCATTCAGAGTTTCTATCCCACGCAACACCCCCCCCCCCGCCATTACCAGGTTAGAAAACTTCTCAAAAGCTGACTACAACCTCCTAAGGGAGGGTATTAGTAGCTTCACACCATAGGCCCCCTCAGAGGATGCAGACAGCTATGCTGAACAGTACAGCAATGCAGTATACAAGCACTTGTACAACTGCATGGACTCAGCCATACCCAAAAGAACTAAAATCTGCTCCTCAAGGAAACACATACCTGTCTGGTGGACATCATCTATCAACAGGCTTTACTGTCTAAGGTTAAAAAGGAACAAATTCCAAACTGGAAAAACATCAGGCAAATTAGATCACTAGTGGAAACCTCCAAAGCCAATTATGAAACTAGCCTCCAAAACAAAGGGAAACTGCAAAGACTTCTTCAGTTACATCAGGAACCTGCATGGCAAAACCCAGGTTTGTTCCAAATTAGTACTTAACAGTACCACTTACACTGATCCTGTTGACTTAGCCAACCTGATAGCAGATAGGTTCAGTGCAAACTTCACCCCCCATCCCCCCCCTCAAAGGGTCTATATTATATTGTTGAACTTCAAAATGTTCGAATGATGTAATATCGAACCCAAATGTCCGAAACATGAAAATAGCGAAGCCGCGGCACATCGATTTTTTTCCCAGGGAAAAAAATCGGTGGGCCATTTCCGGGGCTTTGCTATTTCCTCCACTGTAGTGCGATGTCGGAGTTGGTATATTTAAGTAGGGGGGTGTGAAGCCCCCACTTTAGTTTAAGTTTAAGGTTGCAGTTTTTTTTTTGTTAGGGAACAGCATTTTTTTTTCCTGGGAAAAAAATCGCTGTTTTGTGTGTTCGCTATTTTCATGTTTCGGACATTTGGGTTCGATATTACATCGTTTGAACTTTTTGAAGTTCAACGATGTAATATAGACCCCCCCCAAAGGCCCATGTGACATCCCCGATACTTGTCCTGCACCTCACATCTCCATAGATTAAGTGTTAAATGCCCTATCCAAGGAAAAGCACACCGTTTCCATGGGACCTGATAGTATCCCAGGCTGTATTCTGCACCATCTCCAGCAAGAACTAGCTTCGCCACTGAGCACCCTATTTAACCACAGCCTAAGTACAGGCTTATTCCAGCAGAGTGGAGAACTGCCATTATCATCCCCTTGCACAAAGGTGGTGCCACTGCTGACCCTGGAAATGATTGCCTCATTAGCTTGTCAAGTCTGATCTCTAAAGCCATGGAGTATATTATTATGGATCTCATAAACAAGGACATAGGCAATCTCAAAGCACTTGATCCCACCCAGTTTGGATACATCAAGGGCAGATCCAACCTGTTGAACCTGGCTGAATTCTTTGAGACTGTCACCAAGGCCCTGGATGAGGGAAAGTCACTACATACAGCTTACCTTGACTTGGCCAAGGCCTTTGACACAATCCCCTACTCGGGCAACATTGAAAAGCTAACACAACTTGATATAAATCGCTATCTCATTAGGTGGTGGCCAACTGGCTTACTGATAGGACCCACAAGGTCAAAATAGGTGTCTCCACCTCTGACAGCAGAAATGTCAATAGTGGTGTTCCCCAGGGATATGTCCTGGGACCCCTATCATTTGGCATCTAGTTCTCAGAGGTCCAGGAAAAGATAAAAGGTCTGTGGTTGACCAAGTTTGTGGATGACTGTAAGTTGGGTACTGTCACTGACTCTCCATATGATGGTAACATACTGCAAGAGGGTCTCACAGCAACAAATGACTGATGCCAAAGTCATGGCCTTAAGTTAAATACAAAAAAATGTATTATCATACCATTTGTCAAAAACATGGCCCCTACAGATTACCACATCAACAGCAACCCCCTAAGCACACAACCTGTGGTGAGAGACCTGGGTGCTTAGGTTGACAACAATCCCACATTTGACCATCAAGTAGTGGCAGTGGTCAGAAAAGCCTTTTACTTCATCTCATAAGTAAAGGGACTGCATCCAGAAAAAAGCAGGTCATTATCTCTCTGCACTTCTTCCTCATTAGGCCAATAATTGAGTATAATGCCCCATTTGGTATGTACCTCTCTAAACACCTAAACCAACTGGAAATGCCACAGAAATACCTCACAAACAGAATCCATGGCCTCCAACACCTGCCCTATACAGACAGGCTCAACTCTACTCGCAATCGTACAGATTGCTCAGAGGTGATATGTGTCTCTACTACAAGGCAATATTGGACCTTGCCCTATTAGAGATGCTCCATATCCATAAGTCTATCTCATCACACATTGCCCACTCGAAAGGCCTAAATCTAATATGCAACATCAACAAACCCTGCTGGAAAGGCAGGTTTGTCTCCCAGCGGCTGCCCTGTCTCTGCAATAGACTTCCCATACATGTCAAACAGAGTAGCTCGCTGACTCTCTTCAAGTGCTACCTTGATGAGTGGATGGGAAATCACAAATTTGTCCCAAGAGTTCCACCTGTGTCCCTCATTGACAGGGGCAACAGGTGCTGACTGAGGTTTCTTTTTTGGGGATAAACTCTTGGCTAGGCTTGTAAGGGCTCCAGGGCAATTAGCCTAGTAACCTCATATGATCATATGATCCTATGATCCTATTCAGATTGTTTCGGAAAATATAATTGCTCAGCTATGTTGTATATTAAACAGGTCAAACAGCTAACAAGAAGCACATACTTTGAAAGACTGATGATTTACTTGAGCTGAATGTAGTGTATCATTAAATTTACGTGTTTACAATTATGACACAATGCATTATTACACTTTTCTGTTTAGAAGTATACAACTAAAGAATCTAGAAAAGAAGGTTTCTCAAACACATTGATTCCTCTGATAATATGGGGAGGGGGATGAGGAATAGTAGACTTGCATTGCTCCAGATAACAAAAATAAACATGTTTTTGCAACAAAAGTTAAAAGTTCTGTTTGACCATTAGGCAAAAATGACAGGATGGTTATCATTTCCCTTCTACTATTCCAGCTCATGAGTATCTCTCTCTATCTATCTATATATATATATATATATATATATATATATATATATATATATATATATATATATATATATATATATATATATATATATATATATATATTCTCTTCAGATCTTAACTGCACACCTATATATATGTGTGTGTGTGTGTGTGTGTGCATGTGTGCATCTATATGTATATGTATACATATATATATATATATATAAATACAGTTACATATTACATTATCGAAGTTTCAGTACTTCGAATACCATATGGTTGACACCATATGATCAAAGTACTAAAACTTTGAAAATGTAATAAAAAAAAAAAAAAAAACAAAAGAAACAAAAGTAATTGCTGTGAGCAAGGGGGCAAGCCCCCCTGCACCCCCCACACCCCCCTACTTTAATATACCAACTCCGAGATTGCACTTTAATGGAGTTAAGTGCAGGAAAGGGAAGGTTCATGGGTACAGAATTTTTACCAAAGGGGATGACAATGCACTTTTTGGCATTGAGCTTGAGACCATGTCTTTGACACCAGGCATCTGTCTCAGTGAGGCCCTTTTGTAGGATGTCCACATCATTAGGAGTTTCAATTATAGCTGCTAGTTTGCAGTCATCTCCGAATTTAGTTAGCCAATGACCTTCTGTGTTAGCCTGTACTTCAGAGAAGTAGATACCAAACAGGAGAGGACCCAGGACTGAACCTGGTACTCCACTTGTCACTGGTCTGAAGTCTGGTTTGGAGTCTGCTACTTTCACAGTGTAGGTTCTTTCAGTAAGCCAGTTGGCAACCCATCTTGTGACATAGGGATTTATACCTAGTTTAGTGAGTTTATCTATAATTCCAGAGTGGGGGATGGTGTTGAACGTCTTGGCGAGATCTAGATAGGCTGTGTGAACCACCTTACCCTCATCTATGGCTTTGGTGACTACTTCAAAGAAGTCTATCAGGTTTAGAAGACATGATCTGCCTTTTACAAACCCAAACTGTGTGGGGTCCAGGGTTTGGAGATCTCCAATGTCTTTGTTTATGAGATCCATGATGATACGTTCCATGGCCTTGCAGACGAGGCTCGACAGGCTAATGGGGCGGTAGTTCCCAGGGTCTGTTGTGGCCCCCCCTTTGTGGAGTGGGATAACTGTCGCGGTGTGCCATTCAATGGGCACAAAGCCTGAGGTGAGGCTATGACTGAACATGGTACATAGGTGGGGTGCCAGTTCATTCTGTAGTTCATGTAGAAGGCAGCCTGGGATGTTGTCAGGTCCCATGGATGCTGGGTTCTTGGCTTTGGAGAGTGAAGTTTTTACCTGTGCAGCCGTGATTACAGGAACTTTGCATTCTTCCGGTATAAAGATGGGCCCTTTAGGGGGTGAGAGGGGGGTAAAGTTAGCACTGAACCTATCTGCCAGGATGTTGGCAATATCAGTTGGTTCTGTATATTTAGTGTCATTGTGCTGTAACTCAGAGCAGATCTGAGTGTTGCCATTGAGATGTTTGACATAGCTCTAGAATGCTCTGTGGTTGTCTTCAGAATCAGTGGCAATTTTGTTTTCATAACTAGCTTTGGAGGATTTTATGAGGGATCTCCGCTTCTTACTGAGGCTGACCAGGGAGTTCCTCCAATCATGGGATTTTACTCTTTTTTTGCAACAGTTTCTTTCTTCTGTTGTAGAGTTTGTTTATTGCAGAAGACCACCAGATTGGCTTCCTTTTTTGGAGGATAGCATCTTGATTCTGTTAGGGATAGCCCGATCCATGCACTCGTGTAAGTGCTTAAAAAGTGCATTTGTGTAGGATTCAGCAGTCGTACCTCTATTGTCCATCTGCATGGGTGTCATGAAATTTGCCACTTCTGTCTTAAGAAGCGTGAAGTTGGCTGTGGAGAAATTTTTTACGGTTGTTTTCCTAATGGGGGGTGGGAGTGGGATGTGGATGTCTAGGGTGATTAGCTTGTGGTTGGATCTGACCAACAAGGAGCTGACCTCTGGTGTAGAACACCGGTCACCCATGTTGGTGATGACCAGGTCTAGGATATTGCTGCCTCTGGTGGGGGTGTGGATAAGTTGATCCAAAGCGTTGGAATTGATGATTTCCAGAAAACGTTGAACAAAAGAGTTGGTACATGAGTAGTTTTCCCAGTTAATGGTAGGGTAGTTGAAATCACCCATTATCAGAGTGTTGGGTTGTACCTTAATATTTTTCAGTGTATCAAGAAAAGAGGAGTGGGAATCCTGGGGCATGGTGGGGGGTCTGTAGCAAGCTACAATCTGGATTGTGGTTTTGCCCAAAGTTAGTTGAACTTGGATAATCTCGGATGCATTATGCTGAGCAACTAGCTTGGAGGTGTGGATATCCTTAATGAATATGGACACGCCTCCACCTTTAGTGTTTCGGTCCGGGTTTGGTGACCGAAAGGTGTGGTATGAATTATAGCTGGGTAATGCAAGGGTGTTCTCTGGAGCTTTGAACCAGGTCTCTGTCACTGCACAGATGTCAATGTTCTGCATTTTAAGGAGTGCCTCGAGTGAGTGCATTTTGAGGTTTAGACTTCTAGCATTGAGTAGCATTACCCTCAGATTTTGCTTGCTTGTACCTGTTACGGTGGTGAATTTGTCATTTGAACCTTGCCTAAAAAAGGCACTATATATATATATATATATATATATATATATATATATATATATATATATATATACATACATATTTATGTATATATATCACAGTCACCTTCCCCATCCCCATAAAAAAAATAAAAAAACAAAGTTAATTTTCCACCCTTCTGTATTTCAGTCATTGTTTTCATCCTTTCAGCTTGTTAGCATTCAAGAAGTCTGCACCTTGCTATCTTCATTCATTGACTGTTATTTAAAAATTTAAATGTAGAGTGAAAATGCTTTCCCTTGTTACAGCTCTGGGCATCATAGTAACACAAGTGCCCTTTCACAGGAATGAGGGTAACCATGCCATGCTTCATTATGTCATAAAAATACCGCAGCAGAGGCATCAGGAAATAATATGCCCAGGAAGTTAGCTAATAGCAGGGGTTAAAAGACTCATGTGTACCTACTATACTTACCAGCTCACAGCTTCTCCTCATCATTTTTGTGTGTTGTTTTGAAGGTCAATAAAGGAAGTAACAGAATATATAAGTATATGCCACTGGCTAGGCGGCAAAACAGCAATACAGCGTGCACCCAGAATAGCTTTATGCTTTGTAAGACATACATAATCTGAAAGTCACATATATGAAATAGAATTAATATGGTAATGGATGCTCAGAAATATATATTTTACAATACCATAACATTATTACCAGATAAAAACATATTATCTGACAATAGCTATAGTGCTGGTCTCACTGTTTCTTTTGTACAAATATGCAGATACAACACAACACTCACACACATACACACAGACACACAGGCACACACACACACAGATGTGCATATACATTACAGTCTTACAGCTAATTTCCTCTGAAATCTGACTTTTCTCTTGGGATATTGCCTTGCAAAATTAATATTAAGGAATTTACTATATACCTTAACAATTCTTATATTGTCATGTATATCTGAACCTGCTAACTATCCTGGTTGAAGCTTCCTCTGCCATCCCTACCATATTTAGGCTTTGGGAAACCAAATGAGCATGTGAAATTATTAAAAAATGTGCAGAATAGCTAGTCACTGAATCCATCATGCCTTGACAAAACATTATTGTTGGCTAAATTCCTGTTGTGCTATTGCCACTCTGTTTTCCTATGCTAAAGGCAAATGATCCTGAGAATTCACAAAGAGAAAATGAACATTTTTCCATTCATACGAAGTTTCCCATATCAGTTTATAATAGGGTCAGGAAGTCTGCCTGCCTGTAGGACATCTGCTACCAGATAGTGCATATCACTGATCTCTGAATATTCTGTAGAGCAAAGTCTGAAAACATAAGGGAAATGCATACCTAAAGATAATGTCCTTTTTGCAAGCCATCTTAGACTAGTATAGGCTACATTTCCTTATGCAGCATATATGCAGTATTTATCAAAAACATTATAAATAGTGCTAAACAACCACATTTATTTTTGGTTTCTAGCCACTACTTGCATGATTTTGGCTTATGGAGTTCCATATTCTGATGTTTGTATTCCATTTGTTTTTCCTGCTGTTCATTTTATCAGTTACTATTGACAAACCTAGTGATTGTGAATGTTCATGTTTATTTATCTCTGCCAATGCTTGTAATCTGGTAATGACCACAGTAAGAAAGGATGTTATGAGTATACAGTGCACTGATAGCTTTCATTTATGTTTCTATTACTGTTTCATAAGAAACATGACTTATGCTCTTTTGTATGTAACCTTTTCATTATTATTTCTTAATATGATGACCTGAAAAGATATTATGAGGAGCAATATTCTTCTGAACACTTTGCTGTATCATGTTTACCAGACTTGTGTAACAAGTGGCTATGCAGAAGGTGGGGTGTGCACGATTCAGAAAACCCATACATGATGTGGCTAGGCCAGTAAAGTGATTAGCTGTGTCATATGCCACTGATTATATAATTAACTGCCATGTATGATAACAAAATAAAACAAGATGTTGGAGTGATTTATAAACATTGAAATGTCGCACAGCTATGTGGCACATGCTATAGATTTGAACCTGGCCATATGCCAGTGTTTGGAAGGAGCACACCACACAATCACACTTGAGGTTGCCACAGCTGTTATACATTTGTATCTGCAGGAGGTTATCATGGCAGCTGCTTTGCCTGACTATGTATGGTGTCATGCCAGACAACCCCCCATAAAATATGTTTATAAAAATAAATGTGCAAAAATAGTACATGTATATATATATATATATATATATATATATATATATATATATATATATACATACAGAGAGAGAGAGAGATGTATAAAATATATATGCAGAAAAACTGTCAGTGTGTGGAAAGCTATCACCAAGCTGTGCATACCAGTTAAATCAAAAGCAAATACAAAGGGCAAGGCACAGGTTTCATCATATGCACAGGTGAGGATGGGAGCTGGCTCTACCAGAAGTGCTTCTTCCTTAGTGCAATGAAGCTCCCTACCTTTTGTCATGCAGATTCACCACTCTGGCCATGATGATTATGCTAATTTGGGCTCAGCTATTTAATGTTTTTTAATCACTCAGTTTCCACAATGAGCAATCCTGATAAACATTGAGGTGATTTTTCATGATTCTGTGCAAAAAACTGACACTTTCATGCAACGCAGTGCACACTTGGGAACTCAAATATTTTAGGATTGTGGGAATTATCATCCTAAATTAACCATCTTCAGACAGAGTCACTGTAGAGCATGCATTCTCAACAGTATACAAAAAGATGTAGGACTGCCGTGTTTCACACCTTAAAGAGCCATTCAAACTATAATAATTGAGTAGCTATATTTTTGCAGTTTACCATCTATCATGCAAGTCTGGTGCTTGTTGATTACTGTTATTGTGCAGACACTGGTATATGTAAAAACTGTTTTGGGAATCATTTCTCTGTAATTTTTCCTGAGATCTTTCAAGGTGTGACATTATAACCAAAGAAAGAGAAGGCAGTGTTCTTTTTAGAGCACAGTAATGGTGTGAGGAGTCCAAGATGTTCCTGGGCATCCTCCAAAAGGAGTAGAAACAGGGGGTCCTGCAGGAGGGCCATACTGGGTCACAATATAAGGCTGATGCTTGGAGTAGTTTGGCCAAGACATTTACAGTGCTACTGGCATCCAACACATGAGGAAACAGTGCTATCCCCACTACAGTGATATGGATTATCATAAGCCTGACCCCCTCCTTCACTAATGAAAGGATGAAGTTAAGGCACACTCACCACCTCCAAACTGTAAGTATAAAATCTTTTGACTACTCAAGTAACCTGCTACTGCATGCCATCACACAATTTTTCATTCTGCCATTTTTATATCTCTAGTTCTCACAGAGAAGCAGAATGGAGTACCTAAGAGTATACAAGGGTGAGTATACATGCTGTCATAAATATGCCTGGCTTATCGGTTCATCTGTGAATACTAGGCTGACTGCCATTTCAGGCCATGTTATGTCTAGACATGTATCCCATTAGTTAATTATCCATATCTAGTTACACAGTCTATATTTATTTACTTATTATTTATGGACCATGAAAGTCAGACTAGGACAAGAGCCTATTTTCAGCAGAAGCCTGGGGAGAAATGCTCCAGATGTATGTCTTTGGAATGTGGGAGGAAATCAGAGTACCCAAAGGAAACCCACTCAAATGCAGGGAGAACATGAAAACTCTGCACAGAAGGCACCCCAGCTGAAACCTTAACCAGAGAACCTCTTGCTGTGAGACAACAATGTTAACTGCTGCACCACTGCATCATCCATCCCTTTTTATTTTTAGTATTTATATACTACCCATAGGATAGACAGAGATGAGTTTTCTAGGTTACCATTGAGTAGGTATAGGTTCATAGCTAAGTACTAAGCTAGCTACCCTTGCAGACCATTTTAAACCTAGCTAATTTCCTTTTTTGTTGTTGAATTAACCTGTCCCATTTGGTTAGAGACTGACCTTACTCATCCCATGTTTGATAATTATAACTGGAATCCTACTAAAGATAGTTTGAGGGGACCCATGCATCAGATAATGCATTTAGGAACTTTCTCTCTCCATTAGTGGTACAGCGGGCTGTCCTGAGGTAAATGTTATGTTTCATATGATCAGTAGGAAACGTAAATCAGTTCTGATCACTTCAGAAAATAAACACATCACTCACATGCCCCAAAATGGCTTATGAAACAATCTTTATTTTGTGGCTGTACATTTTATGGCAGGTCATGAAGAGCACCCTCACTACCCATGTCTTAACAATTAAAAATGTTTTCTATTGTATAGTAAAATGAAGTCCATTCTATGTCATGTGCTATAGATGTTGCATTGAGCAATGTTGCATGGCAGTTGTCAAATATGAAATGGACTAAAACTGGTGCCTTTATTCTCTCTGCTGCCATGGCTCAACTTGTTAATGACCTGAGTGATAGACTGTCAATGCAAAGAGGGATGGGAAATCACAAATTCACCCCCATTCTGGACCCTCCATGTCTTTAATGGTCAGAGGTCTACAGTAAGTAAATTAATCCCCAAATAACATACCCCCTGCCTAAACACATAACCCTTAGCTACCTGTTTATTAACACACCTTACCATATAGGTGTCCAAGGAACTCTGGGACAAAAGTGGGTTGGGTTGCATGACTAGGCTTGTATAGACTGTAGTGGTTGTTAGCCAAGTTTAAACCTATAAACCTATGAGAGAGATGTTCCAATGTCCTCATTGTTGTAATCCTTATTTTACTTTGCTGTTTCCAGTCTGTTATTGGATAACATTTCTCTTATATGTGTTTCCCTAAATTATTCAGCATGACTCCTGCAAAAGCTCACTTAGTTAAAGCTATGTTTAGAAGAAAATCACTGAATAAGTCATAGGTCCATTTCCTTTGAGGTCTGTCATTTAATTGCTGCTTCCATTCTGTTGCTGGGTAACATTCCCTTTATATGTGTTTCAATGACTCTGTCATTTATGACCCCTACAATAGCCCACCTAGTTAAAAAATAATTTGCAAGAATGTCAGTGAATTGGATAATGAGTTAAAATTCCCTTAGTGTTAATATTTTGTTTTTCATTACATTTGCTATTATAGTGCAGGTACACTAATGAAATAAAACTGTGAGGATGTCAGGAATGGTGTAAGTCAGTACATCATGTTACTTAGTTTCACATTTTATTTAAGTTCAATTATTTCAGATGATTATCTGCATATGTGTCATACCTACTTCTCCACTGCATTCTGCATGCCTTCTGTGTTACTCATCACCCTTAGTAGTCTTTTGTAAGATTCGGTTGTTTTCTTTGCATTACTAGAGGGTTTACATGCAGCCCTTAACAATCATAGCTTTACTTTGGTCTACAATAGATTTTTCTGCCTATATATTACCTTTAGTCACAATAACTCAACTCCTTACTATTCATGTGTGCATGCAGTTGCACAGTGACTATCATAAATTCTTACACACAGTCAGTGTTAACAGATGTTCATACTTTACTGGGCCTGAAAATTGGCCTAACATGATTTTCTTGCTAGTCCCTATTGTGGCCTCTATGAGGAACTACTAATCGTGCAAACTAGCCTGGACACAAGCATTCATAATAAGCCTTGGGGCACACCATGCACACGGGGTTAAGAGAGCTGGCTTGACCTCAATCGCTGACGTGGCATTTCTGAATCTGCAGGGATGATTTAATTTACTTCAGTGTAATGTTTTAACACTTAATGGCATGCTCTTTGTAGCTTACTGTTTTTTGTATTGGGCAAACTGGAGAACTATATACTAAAAAAAAATCAGAGGCTTACAGAAAGGATACAAGAAGAGAAATGCTTAGGCATCTCAATTTTGTGTGTATGCTCATTCACCAAAACAATGTTTGATGACACACATTTCACTTGAAACAAAATCTTCAAATCAGATTATTTACATTAGTTTGTTAGAGCACATAAAACTGAAATTGTGAAGCTTCATATCTGCAAGGTGGATACTTCTTTGAATTCTTCCCACATTTTGGGTCTGTACCACTATGTTTGAATACCATCATTATGACATCACACAAACTTTGGAAAAAGAACAACCAGCAGAAACAGATATTCTCCATTCCCCAATGTTGTGTGACCTAACAATGGTAACATTTTAGTTGGTGGATGTTAATTTGGGCAACATCACTCAAAAGGAGATACAGGAGTGCTTCCTAACAACCAAAATTGTTTACAACTTCTTAGTTTGCTTCTGTGATTGAAAGAACTTGGTGTTTCAACAAAGCACATTAAGATATCAAATGTTTCATTGAAAGTGCTTTGATACATATATTTCAACGTATTGATTTCTATAAGCCATGATAATGTGCACATTTATGCCATTTAGTCTGAGGTTTTGTCTACTTCCAGACCCTTTTGTACATTATATGATATGTGCAAGTAAAGCAATAAATGCTGAAAATAGTTTGTTATTACATGATCACACCCCCTGAACATTAAAGCAATTAAGGCAAGAAGTTTCACTGTTAGAAGAGTATAGATGAGGGAACAGAACAACAAAAATACTCAGAAAGATAGACGTGATAAAAGCAATGCACAGTATCAGAACAGATCAGATCTATCGTGCATTATTGCAAATAATAAACTAAAAATCTTAGCACAGGCAGAAAAGCTTAGAAGATATGCAGATAAATATAAAAGAAAAGTACAAAATAAACAATTTATCAATGACACAAAAACGTTTTACAGAAAATTGGAAAAAAAGACAAAAGGAATTATGATTAAAACACCACCAAAAAAGAAGAAATAGATACATTTTGGAGAAATATCTATGAAGATCCTGTGGAACATATCAAAGATGCTAAATGGATAGAAGAAGTAAAAGAAGTTCAAATGTACAGGATAGGAAATTGGATGAAGAACAGAAAGAAAGATGAAGACCAGAGAGATTGAAACAAAGTTAAGAAAAGCTCCTAATTGGAAAACCACAGGCCCTGATGCAATGCCTAACTTCTGGTTAGAAGTATTAACATTGTTACATGAAGATTTAGCCATGAGTAAAAATTACTTATATGTGCACCCTGAAAAGACACCAACCTGGTTAACAACAGGAAAAACAATACTCCTACTTAAGAGCAAACCTGCAAGCTATATTAAAAACTATAGACCAATAATTTGCCTTCTGATGACATATAAAATACACACTGGAATTAATGCCAACAGAGTTTATAGTCATTTAGAAGAAGACCCAATCATGGAAATAGAACAAAAGGGTAACAGAAGAAAGTCATATGGAACAAAGGATCATTTGTTGTTAAATAAAGTCATAATGGAGAACTGTAAAAAGGGGAAGAATTTAAGTATGGCATGGATAGACTGCAAAAACAGCATTTGATAGTATCCCACATTCATAGATAAAAGAGCGCTTAAAAATGTGTAAGATACAGCCTACACTGATTGATTGCATTACAGCAACCATGAAACAGTAGCAAACCATTTTCTACTTAAGCCATGATAAAAGACAAATTATTTTTCCAAGGATACAAATTTTAAAAGAAGGATATCCCAGGGTGACTCTTTGTCACCGCTCCTCTTTTATCTTGCCCTTAACCTGTTAAGCCATCTACTTAACAGATTAGGTCATGGCTACAATTTGGTTCCCAGAAAACAACAAAGAGTAAATACTTTTCATCATCTTTTTTGTGGATGATTTGAAACTGTATAGTTCATCAGATGAGGAACTGAAAGCACAACTGCAAGTGGTCAAAACTTTTTTCAGATGACATAAGAATGTCATTTGGTCTTGATAAATGTGCAAAAGCAACCTTTAAAGCACGAAAGTTGCAGCAGCAAAAAAAATCAGTTTAGAATTGGAATGTGATATAAAAGAAGTTGAGCAAGACGGAGCATATAAATATTTAATTGAAGAAGGATCAACAATAAAACATGAACAAATGCAAATAATACTTAGTAAGGAATACTTTAGAAGACTAAAATAAATACTGAAAACATCTATCTAGGATCAACGTCCAGGCTATAAAGCAATTTGCTCTTCCTGTCCTAACTTATAGTTTTGGAGTGACTGACTGGCCCCAAAAGGTGTTGGATCAGTTGGACAGGAAAACAAGAAGAATGCTTCATGCTTATCAAATGATTTATAAAAAAAAGTGTATACCAAGATTATATATTCCCCATTCTGAAGGAGGTATGGTCCTCCACAAAATTGATTACATGTGTAGATCTGCAATCATAGGACTGCATACATATCTGCCTTCCAAGATCCAAATGTAATGAAAGTTTTAAAACATGAGGAGAAGTCTAATATGACTTCCCTGCTTAGTTTAACAGAAGCATATCTGTGTCAAGCAGGAATGGAAATCAAACCAGAAGTAGATAAAAGTGAGGCAGCAACTGAATGTGCCAAATAACAAAAGAAAGAATATAAGGTGAAGGATCTGAAAAAAGGCAAGAAATGTGGAAAATGCATGAATGTAGTTGCAAGTATAGAAAACTCTTAGAACAACCTCATGTTGATCAGGACTGAACAAGGGAATGGTTAAGGAGTGATGAATTTAAACCAAAAAGATGAAAGGTTAATATTGGTGGCCCAAGACAGTGGACTATGTGTACGTTGGTTTACAAAGGTCAATAATATCTGGGAGAAACAGACAAATGTAGGTTTTGCAAAAAAGAATTGGAAACAATCGCATATCTTGTTGCTGGTTATGACATACTAATGGCAGAAGCAAGGTATAATGAAAGGCATGATAATGTGGCAAGACAGTTGCATTAGGGTTGCGCAAACATAACATTGAAGTAGCTGAAAAAACACTGGAAACATTAGCCATAAAGCATTATAGAAAATGATTTTATTTGTTTACCAGAAATGTCCGACTTGGAATGAAGCCAATTTTCAGTGGAGTCCAGGGGAAAAATGCTCCAGACGCATGTCTTTGTGACATGGGAGGAAACTAGAGCACCCACAGGAAACCCATACAAATGCAGGGAGGACGTGCAGACTCCACACAGAAGGCACCCCAGCCAAGAATAAACTGTAGAACCTCTTGCTGTGAGGTGACAACAGTACTGCTGCACCACTGCACTGTCCTTGAAGTTTATATCACATGGGATTTCCCATTACCAACAATTGAAAAAATAGATGTGAGAAAAACAGACATAGTAGTACATGAAAAAAAGACAAAAGTAGCATTGATCACTGAAGTTGTATACCAACTGACTACAGTGTCTTACATATACAGAGACAAAAGGTCATAAAATACCAGGATTTGCAGGCAGAAATAAGGCCAATGTGAAATAAAGATACCCAGACAGTTCCTATAGTAGTAGGAGCAATGGGTCTTATAGAAAATACTTTACAATCGTACTTAGCTATATTACTGATACATGTAACTCCATATGAATTGCAGAAGGAGTCATTACTGGGCACACTGCGGGTGCTGGGAAGAGCACTTCTGGCTAACAGAGACTGAAACAATATTAATTTCACAAACATTAATCATACTTTGTCTTAGGAATGGGGTCCATTCCTGTTATGGTATTAGAAACCCAAAAGACTTGGAGAAATTAATAAAGGTAGTTTGTAAATGTGAGGAATCCATATCATGATCTGTCAAGGATTGCCTAAGGAGATAAAACACAGGTTGTAAATACTTAACCTACATGTAATGTATGTCAATTTCTGCATTTGTTCATTGTCGTGCTAAACAGAAAAATAACAAATATTAGGCCATAGGTAGATGCTTTTTAGTATCAGCACAGGAAACGTATTTGAAGCTGATTTGTTGTTGATATAGCTAGTAGCAGCCTCATGCTGTTAGAAATGGATATCTAAGTTAGGTACAAAAAGGAGAACGTTTCATTCTGAATAATAGAATAATTGCTCACCTCACCATTACTAACTCCTGGTTGTATAATTTAGAAGTTGATACGTGGAGTGCAACACCCCACATGAGGTGGGTGGGTGGGGGAATGCAGGGATCTTGCCATTGCAAAAAAAATTATTTCATGCATTTCTACATGTAATGGGTCTGGCAATGTACAACCTGGAAGATAACAGAGACAAGATAATTGGCCAGAGAACTCATGTGCAGGAAGAAACTCCCTCAATTCCACAAGAGATCTACTGGCAACAAAAAGCTCTTGACACTTATACTGCAAAAACTGCCTTCTTAGAAATGACAATGAGTATTCAGGCTTCACTGATACCAGAAGACAGGGTTACCATGTGGCTGCACCACAGGGAATTCCAGGAACAATTTGAGACTTGTCTGGCTGAAAGACAGGGTGAATCCAGATAATTTTCTGCTTTTGTTTAGAAGATTGACTTGCCAAGATAATCTGTTGCCTTCCCAGCCAATAATTACTGAAAAGCTCTACTATGCATAGAAACCAAAGGCAAAAATGGGAAATCCATCCCACGGGATCTGAAATGCAACACTGCTAGTGGCAGTCAAAAAGAGAAAACCATTTCCTTTCAAGGGTTGCCATGACTTACTTTCTCAAGACTTTGTACCAGAAACCAGGGAACAGAGGAGCTTTTGTGGCTATGTGATTGTCGTGTTACAAAAATTGGTTGTTTTCCTGGTTTCTCTACACAGTTGGATTTACTACTAAATGGAAAATTCTAGTCATGTCTTCCTGTCTCTAGATGGATCTACTTTCAAATTTCAAATGCCCACTTGACCGAACCGCAAAATATCGAGATGAGAAAATCGAAAATTCAATTACCTGAAAGTTCAAAAAAATTGACACTCATAATATCAGATATGGAGAAGCAAATGGTAATTCCATGTTCTAAAGTGTTTTGAAGAAGGCATATGGTATTGGGTGAAATAGTGTACAGTTGCTTTAAGTTGTCTTGAGGACATAAAGAAACATAGCAGAAGTAACGTTAAAGCTGCTGGTTTCACTGAAGACGTGTGTAGAGTTTAAGCAGTAAAATAGGAAAAGAATAGGGAATAATTTACAGGCATGTTTTAGAGTTAGAATGAAGTGTTAACATGGAAAGATAATGTTGTTTGATGTAAATCCTTAGTCGCTGATGCACAGTATATCCGTACTTTACTATTTTCTGAAATGCAGTGTGATCTTGGAGTTGTTATATTTCATTTGTGAAGGGTGTGAGGGGTACAGTCCCCCTGCAAAAGTGTAGGCATGAAAAATAGTTGTAGTTTTGGCTTGGTGTAGAGTATGAAGATAGTGTTTGCTTTGCTATATTCAATATTCTGGGAGTCGATTTTGTGAAGTTTCAGGTATTTGAATGCTCGTGTTTTTGGTCTTGATATTTTACGGTGTGGTCAAGTGGGTAGTCGAAATTTGAAAGTAGATCCCCATAGATACCTGAGTCAGGCAAAGAAAAAAAAAAGAAACCTTTAATTCTGAATTATAAAATAGCAATCACAGTCTTTTTTTTCAATAGCACCCCCCCCCCCCCATCCACTCATGTCCTGCAGAAAAAAATGTTGGGGTAGGTATTAAATGAGGCCAGCACTCAGGTGGCTTCACTAATCCTAACAAGTCATCTGGGACCATTGAAAGTCTAGACTGTTCCCAGGGTCAGGGAAATTAGTAGCAATACCCTCAGAGTTGTGCAAGGGCTATCTTATACTAATCAACTGTCCAGAATTCTGTAGAATGTCCAGATTTCTGCCTCATGTTTCCGGTCTGTTCCTCTTAAAAATCTGTTACTTTCCAGCAAATTATTGAGAACTGAAATCACTAATTAATAACAGACATTTGAGTTTTGCACTTTCTATCCATCAGAAAAATGCATGCTAATGTAACATCAGTTATTCTAGAAATTTTCTAAGTTTCTGAAAGCAATGTTTAAAATATCTCCCTGATTTTGGGCCTTTGTCCTTCCATTATTTTTGGCTTTGTCCAGAATTCTTGCACAGGTTAGGACATATGGCCTACCCTTTTAGTCTACCAATGCAGACTGTTGCCAGTTCTAAAGAAAAGAAGCAAACACACATCCTACCTAGTTAGACCCTGTTAAGACAACTTTTCCCTGAGAACCTGCACATAGAAATTTGATTTGAACAGATTGCTGGTACTGAATCTAAGAAGGAAATCATTATAATTTTCAGAGAAGGTAACTGAAGGCCCAAAACGGAATGCAGGTACAAACAGAAGACATTAAAACTAGGTTATCAAGAAGTAATCAACAGTAATACCAAACAAAAAAAAAAACCTGCCAGACCACCTAAGCAGACAAACCAAAAATGCAATCTTGCATTCAAATGTAGTTGTAGTTTGTTTCTGAGTTATGCTGCTACTATATGACTTTCATAATGTTGCTAGTTGCCCTGATCTTGAACTGTTGGGGTTCACCAGTTCACTTGGATGACTACTTGTGTGGACAAGGATCCTGAATACATTACAGTACATACTAAGCTATAAATTGTACTAGCCTGCAGCAAGGTCATTCCATAGGCTTGAGATTGTGAAACTTTATACTGTATATTGTATAGAGTGTTAATAATACTGTTAGATATTAAGTTACATGATTAATTCATGGGCCTGTGTTCTCTTAGTTTTAGGGATTTTGATTCCGCGCCTAAAAGGAAAGCTTTCACGAGCTGGTTTAAAACCAATAAACTTGAACATCTTAATGTAGCAGTCTAAAGTTACCACACAGTATTCTGTTAGAAAATGGTGGAATGGACTGGTACTGCACAGTTTGAGTTAACAGTCAAAAATGGGGTATGTATTTGCCTTAGCAACTGTCTTTGCTGGTTATTATTCAATACAACTGTTGATAAAAATTGGTGATGGATCCTGGGAAATTTCAATTCTCCAACAGGCTTAATAGTTTTAGCTTCACTGCAGTACAGGCAACCCCAAATTCTATGCAGACCTTTATGGACAAGTAGTAAACAAGACTGGAGTAGTTGCTCCTGCTATAGTAACAAATATCAATTAAATCCCTGAGGGACTGGATGGGCACATTATACAAGAGACATATTAAAGCATGGAAAGTTATTAAGCCTGTAATTTTCACTTGATGACAGATATCTGGAGGAAACTACATCCGCTAGCAAAAAATATACCTTTTCTGCTCTGAAGGATATTTTCTACAGTCAGATGGATTCCTTTCTGATTTCAACAGGCTTAGGCACAACAAATAGACCATGTGGCCATTACTTGGTCCAATGCTCATGCTCCATCTAAGGAGGCACACCACCTATGAAAGTTATATCTGTTAGTTTTAAAAGAACCTTACTTAGCATAGTAAGTCTTGCTTCTGGTCAAGAGGATTAAAAACGACTAAATGCTTCATCTGTTAGCCAGCATGCCTTCTTAGATGTGCTATGCCACCTTTAAATTACAATTTAAGTAATTGTGCAAAATGTTGAAGTTGGATAGGGATATTCAAAAACTAGAAACGCAGGATAATCAGGTGTGGAGAGAGTATAAAGCATCATATTTACGGATAAGTAATGAATTAAGAGTTGTAAAAAATGACCAAAATCCATACTGACCCAAGCACAAAGCAGTCAGTGGTAAGATGATAAAAATCCAATTAAACTTTGAAAATGTTAGCGTGTACTTTAACTTACTTCAAGGTTTTCATTACATGCTACTATTTATTGTGATAGGTTGCTGATTGCTTGTTCACTTTAATCAAATTAACTGTTTAGTTTTTTATTGATTGTGTTATTTAAGTTGGAATGGTACTCTAGAACTGTAGTTCTGACTAAGTCCTAGTGAAGGATAAAAGCGCTTAACTCTTATTTTGTGCTAATTTAGATTTTTATTATCTCACCGCTGACTGCTTTGTGCTAGGGTCAACGTGGATTTTGGTAATTTTTTTACTAGCTATGTTTGGATCCTACATTGGGCACACCTGTTTTTGGGTTAATGAATTAAGAGTTATAAGCTTTTCCATAAATCTTTTGGTGCCAAGGAACTAGACAAGATGATTATTTATTTAGAGAGGATGGCCTTGAGATTATAGGCCAAAGGGAATAGGCTGGAGAAGTTCTTGACTTATATGATCAAACAATGACATCAATGCTCTTCAATAGCTGATATTCTCTTATCAGAAAAAAAAAACAGGGGCAGTAATACTGACTTTCAGGATCTCTAAGGGAGACTACAGTCAGAATCAGTAGAATTTTACAGAACAATTCTCAAAATATTTTGGACTCTGTCAGACTTCCCATTTATCTGCTGATTAGAGATCCTCCCATTGGGACCCTTTTGGATTTGTGATGCTATTTGACGAAAGCCCCTTGTCATAACCTTAAGTTAAAGCAATAAGGCTGAACAGCAGTACTAGGCAAATTTTTTTTTTGAAATTTAAAAATCTGTTAAGCTCAATAGTGAAGAATATTTTTAGTTATCACCAAACATCAGACCATATTAACTATTCCTCCTAAACATCCATTATTCATTGCTACTCCTAAGTTAGGCAATGATCTTTCCGCTGAAAACAGGATCTGTGGAACCTAGTCGGACTTTCCCGGTCAACAAATGTTAAATAAATAAATAAATAAATAAATAAATGTAGCTAATAGTAGGCCTAACTGCAGTGTGGAATCCCAATGTTTATTTAGTAGGGGGAGTTTGACTGGCTCTTACAGGACCCATGCATCACTTTTTCTGCCACATAAAATGGCTGACAATGTTGGACATTTTTGGTGCACCTCATACTCTTACTCACGCATTATAAACTGCACTGTTCTTCAGACAGACTTGATCATAAGACACCTGGGTATTTATGTGGATAACTCTCATTCATTCCTCATGCTTCCACCATCATCAGGAAATCTTCCCAACTGTCCCAGTTAATTTCAAGGGAATGTTCTCAATATCCATTGAAGTCATTACACTGTTGTAAACTGCCTTTCAGCTTTTCACGGTTAACGGTAGCCACAGTGGAACTCCGGTCCGCTAATGGTTGGCAGTGATTTTATATGGAGTCGAGTTGCCAGCCCAGTGCCCAACCTTCAAAGAAGGCACACCCACACATGCTCGCACCTACCTGCAAGTCTTTAAATTCACTTGACTGCAGGGAGGACATGCAGACTCCGCACAGAAGGTGCTCCAGCCGAGAATCAAATTGGAAAACCTCTTGCTGTGAGGTGACAACACTAACCACTGCGCCTCCACGGCCACACACTACACTGCTGTACTCTTCCTTTATCAGCCCTATCATTGAATGCAGTGTTCTCCTTTTCATACTTACATGTTCAGTCATGTAATTCTGTCAAAGGCTTTAAATACTTCGGTTATCACGACAGAGTAGCATGAGCCTCTTTATGCTGAGTAGCCTACCTGCTACTCTGTTTACAATAATGAGAAGTTATGTACTTACCATAATGTTCCATGTTTGTTGTCTTCTTCTCACCTTCTTTCTTGCTGGATGGGTTCGGAGCCAAACCTCGGCTCCGACTCGGCCTAATACTAAAGCTCAAGAGCTATTTTTCACCGGCTCGAGGCTATACTATGTCCCATAATGCTAAGCGTGATATACCCAGATCTCATTTGATAGCTAACACTATGGACATACATGTCCCACCACAAGAGAGAATATATTTAACAAATATATCTAACCTCATCTACATGTAACCCTTACAAGGGCTACCAAAGGGGAGCAAGAGATCTAGCTGAGGAGATAACTCTGGTGACAAAAAACACCTTTCGCAAAATACTCTAGGTTTTCCAGGCTAGGGGGATGGATGGTGGGACGCAAGAAAGAAGGCGAGAAGAAGACAACTAACATGGAACATTATGGTAAGTACATAACTTCTCAATGTTAAGTTGTCAATCTCACCTTCATTCTTGCTGGATGGGACAGCGTCCCTAGCACCTTAGTCCTGGGAGGCTCAATGGAACAGACTCTTGAGTACAGTGGAACCAAAATCAGCCTGACTTCTGGAGGCAATGTCCAGTTTGTAATGAGAAATGAAGGTATGAGGGGAGGCCCATGTGGCCACTGCACAAATAGAATCCATAGGTAACCTTGCTTGAAAAGCTACTGAGGAAGCTAATGCTCTAGCTGAATGAGCTCTAGGCTTGCTAGGGAGCTCCTTATGCCTCAATTGATAGATTAACGTGATAAGAGTGGTCAACCATCTGGACAAGGTTACTTTAGAAACTGGCCGGCCTTGCTTTCCTTCAGCGTAAGACAGGAAGAGCTGTTCTGATTTTCTCATCTGTTTAGTTCTATCCAGATAGAAACGTAGTTGACAGTGAACGTCCAAACAATGTAATCTTCTCTCAGCTCTATCAGTATAATTTGGGAAGAAGACTGGGAGATCAATGGTCTGATTAAGATTTTTTTCAGAGAGTACCTTAGGTAAAAAGGATGGATTAGTCCTAAGAGACACTCTATCTTTGTGAAAAACAAGATAAGGGGGGCGCACAGGGAGTGCTTGTAGCTCCGAAACCCTTCTCGCTGAGGTAATGGCTACCAAGAAAAGTGTTTTCCACGAGAGCAGTTTCAACGAGCAGGAAGCAGCTGGCTCAAAAGGAGGAAGAATTAAAGAAGACAGTACCAAATTTAGATCCCACGGTGGAAGAGGATCTTTTATCGGGGGCCGAAGTAATAGGGTTCCTTTCAGAAAGGCTTTGCAAAGCTTGTGGGACATAATACTGGCCTCTGACAAGCCAACGTGGAAATTTGCAATAGCCACCAACTGGACCCTGATAGTGGCTGAGGAAGAGTCCATTTGAAAAAGTTCCGCCAAAAATTCTAGAACTGTTTGGACAGAAGCTGTGAACGGGTCAACTTGATTTTTCCTTGCCCAAATAGAGAACCGTTTCCATTTACTAGCATACGTCCTTCTGGTGTTAGACTTGTGAGAGGCAAGGATAATATCACGTACTGACTGAGAAATTAAGGGAAGCCTGGCTAGGGTTGGAAGTGGAGCAACCAAGCTGTGAGGTTGAGAGATGGAAGGGATTGGTGCAGCCCGCCCGATTGATGGGTCAGAAGGTCTGGCACTGGGTCCAGATGCCAGGGCTGCTCCAGCAGATGACGTTGCAGGAACGGAAACCAAACTTGTCGGGGCCAGTAAGGGGCAATGAGGATCATCCTGGATCTCAAGGCAGTTGCTTTCTGGACTAACTGAGTAATTAAGGGAAAAGGGGGAAAGGCATACAGAAGACCCCGGGGCCAATCGTGGACTACAGCATCTCTGGGAGGGAGACCCGGAAGAGGAAAAAGGGTGAAGAAGTCCTGACACTTGCTGTTTTGAGGGGCTGACTGACCCCACCTTCTGAATATTTGTTCCACTACTAGCTGGTTGAGAGACCACTCGTAGGGCATGAGAATGGCCCCGCTCAATCTGTCCGCTATGATGTTGGACTTCCCAGGAATATGCGTTGCTACCAGAAACCATTGAGAAGAGATCGCCCACTGCCAAAGTCTGAGCAGTTCCTGACATAGGGGGTAGGACCTGGTTCCGCCCTGCTTGTTGATGTACCACACTACAGACATATTGTCTGTCTGAATTGCAATCATCCCAGTGGGTAGAGAGTCCTGAAGGGCCTGCAACGCCAAAAGTACCGCTCTCATTTCCAAGACATTGATGTGCAGGTGGCATTCGAAGGGTTGCCATGTGCCCTGGACTGCCTGCCCTGAAAATGCCCCCCCACCCTATCAGGGAGGCATCCGTAGTCACGGTGGCAACCGGAGGGGGGAGAACAATAGGTCTGCCTTGGAGCACCTGAGGCGAGACTATCCACCAAGAGAGGTGTCTCTTGCACGACTGAGTGATGAGAATGTTGTGTGACATGGGAAGCTGCTGGAAGGACCACTGGGAAAAAAGCATGCACTGCAGTATCCGCATATGAAAATGAGCTAGGGGGAGCAAGGTGATTGTTGCTGCCATTAGACCAAGTGTTTTTAGTACAAATCTGGCTTGGACTCTGTCCTCTTGTAGTAGGATTTGAACATGGCTGCGAATGTTCAAAACTCTTTGTGTAGGTAGTTTTGCTGACAACTCCACCATGTTTAACACGGTGCCTGTGAAAGTAATATACTGACAAGGTGACAAGGCAGACTTTTCGAAGTTTATAGAGATGCCTAGCACTTTGCACATTTGTACAGCATAATCCCTGGCTTGAAGTAGTTGGTGCCTGGTGGTGGCAGTAAGGAGACAGTCATCTAAATATGGAAACACCTGGAATCCTCATCATCTCAGGTGAGCTGCAACCATTGCCATGCATTTGGTAAACACCCTGGGGGCTGTGGTGAGGCCAAAGGGCAGGGCTCTGAATTGGTAGTGACTGGCTCCCAGCCGGAAGCGGAGAAACTTTCTGGAGCGCCTGTTCATTTTGATATGGTAGTACGTATCCTGAAGATCTATAGAGCACATCCAATTGTCCTGACCCAGAAAGGGTAGAATGGACTGTAGCATGACCATCCGGAATTTCGATCTTTGAACAGACTTGTTCAGCCTGCTGAGATCTAAAATAGGTCTCCAGTCCCCTGTCTTTTTTGATACCAAAAAGAATTTGGAGTAGATTCCGAATCCTTGTTGGTCTGCTGGGACTGGCTGGATGGCTCTTTTTGATAGCAGCTTTGAAATTTCTGATGCTGCTTGATCTCTCAGACAGGGTGGAATGTCTGGAAGAGGCCCTTTTGGTTGTTGTGGGGTGTGGATGAAGGGGATTCTGTAACCCTTGGATATGATCGACCGTACCCATTTGTCTTGCATGAGGGAATGCCAGGCTTTTGGGTACAGTGAAAGTCTTCCCCCGACTGCCTCCGAAGGTGGACAGTCGGGCAGCTCCTCAGGGGTGCTGGAAGGGTTTGTCAGAGAAAGATTCTCTGCTACCCTGATTTTGCGGACCCCCCCCCTACCCCTAGGGTGGCATCTGTTATCGTTCCCTCCTCTGCCTCTGGAGGGAAGCTCACCACGTGCGTTAGGCAGTACTCCCTGGGGTTTGCGGAACCACATCTTTCCGCCCTTTTGACCCTTAGGGTACAGTCTAGAAGGGGCAGAAAAACAGACTCCCACGGCAGAGAGAGTCTTGCCTTCCTGCTCACACCTGGTCAACGTATCCTTCTCTTGAGGTCCAAACAAGGCAGAACCATCAAAGGGGGTGTTAGTGAAGGATGCCTTGAAGGGGTCAGCAAAGTTGCAAAGCCACATCCAGGCGTGTCTGCTTAGAGCAACGCCCGTGCCTGCGACCCTACTCGCTCCATTGGCTGCATAAGAAATGAGCCGCATGGAGGAGTTAACAATCGAGTTCAGGGTCCCCAGCTGGGAGTTGATCTTCTCCTGAGACCCCACATCTGCTGGGTCCTGTAAGGTATCACCCAGTTCTTTAAGAAGGTCTCTCTGAAGACGGGTGAAATGGCACAGGTAATTCAGCGACCACATGGCAAAGGTCACTGAAGAAAACATCCGCTTGACATTCCTATCCATAGTCCTAGATTCCTTATTAGGAGGATGGACAGGTACTGAAGGGTCAGCCAACTCCTTCTTAGTGGCTGCCGCCACCACCATGGCATCAACGGGGATGCCCTTAGAGAGAAACTGCTTGTCTGCAGGGGCTGTAATGAATTTTGTAGGCCTCCGGGGGGTTGGTTCCATAGTATCCGGAGCCGTCCACGCCTTCCGAGTCAACACCTCCATGACTGGGTCGAAAGGCGGGGACACCCAGGAGGTGGAAGGGCGAGAAACGAATGCATCCAGGTATACCGACTCGTCCTCGGAAGGGTTGAGGGTGGACCAGTTCCCCCTCTATTTAAGGATCTCTAGGATGTCAGAAAAGGAGACTTCCTCAGAGGAGGACCTTGGGGACCCTTCCGAATCATCCAGGTCGGTGTCAGATGTCACTGACTCAGGGGAGTCGACGTGCTTCCTCTTGCAAGTCCTCTTCTGAGGGGGCTCCTCTGCAGGATCAGGGGAGGCCTCGAAAGAGGAGGAAATGCCCAATGGAGCAGCCTGGAGTGTTGGTTCTCTGCTCTTGGGTTCGGGAGGGTAGGCAGGGGCCGAAGCAGGCACCATGGAGGGAGGGGCCGATGAGGCCGACCGTGGCGCTGGTATGGGAGCCAGCACGCTCCTCATGACCTCAAAGGCAAACCTGTCAGGCAGGGAAGAGGGACCCAGCTCCGAGGAGATGAGAGCTCCTCCCGGCACCAAGAGGGACTGCTCCGAGGCCGATGTTGGGGCCGAACTCACCTGAGCTGAGGCTCTGAGAAGGAGAAATGGGGTCGGACAAGGGTCCGATGCCACTTGCCCCCTCAGAGCCGACGAGGAAGTCTCAGCACCCGGATCCCTCCAAGGACGGAGCCAATGAAGGGATTGGAGCCAACGAAGGAACTGATAAGGGTGGAATCGGTTCTGACGCCCCCACGGTAGCAAGCCCAATGGCCTCTGGCTCCGAGCTCGAAGGAATAGTCGGACGAGGAACTTGAGCAGGCGTTGGGGTAGCCCCTGTCTGTTGAGATGGGCTATGCAATAATTGGGCCAGCGCCTGCGACTTCAAAAGCCTACTGACTACCCTCTCGAGGTCATGGTCCGAGAGCCTGGAAGACCTAGAGGAGTGAGACCTATGGCTCCGCTCCGACAACAAGGAGGATTTCAGAGCCGATCTGACTGACTCCAGTGAAGGAGACCTGGAGCGTTTTCGATTTGGGGATGGCTCCGACACCAAAGTCGGAGCCGACTGAGGCCTCGATGTATCGGTTCCCACTGGAACCGATGAGGCAGAAAGAGGACCGCTCGGCGCCTGCTCCGAAAATGAAGCCAATGATTTGGCGGGCTTTGAAGGTTTTCTGGTCACAGGCTTGGACGGAGAACCTTCAGGCTTTAATAAGCCTCTGAGAATGAGCTTATTTCTGCGTTCCTGCAGGACTCTAGGGCTAAAAGCGTGACAGATGGAACAAGAGTCCTGCAGGTGCAGAGGGCCCAAACAATAGACACAAGAAGTGTGACCGTCTGTCAGAGACATCTTCTGACAGCACGAGTCACACTTCTTGAATCCCGATATTTTGGTATCCTTGAACATGATACCACAGGGTTGATACAGGAGTCTAAACACGTACACTAACACACGAAAAAGACACACTCAAGAAAAAATTTAAGTAAAGTAATAGTAAAAATGAGACAGAAATTCCACACACACACACTAAGGGGAATCTGTACTAACTACAAAGGGGAGGGTTAGAGGCCCAACCACCTTAAGGGTGGAAAAAGGTAGGGAAAAACTACAGAAAAGGGAAGGGAAACTAGTCGCTACTCTCTAAATACTAATTAAATAAACTACTGAGAAAAAAATCTATCAAACAAACTAACTATAGATACCAAATTTTTAAAATACGACCTGGAGCCGGTGAAAACGCAACCTCGTAGCTGAAGTGGCAAATGAGATCTGGGTATATCACGCCTAGCATTATGGGACATAGTATAGCCTCGAGCTGGTGAAAAATAGCTCTCGAGCTTTAGTATTAGGCCGAGTCGGAGCCGAGGTTCGGCTCCGAACCCATCCAGCATGAATGAAGGCAAAATTGACAACTTAACATCTATCTTTATACCCAGAAACCCACTAGTTGCTGATAGGTGATTTATGTCTCAATTTTCAGGCCATGAAATGCCCAATCCAGTTTAACCTCTTATTTATTTATTTACAAATCCAGTGTCTCTACAGTCACATTACAGATCTAAATCTGCATTAACAAATAATCAAGATTTGTTGGAGGAATATGTTCTGCCTGAGCATATTCCTAGCCTAAGGAATAGGCTACCAATGTGTGTTAAAGTAATACTTTGATTGCCTTTAAATACATTTAAAAAAAGAAAAATGTCTCCCCATTAAAAAAGAACTGATCTTCCTCTTACATCTCAACCCCTCAAGTTGTTATTTCTTGAAAACTTTGCCCCACTTTCTGCCAAACTCCATTAAAAAATTCTTCTTACAGTTTATGTAACTTGTTGCAAGGAGTTCCATTTCTCTCTACACAAAGAACCTCTCTCCAGTCTATCAGCTAGGTATTCATAGATGCTCACTCTCACTGTCTGGTAGTCTCACCCTCAGTCCTTCAGAGAGATCTCTGATTTGTCCAAGTTCAAAAAGATCTTACTACCTGCTTTCAGTTACAAGGTAAGTGTTTCTGTCTGTAAAAGAGGAACATCACCTGAGACTCTCAGTCCTATGCAGCTTTGAACACTCCATCTTGGCCACTAACCTATTCAGTCTTCCGTTCTTTATGCATATATATATATATATATATATATATATATATATATATATATATATATATATATCTTATTTTACTTATTTAGTCTCCAACTTTTAACAATTCTACTAATCTTCTAGTTCTTTCCAAAAGTTGAACTTGTTCTTTTATATGAAGAACTTGAATCTTTGCGTTGCTTATCAAAATATTTTCTCTTTGTATTTTCCACTCCTGTTTTCAACTTATGAATTCTTTCTCACCCAGACTGTGGTTGCAAATTGTCATTTTTTTATCAATATACTACCTCCCATTAACGCATTTAAATAAAATAACACATAATGAAGTAAAATAAAATAAAATATTTTCTTAAAGACTGACTAGTAGACACAAATTTACCAAATGTTTATCATGTATGGTCTTGTTTGATTTAGGAAATGAGTATTATTAAATGATAAAAAACACAAAAACGGAAGGTACTGAAAAAAACTAGTAATCCAAAGCAAGTACCCAGTACACAGCGTCAGTGAAAGGATTTATTGAGCGGCAAGGCAGCAGCAATACAACCAGTGCAATACGTAGTACAATAAACAATCCACGTTTCGTCAATAACTTCATCAGAAAAACACAGTGAAACTGTAAAGTACCATTTAAATACAAGTACCAAGTTTAAATTAACCAATACAAGCTGAAAACCTTGCATACATTAATTAAAATCATTCACGTCACATACTACACAAAGAACAACTACAAAACCACTCTAGTTAAGTATATATAAAACCATTAAATAACATGAAATGTATATTATTAAAATGATGAATGAAGTTTAAAAACTGTAATATTCATCAAGGACACACTAAATATGACATTGAAAAATAATTTACACTAAAATACACTAAATAGTTTTAATACATTAAAAAAAGATGATGGCACCATCTGGTGGTAGAATTTGACATTACAACAAGACTACTCAACCTGATAAAATCCAAAGGTGTATTTAAGTATATTAAAAATGTTTTAAATATGTTAAAAATATTTTAAAAATATATTAAAAATCTGAATGTAATTATGTATATTGTTTAACTAACCAGTTTTTACTAAGATGTGTTATAATTTAGCCGACCTAAGTTTCAAAACTGGTTTGAGAGAAATCATATCATTAATGCCAGGATATTTATTTGCTTCTAGTACCATCTGCCAATATAGTTCTCTGTATTCAACTAAAGTTTCCCACATACCTCCTCTAGGGTCTGTGGGAACGACTTCCAAAACAAAGAACTCAAATGTAGCTTCTTTACAAGTTTGTGTGTGTTTGAAAAGTGAGTTAGTTTCTCGTGCAGTTTTAATATCATACAGATGTTCGTAAATCCTCTGTTTAATTTTCCTCTCACTTTTCCCAATGTAGAAAGCATCACATTTTGTACATAGAGAAATATAAATAATACCATTAGTATTACAATTGACAAAAGATTTAACTGTCAAAGTTTTGTTGGGCTTTCAAACAAACTGATTCTCCTATTTTTAAATACATACAATAACTACAAGCCCCACATTTGAAAACTCCATTTTTCTTTTTCTTATTTTTCTCAAAGAACTTGTTGTTAGAACCTCTTTCCAACAGACATTTAATGGTTTTACCCTTCTTATAAATGTATTTAATTTCTTTGTCAAAAATATGACTTAAGTCTGAAACTTTTGCAAAATTTTTCCACTCTTTGTCAATAATTTTCCTGACTAAACCAGCTTGACCATCATAAATAGTGGAAATACCTGAACAAAATTCATTGTTTATAGTAACGTCAGCCCTATTAACAATAGTTTCATGTGTAGGTTTACCCAATATTGGGGCAAATATATCTGTCCTACCTTCACAAACTTCATGACATATCTCATCAAACATTTTCTCAGGGTAACCTCTGTTAAGGAACATAGTCCTCAGAATACTACACTCTTCCATAAAACTGGTATCATCAGAGGTCATTCTACAAATCCTAACCATCTGTCCTTTTAAAACACTTTTCTTTTGGTATAAGGGGTGGGAGCTGGTGTAGTGTAAATACGTGTTTGAGAAAGTGTTTTTTCTATGTACTCTTGAAACAAATTTCTTCTCTAATTCCACAATATTAACATCCAAATAGTTGACCTCATGTTCATTAAAACTCTTAGTAAATTTGAGAAAATTAGTAGTCTCATTAATATAGTCTACAAATAGGTCAAACTCGTCCTTGGTACCTTTCCACAAAAAACATAGATCATTGAGAAATCTACAGTACAATGTCCATTTGTTACTGTAAACCGGGGTTAGGATAAACTTGTTTTCCCAATATACCATAATAATGTTAGCATACGTTGGTGCACAGTGTGCGCCCATAGCCACACCCCTGACTTGTCTGTAATATTCTCCTTCAAAAAATAAAAAATTGTTCTTCAGGACAACTTCCATAAGAACAAATATAGTTCTAAAGTCATTGTGGGAGATCTCTTTACATGTAAGTAACATCTCTTCAAACCACATTAATCCTAGTTCGTGTGGGATAGATGTGAACAAATCCACTACATCCAAGGTGCCAAAACCTTTCGTTTCACTATGTATAGAATGATCAACCTTTCTCAAAAAATCCCAGGAATCTTTTAAAATAATATTATTTTCATTGACAAGCTTTTTAATCTTACAGTCTATGTATTTTACCAATGGTGCTGTTACTGAACCTTCAGAGGAAACAATAACTCTAAGAGGAGGGTCATTTGTGTTCTTATGTACTTTCGGAATACCAAAGACAGATGGTATTTTAGGTTTTTCTACATAGAAAGATTTGTAAGTCTTAAAATCTATAGACCCTTCAAGTAATAAATCGTTTAGTAAAATACTGATTTTGTTATATGCAATGTTAATTTCATTTTTAGAAATTCTTGTATATTTGTCTGTGTCGTTCAGTATTTCAAACATTTTGCCCTCATATAATATATGGTCCATCAACACAACCCCCCCACCCTTGTCGGGTTTCATAACTCTAACATCCCTGTTGTTACTCAAATTCTCAAGGATTTCTTCTTCTTTGTCATTCAAATTAGAACGCACTGTGTGCTTACGTAATGAATTTCTTAATTCATTTTCCAATGCAAGCTCAAAATTTTTCAACTGTGGATGCAGGGGGGGAGTTGAATGTGCTTTTTCATGACAAATTATCCATAGGTACATTACTATGCTTGCCTTTGAAAAAAATCTCTAGGTTTTTCTTTCTTATAAATAATTTAATATCAACTAAAAGTTTAAAAATGTCCGTCCTTTTTTGTGGTATAAAACCAAACCCTTTGGAAAATAATTCAAAAAATGTTTTGGTAAGTGCAATTTTAGAATAATTAAATATATTAAAGTCATTAAAAGCCCATTTACAACCATCTTTGACAATGTCATCTATTTCTACCAGTTTCCCTGTCTCGATACAGGAGGTCGCCATCCCCTCCCCCTGTAGTTTTTTGAGTTGTAAACTACTGGTTCTTTGTATCTTAATCTTTCAGACCTATGTAGTGTAGGAAAATCCTCAGTGTCTCTATCTATGTCATCATGTAATGTTTTTTCATGTTCTTGAATGTTGTCCATGTCAATATAATCATTATCAAAATTTCTCTTACCCCATGATTTAGGCTTGGGATAATGGGTGTTACTGTTGTATTCACCTATATCTCTCTCTATCTTGTTGTATTTCCTATTCTGTACTTCGGTACATTTTGTTTCTATGTCCTTGAGCAATCTTTTATATTTGTCCCTCTGTTCATCTATAGTAAACATTAAATCATTAACAACAGCCTTATTAACTCTCTCAATAGTGGCATACATTTTTTCCATTTCACACTCATTGTTAGAAATAATAGCCCTCATAATATTAAAACCACAGTCATCAAAGGCTTTAATAAGGGTCTTGTAAAAATCAGTGCCTTCTTGTACATTGTTTGGATATTTACTGACCCTTAAGCCTTTAGGCACAATTTGTATTTGTAGACAATGCTTCAAATAAGCATTATCTAATTCTAACATTTTATATTTGTTAAGATAATAATGCAAATCTTCTAACTTTTGTGAATAACTGCCACTAGACTTGTTTATCTTTTTGTCCATGAAGTTAAATTTCACATTGAAAATATCCTTGAACAGTCTCTCCATACCTGGTTTACTCGTGTGAGGAAGACGAGTGTCAGGTTGTGTTGTTCTGGTACGCGTTGTTTCAACTACCCGCGTAACTTGTGTCCCTTCAAAACTAATATTGGGGAAACCATCACAGTCATTAGTAATAGAGTGCTCGTTGTCTTCAATCAAAATATGCTCCACATTGTCGGCGTTTTCGGCGTTAACTAAGTGTCTGGACGTTCCTTCATTTGAAGCTGAACGTCTCAGCGCTTCCTGGTTCCCGGGTAAAGATAAGGAAGTCACTACAGTTGCCAATGAATGGCTGACCGGGGTAAGAAGCCCCACGAGCTGGGTAAGCTGTCCTATGAGCTTCCGAAGCTCACCTGTCTCCTTTTTCTTGCCCTCAAGGTCCGCAACACCAAGCGCTGAGTTGTCCATAATATCAGCCAAAAAACACAAAAATGGAAGGTACTGAAAAAAACTAGTAATCCAAAGCAAGTACCCAGTACACAGCGTCAGTGAAAGGATTTATTGAGCGGCAAGGCAGCAGCAATACAACCAGCGCAATACGTAGTACAATAAACAATCCACATTTCATCAATAATGTTGATGGACCATATATTATATGAGGGCAAAATGTTTGAAATACTGAACGACACAGACAAATATACAAGAATTTCTAAAAATGAAATTAACATTGCATATAACAAAATCAGTATTTTACTAAACGATTTATTACTTGAAGGGTCTATAGATTTTAAGACTTACAAATCTTTCTATGTAGAAAAACCTAAAATACCATCTGTCTTTGGTATTCCGAAAGTACATAAGAACACAAATGACCCTCCTCTTAGAGTTATTGTTTCCTCTGAAGGTTCAGTAACAGCACCATTGGTAAAATACATAGACTGTAAGATTAAAAAGCTTGTCAATGAAAATAATATTATTTTAAAAGATTCCTGGGATTTTTTGAGAAAGGTTGATCATTCTATACATAGTGAAACGAAAGGTTTTGGTACCTTGGATGTAGTGGATTTGTTCACATCTATCCCACACGAACTAGGATTAATGTGGTTTGAAGAGATGTTACTTACATGTAAAGAGATCTCCCACAATGACTTTAGAACTATACTTGTTCTTATGGAAGTTGTTCTGAAGAACAATTTTTTATTTTTTGAAGGAGAATATTACAGACAAGTCAGGGGTGTGGCTATGGGCGCACACTGTGCACCAACGTATGCTAACATTATTATGGCATATTGGGAAAACAAGTTTATCCTAACCCCGGTTTACAGTAACAAATGGACATTGTACTGTAGATTTCTCGATGATCTATGTTTTTTGTGGAAAGGTACCAAGGACGAGTTTGACCTATTTGTAGACTATATTAATGAGACTACTAATTTTCTCAAATTTACTAAGAGTTTTAATGAACATGAGGTCAACTACTTGGATGTTAATATTGTGAAATTAGAGAAGAAATTTGTTTCAAGAGTACATAGAAAAAACACTTTCTCAAACACGTATTTACACTACACCAGCTCCCACCCTTTATACCAAAAGAAAAGTGTTTTAAAAGGACAGATGGTTAGGATTTGTAGAATGACCTCTGATGATACCAGTTTTATAGAAGAGTGTAGTATTCTGAGGACTATGTTCCTTAACAGAGGTTACCCTGAGAAAATGTTTGATGAGATATGTCATGAAGTTTGTGAAGGTAGGACAGATAGATTTGCCCCAATATTGGGTAAACCTACACATGAAACTATTGTTAATAGGGCTGACGTTACTATAAACAATGAATTTTGTTCAGGTATTTCCACTATTTATGATGGTCAAGCTGGTTTAGTCAGGAAAATTATTGACAAAGAGTGGAAAAATTTTGCAAAAGTTTCAGACTTAAGTCATATTTTTGACAAAGAAATTAAATACATTTATAAGAAGGGTAAAACCATTAAATGTCTGTTGGAAAGAGGTTCTAACAACAAGTTCTTTGAGAAAAATAAGAAAAAGAAAAATGGAGTTTTCAAATGTGGGGCTTGTAGTTATTGTATGTATTTAAAAATAGGAGAATCAGTTTGTTTGAAAGCCAGGAACAAAACTTTGACATTTAAATCTTTTGTCAATTGTAATACTAATGGTATTATTTATATTTCTCTATGTACAAAATGTGATGCTTTCTACATTGGGAAAAGTGAGAGGAAAATTAAACAGAGGATTTACGAACATCTGTATGATATTAAAACTGCACGAGAAACTAACTCACTTTTCAAACACACACAAACTTGTAAAGAAGCTACATTTGAGTTCTTTGTTTTGGAAGTCGTTCCCACAGACCCTAGAGGAGGTATGTGGGAAACTTTAGTTGAATACAGAGAACTATATTGGCAGATGGTACTAGAAGCAAATAAATATCCTGGCATTAATGATATGATTTCTCTCAAACCAGTTTTGAAACTTAGGTCGGCTAAATTATAACACATCTTAGTAAAAACTGGTTAGTTAAACAATATACATAATTACATTCAGATTTTTAATATATTTTTAAAATATTTTTAACATATTTAAAACATTTTTAATATACTTAAATACACCTTTGGATTTTATCAGGTTGAGTAGTCTTGTTGTAATGTCAAATTCTACCACCAGATGGTGCCATCATCTTTTTTTAATGTATTAAAACTATTTAGTGTATTTTAGTGTAAATTATTTTTCAATGTCATATTTAGTGTGTCCTTGATGAATATTGCAGTTTTTAAACTTCAGTCATCATTTTAATAATATACATTTCATGTTATTTAATGGTTTTATATATACTTAACTAGAGTGGTTTTGTAGTTGTTCTTTGTGTAGTATGTGACGTGAATGATTTTAATTAATGTATGCAAGGTTTTCAGCTTTTATTGGTTAATTTAAACTTGGTACTTGTATTTAAATGGTACTTTACAGTTTCGCTGTGTTTTTCTGATGAAGTTATTGACGAAACGTGGATTGTTTATTGTACTACGTATTGCACTGGTTGTATTGCTGCTGCCTTGCCGCTCAATAAATCCTTTCACTGACGCTGTGTACTGGGTACTTGCTTTGGATTACTATTATTAAATGATGAAAACTACAAGAAAAATCTAGCCAAGCATGCTTCAGCCTTCTTATGGCCTTGCCATCACAGCATAAATTGACTGTTAGGCTAAACTTTAGAAACGTAGGGTTGTCATAATCAGACAATGTCCATAACCATCAGGGTATCTGCAAAATATCCCAACTAACAAATTAAACAATGAGTAAAAAGGTTACATAAATAAACCAATCAGTACAAACTACAAGAAAAATCCAGTCAAGCTAGAGTTTCCACTGTGTGATTCCTTAAACCTCTTATATTAGAGGTATATGGGATATATGCAAATGACCCCTTAAGGACATCAGGAGTTTCAGTTATATGGCAGCATAGAATACCCATGACCTTTTTCTTTTTAAGCCTGTTATGGATAAATTCAGTTCTCTTAGCCAAACAATCCACTTCTGCTCTGCTGAAGAGGCCATACGAAGGCTGAAATATGCATGTCCACAGCTAGTGGGGTTTGGCTTTATTGTTTTTAAGTGAATTAGTGTAATACTTAATTTTCTCCTTGATTTTAGGCTTTCGTCCCCATTGTTTTTGACTTATCCTTGATTTTTGAGCAAAGAATTTGAGAGCTATAATTTAGTAGGGGACATAGGTCTTAAGCTGCTAAAAGGCCAATGTGGAACACAGACCATTGCAATGTGTGACGAACAGTCAAAATGTGGAACACTAAATTTTCACACTGCGCGAAAAGCATACCTTGACCATGCCCATGGCGTTTCAACCAAAATATATGTGAATGTGAATGCCACCTTTAAAATAATGTCCTCTTTCTTCTATTGTGTGCTGACAGCCCTCTCTACTTTCCAGAATTCCTTGCAAATAAAAGTCATGTACACTTTGTCTATGTGCCATGCTTCTCTTGGCCCATTTTTTTTTAGTGCAGTAAAATATTCCTCTACCTCTTTTGTACTTTTCAGAGTACTAGTTTTTTTTCCACGTCACCAATAAAAAATAACTTGTTTCCTCATTTTACCATACTATTTAAAGGACACATACCCCAGCCTTTTCCACAGCCCCAAACAGCAGAATTACCCCTCCATGCTGCCTTCAGTGCAGCATTTATGCACCATCCTCTCCTGTGTTTAGAAATGGCAAATGTCACCATTAGTCTGCAAGTAACCCATCACGTCTCCTAGCCATACAAATCAACATGCAATGATATAAGCTATTCTTGTTTGATCTGTGGAAGAGAAAAAGAACATGACTGACTTCTGTCTACCATCCCCTACCCAGCCATTATAAACCATTTCTTTGCCTTTTTTACATGCACTTACATTTGATTTCTCTGGTACTACCATCTTCCCCTTAATGCATACAGAATGTTCTCTGTTTTTCAGAGTATCACAGCAAACTAAGGTAAATGTCAGAAGAAATTTAAGAGACATTTGTTTTGTTTCAGTGAATGCCATATGTAGTTCAACTCATTCATGCATTCATTCTTCATTATACACTTTATGTGAATCTATGGAATGTCAGAGGAAATTGCAGCATGCAGAAAATCCAGATAGGTACAGGTAGGTAACACAGACTCTACAGAGAAGACATCAAAGCTGAGAAAAGAACAAAAAGATCAAGTGTCCAGAGACAGAAGGACAGCTGTTGCAACCCTCTGCTGTCACAGTTCATTAAGGTAATTTTCTAAAATTCTACTAAATAACACTAAGCCACTCTAAAGAAAATCAGGTGACGATGAAAACTTACCAAGGAAACTAAAAAAATGTAAAAGTATTGGCAGCAGTAATTATTTGTCAGTTGGGACCAGAATACACAAGATGCCACTTTGGGCATTTGAAGAGGTGGCAACTGGTCGCCCATTCTCTAAAGCAAAACATGATAGTCTATCAACTTTCTAAGTTTGAATGAACATTATTTAAAATCTGTCCCTGGTTTGAGTCTTTGTGCCTCCGATATTTTTAGTTTTGTCCAGAGACTTTCACTAACAGCTTGAGGGGTATGATTCACCTTTTTACAAAAATAAAAGCTCTCTCACTGTTGCATAACTTGACTTGTTTCTTCATACATTCCGGATCCAGTTTAATTGTTTTATGCAGTTAGAAATAACTTAAGAAACATTATTGTCCAAAAATCTCTCCTAAATTGTCCTTTTTTCAAGAACGCAAATTGCCCCAATACTCTATGAAAAAAGGTCATCAGTGGTAACCCTAATTCAAGGGCTTCTCACTGGACCCTCAGTCTGTGAGCTCCCACTTTGCATGGTTGCATTCTAAGAACAAACGCACCCTAATTTTAGCCAATCAGAGCATGGTAGTATAAATAAACACTGCAAGCGCTGTGCAGAAGCATCTCCAGGTTCTACAATCCAGTCCTTGAAGACATCAGCAGAGCAAGGTCGCTAGATCACCATGAGTAAGATCATTGTTTTAAGCATGTTAATTGTGAGGGACATAGCAGAGAATTTACTGATAGTGTCCCTAACCTGTTACTGGAGAACTTTAATGGCTGCATAACGTCTTTAAAGGTAACAGGACAGGCCTGCGTCAGTTACAAACAACCTGATTATACAGATTCTGCTCAGATATTTGAAGAGGGTGAGTATTGACTGATTAAATGCCAAGATACAATTGCATCCCTCTAGTTAATCACTGAGAACCTGGAACACCCACATGTCACTCTTTATGACGAAAAAAAGCTATGCAGGCAAAAGCAACATGCTCAAAGAAGAAGCTGATCTTATTAAAGTGGGCTTTCATGACACTGCCTCTTCTCACATAGTTCAACGAGGGGCCTGGGCACTGTAAGACCATCTGAATCGAGAAGGCAGGTTTTGGTTGACCAGGGCAGGAGAAAACAACCAAAACACAACAACTGTACCACGGATGGAGAGTAAAACCCAACTTTATTAAACTCAAGGTAAAACAAGTTTACTGGTTAAGCACTTTTGTCTGTATAATTGCACAGATGAAAGTGTTTAACCAGTAAACTTGTTTTTTTCTTTAGTTTAATAAATTATACAGATGAAAGTGCTTAAGCGGAGCAATGGCTACACAATTCAGAACAGTGGAACAGTGGGCTTAATCGACCACAAATGCGGAGCATTCCACAAAATCCGTAGTACTTGGCTGCCCAGGTAGGGGAAGTGCTCTCATGGGATAAATATTTATACTCTTCCTTCTAAGGGTAATAGAACAAAGGAAAAACAGAACAGACAATTTGATAGACAAGGACTTTCAAAGATTCATGTCTATTTGCATTTGTTGTTGAGAGCATACCTCACCACCCTGAGAAAGATGTAAGCTTACATGAAATGTCAATCTCAAAGTGTGGTCAGATGTAGACTATAAATGAAGGGAAAGAGAAGACATGGCTTGGAGGAAAAACAGAGTGGATCAGCATATGCAAAAAGAATAGCAGTATATGAAAGAAAGCAAAAAAAGTACAATTGTAGAATAGGCCATGTGTGAAGCATACAAGATGCAAGGAATTCTCCAGAAACAGGAAATATTGATAGATCTAGAAACTTTGAGCAGAAGACAAAGAGAAGCCTCTTCCTCACTACAACTGCTGCCTTAACACAGGAAGCATGCCCCCACATCTGTTTGCTATCTTCAAGTGCAGATTGGCAGCACATACTCAAAGGCGTGTGCTCCATGAGTGCATCATGAAGTGCTCCCACTAGGTGTTACCAAAGTGGCATACCAGAGCCACTTCCTCAACCCAGGGTGGGCATAGAGACAATAGCTGCTCACTTCCATCTACCCCAACCTGCTATATCTGCATCCCAAGCACCTAACTGAACTTAGTCATCTCTGCTGTGATCAGTGCTTTATCCCTATGTATCTCCAGAGCTACATAAACAGTGCATCATAACATCTTACACTATATGCTATAATATATCTAGTAATTTATTACACTTTTTGTGACTCTCTGTCGCAGTTCATCAGCTTACAAACAGCTGTTAAATAACCATGTCTAATTATATTGTATTGCAAAGTTTGTATTCGATAACACTATTATGTTTCTTTTGTACTACATTAGTTATTCGTAACCCTGGTCTATGGCCAAAATGGTTCCTGTGAGATCAGTTGGCTATCTTGGTCCATAAACTTCAAAATATATACATTTTTAGGTTCGTTTGGATGTAGGTATGCTGGGCATAGCAACTTAGACTGGCAACCACAATTATTACACTATCCACATGATGATGCCTTGGATCACCAGGCAATGCAGCTGCAGCATAACAATATCCCTTCATTTACATATTGTCTTAAAGCACACTGCTCACCAGTCTTGTCAAGGTAACTCCAAACATTTATGAATCTCTACCTTCTAGGACTGTGGAGAAGAGTTTAACCATAAAAACTTTCCTGATGTCAAAAGCTAATATGTTTAGGTGCAGGGTGCAGATGGATATGGTCACCATGACAACAGTTGATGCAGTGGGACAACAAGTGCCATGGTCCTCAGCCAAAGTACCTTCAATAAAAATGTGTATATGTCACTGCAGATCTTGCTGTCTGCAGTTAATTAATAAGTAATGGCTCTTCATTTATGTTTCACATTCACGAACTACTCAGGCTGTCCATTATAAAAGTGAAAATCTAATATAAGTTTATATTTAGGATTTGATACTGATACCTCCAACATAGTGTGTTGGCATCACTGCAACTGTATCAGCAAGAGCCTCTAGACAGACAGGTATTGGGCTTTCCTGTAAAAAAAGCGTTATCCCTTCAGCTAAGAAACCCACAGTTTGATAATTAAGATCAAGTTACAAACATACACACACACACACACACACACACACACACACACACACACACACACAGACACACACACACACACACACACACACACACACACACACACACACACTGCAGACTAGACTCTCAAACATGCAGTCACCACTTAATAACCTACAGCCAGCTGAACTATACTAATTATTAAGCAAGTACTTTTTATTTTGTAAACTATCTCACAACATTATCATTATCAGCAACCATGCAGTGCTTGTAATTGGTCCATTGAGATCAGAGCACAACTCTGGTGATAAAACTTAATTAATTAACTTAATTATTTAAATTAATACATTAATTAATTACTAACATAGCTAGATAACAGGAACTAGGCAGTATACAATAAAACAGAAATAAACAGCACCGTATGAAATGGTGGCAAAGAACAATATCAGTGAAGTCAATACAATTCATAACTAAAATAGAGAAAAATCAAATCTTTACAAGAAGAATACAAACAACTGGGTGTTTTTATGAAAGTATAGAGCTATGCACAATGCATGAGTGGTTCCCTGTTATACAACTGTTCATTTCTTATCACTGCTGCATTTGCAAGGTGTGACATTAGTCTGGCTACCTGATAAAATGTGTTACACTAATTTATGTTCATGTTCATCAGACATGAATACTGAAGGGAACTTGTACTTTTTTATGTCTTGGAACAGGGAATGCACTAGTTTATTAAAAGGCCATTAATTCTCATATCCCAGAAGCAAATAAACAGCTGTTATGATCCCCAGAGACCGGTTTGGACATTTGAACTGTCAAGACAGGAGTTTTGGTTACCATAGCTGTATTTATTATGAAGCAGTCCATAACTGATACATCTCTTCTAACAAATTATGCTAAAGAATCTGTCTTTGACTATATTAAAAACAACTTTATGCAATTTATCATACTACGCATATAGCACTTTTTTAAATATATAACATTTTACACCAGCAGAAAAAAATGCCATGTTAAATTAAATCAGACGTTATGGATCAAAGGATTTCTTACTGTGGTAGCTGCATATATTCACATTAACATGTATATTTTCCTCTAGTGTGTTAAAGCTAATGAAGAATTCATTTTGTGGGATCTATACATGGACTTGTTTGTTTGAATATTGTGCCTTGATTTATAAATGGTTGCACAGAGATGGGAACAGTTTTAAGTAATTTCCACTCCAGTTCACAATAATATATTTCATTTTTTGTTTGAAATTTTGATCATTACTGATTGTTGTCATCTGGTCTGGTACACTTATTTCATTTTATTCATTCGGTGACTAAATGCAGGTCTACTGAATGAAGTTAATTAGCAGCTCATAACTTTACTTATTGGTCCTAAACTGCCAGAGAGAGAGAGAGAGAGAGAGAGAGAGAGAGAGAAAGAGATGTTATAGTGGGTTTCTGTATTGTTTGATGTGCACTCTAATGTTCTTTATGACCTCTTTACTGTGGTTATTAACAGACTTAGGTAAATCACAGCTAATTAAAGTCAGCAGTAATTAATAGCAATTAACAATATTAGATTTCTACAGGCACTAAAAAACTGAAACATTACAGTCATTTAACAGTGCACCAGCTCTAGGGAGAATAGCTGAACTTTGATTTAAACATACCTTGTTGTTACAGTTGTATCAAATTAACTATGTAGCAACCGGGCTCTTAAATTATGTTAGTCTAAAAATGTGTATAGGCAACTTACAGTTTGAAGTCCATTGTGTTATATTTATGACTATGTTTGCAGCTAAAATATTGTTTTGGTATGTTAGACTGACCTGTATTTCAACAAATGCCATTTGTTAGAATGAAAATGAGAACGCTCCCTTCAAACACAAATACATACACCCACAAACTGAAATTATCTGCATAATGGGCAAAGTTTTCACATACTGAATTCAGAGGGAGAGACTTGCATCCATCTTAATTTTAGGCAGCTCCAGGGGTTGCCACATTATGGGGGACAGTGACAGGCCATTTAATCTTTCAGATACTAATTAAGTAACATTTGCTAAAACACCATTCAGTCAAATAACCTAAAATGTCAGTCAAGTTTTAATGCAATGTGCTTTGTATATTTAGAATGCAGTTATTTATAAAAACTTCCAAGTTAAAGTTCTGGGCACTTTAAGATACTTTTCAAATAGCTGTAAGTCTTTTTGTTTATAAATAATGGCATTTAGGTTCATAACTTCATAAGGATCAATCCTGTTCCTGATACTTTTCTTTCTAGTCAATAGTCACAGCTGTTGACTTTAAAGCGGGAAGGAGGGAACTGGAGGAAGCAACTAAATGAGTGGGCTAACTGGAATGGAGGGAGTTTTATTATACTACGTAAAGTCATTCACCCAAAATCAAAACAGCTGGAGTCAATCACTTTTATCCACAGACTACGTCAGTTCCTACTCCTTCTAGTCATACTATTGACTTATACTTTCATAGATGTCTAATTGTAATCAATTTGTAATAATAATAATAATAATAATAACTTAATAATAACAGCAATGATGATAATATAGTATTCTTATTATTGTTATTATTATTATTATTATTATTATTAATACTGCTACTACTAATTATTATTATAATAATAATAAATCTACTGTTACATTGTACTTCTTTGTATTTTTCACATTTTGCCAAGGTAGAAACTGAAACTGGTCAGTTGTGATCAGTACTCTATCCCAATTAACAATCCAAACAAATAAATAAATACATAATAGTCATAGTCACATATTTCTAATTGATTTTATTCAAACATTTGCTAGCTCTGTCATGCCACAACAATGTGTTTTTAATTATGAAAGTATGACAGCAGAGGTAAGTCAATCTCATTTACAGACTTCCGCCTTGTCCACAAATTATACCACATAATTTACTGTGTACAGCTCAGAAGTCTGAAGTTGGTCAAATGAATGAATTAATACAGAAATATTTAAGTAATAGTCACAGTAATTTGTTTCAGTTAACTGTTGTCAGATGCATATACTGCAACCCACTGCAACCTCCCCTGCCACCGCAAGCTCAATCACATAAACATTCTCTCTCTCAACACACACACACACACACACACACACACATACACACACACACACACACACACACACACACACACACACACACACGCACTGCATACATAAACACAAACTACACACATGTTTTCTTTGGACCAGCTCACTCACTTGGTTAACAAATATATAAATAATAGCCACGGTAATGCATTCTTGCTTTTTGCTGTCCGATGCACAGAGTACAACACAGAGCAACCCCTGTGCCCCTCTACACACACACACACATACACATGCACACAATTGTGCACACGCGTGCACCCACACACACACACACACACACACACACACACACACACACACACACACACACACACACACACACACACACACACACGTCCACTGATTACTTGCACATGTACACACCAGTTACCTTAACTTATTGCAAGAGTATATGTCAGGTGTTTGTAGTCAAATAAATGAATTAAGAAATAATAGGCACAATAATATATTTCAACTCCATGCAATCAGACAAATACAGTACAACTCACTGCAGCTCTGATTGCAAACATACTGTCCCACAGACATACACACATGAATATGTACAAAAATACAAACACACATACACACACACACACACACACACACACACACACACACACACACACACACACACACACACATACACATGCACAGTCCAACAGTACTATCAAAAATGACTGTATTTTAGATTTGTTGACAGTGGAGACTGCAGGTTTAGTTAAAAGTTTACTTAAAAGAAAGACAGTTGTCTTCTGTGCTTATAATCCTATATAGAGGTCACTCTGTTTTCTCTCAGGTTTAATTCAAGCTGTCTCAGGCACCAGTCACTTGATGCAACTCAAACCAATGGAAAGGCTGCTCACTGCTACATCATCCAGTCTAAATATCTCCCACTGAAACATCCCTTTCACTTTCACTTCCATCTCCCTGAAATGGGAGGAGGATTTGTAATAAGGTGTGATCACATTATTTTTGTGGAATGTATGTGTATATGCTGGGTTGTTTTAAAAATAACCCAGCAGAGCTAGGTGACTTCTTTAATAAAAATTAGTATGCACAAGTTTTGAGTCCTATTATAAGGTTGACTATTTTAATAAATAAAAATACACAAACTAAAAACAAATAAAAATTATTTTACTTTAGAAGGATAACAGCTAAGTCATTCAGTACTGTGAGGTGCCCCTGCTGTTCATTAACAAACTAGTTATTAACTTCCCACACATTCTAATTACTTTATATGCAAACAACATGGTAATATAGAGCTAGTAGTTCACCTGGCAGAATACAAACTGAAATAGAATAGGAGCTGAGAGAATTTCTAGATTGGATATTTCAACATCAGCTCATGCTTACCTTAAAAAATCTGTGGTATTAGGAACCACCCAAAAATTTTTGGAAACCACAAAATTTGGAGCATTCTCTATAATAACCAATATCAAATAGAAACAGTGCAGCAATTCAAATAATTGTATGCCTGGCTTAAACTATAGGACATTAATCTCCAAATTCAAGCTGATAAATCTGAGGTAAACATATTGCTTTTATGTTAAACTGATCCCACTTTTCCTCCATTACATGGAGCCCTGAAATGGAAAAAGGAGTAATTTACCCAGAACCAGAATATGGATTTTTTGTAATCTTAACACTGTACAAAAGGAACAAGACATCCCTTTAATCTACATCCTATAACATCTGTAACCATAACTTTATCACCACATATAGAACACCATTGCACATTATCATCAGCAGCAGCAAACCCTTTTTTCCTTTTTTTTTTGGGGTGGGTACAAGGTATCCCATCAACTGTCTCAGCTCTCTCATTTCAAATGCACTATCCTACAATTTTTGACAGTCATGCCCTATTGTTGCACATTCTCTCTCATTCAATCCACCGACTTCCTTCCAGACACTTGAAGTTTTGAACCTGTTACGCTACATTCCCTTCTATCTCAATTTTCAGCTTCTTAAGATTGTTCCCATTTACTGACATGGCCACTTTGTTTTCTGTACTCAGTTGCATCCCATGTGCCTTCAGTTTTGAATTCCATTCTCTTATCATTTGTTGAAATTCCTGCTCACAGCCTGTTTTCAATGCCTCAGCATCTGCATACATCAGTTTTGTTGATGGGTCCCTTCAAACTGGTTTGCTAATGTAGTCCATCACCATTATGAATATGAGTGGATTCAGAGATGAATCCTGATGCACACCTACTCCCAATCCCACTGGGAAGCCCTCTGTATGTCTTAGCACTGTTCATATTGGTGTCACAGTGCTTGCACACTGTTTGTACTAATCCTACCAATATTTCTGGGACTTTGAACCATTGCAGGACTACCCAAATCAGCTTTCTTGGGACCCTGCTATATGCCTTCTTAACATTTAGTTATGCCCAGATGGATTCTTTCTTCATCTCCAACTTCTTCTCCACTATCTGCCACACTGCATACATCAGGTTTTTTTACTGCTTCCTTCTCTGAATCCAAACTGCTTATCAGTCACCGTCTCCAGCACTTTCATCAAACTGAGAGGAGTTATTGCTAACATATTTGAATGTCCTCTTTATTCTTGTACACTGGCAACAAAATGCTTATTATCCAGCCTTATGGGATATACCTTTCACTCCATAGAGTAATGAATAATCTCAGCAGACACTGCTCCCCTAACTCCCCCAACTTCCTGATCAAATCTACCATTACTTCATTTAAACTAACCCTTTCCCTGCTTCGTTTTCTTTAGTGCTCTGTGTACCTTTTATGAAGTGTTATTTCTTTCTCTTACATCTTAGGAGGTGCATAGAGCAGTGCAGCTTCTGTGTGGCCTTTCTTCATTTGGTTGTTTTTTTGAAGTACACTTCCATGTACCTTCAATGCCCTCTGGAATGGTAAGTGGAATGTTGCTGGCATCCTTAATGAACTGTGCCCAAAAACTGTCTTCTTTGTCTTTCTGTCATTGCTTTGTAACTTAATAAGGCTTCTTTGTGTCATCTACTGAGGCAATTTCCACAAGCTTCTGGAGATTCTGTGATGCCTTTTTCTTTGTCAGTGCAACTGCTACCTTTGCCTCTTTGTTAGCTAACTGGAATTCCTCATTAGCCTGGTCTTTTCTATCTCCCTGTTCTTCCTAAAATCCTTCTTTCTTTTGATAACTTCCCAGACTTCTGCATTCCATCACCAGGTTTCCTTATGGACCTTATTTCCTGAGCTGGCGTGGTCTCATAGCTGCTCTTTTGCTTTCACACATGCTGTTTTGAGACCCTGTCATTCTTCTTTGTCTCCACCTACTTCCTCTTCTTCCTGGGGTGATAAGCCCTTAAATATTTCCTCAAACTCCTATACATTCTATCCAGTAAACTTTCTGGTCTTTAGCCTAGAAGAACAGAATTGCACCAAACTCTAAAATACACATTGTCTCTATGTAAAACACATACCAATAGCTCTCATAGTCTCTCTGGTTTTTAAACTACTTAAACTCCACTCCATTTTGTTTTTTGCCAATAGACTGACCAAAGAACATACAGCCTAAGGTCAGTCTCCCACTCTGCCTCCAACTTGGTAAAACATCATAATAAACTGCAGTGCACAGGTCATGCTTACTCAGTGCTAGCTCAAAAGATTTGGAAATCCATACCCATTAAAATGAAAGCTATTGAGTCCTACCAAAAATCCAGAAAGCAGCTTATGCAATACCTGTTTAAAGATGTTAAGTGCAAACATTTCTTAAACAGTAATGGAACCTATGGCTTAGTTTCAAACCATTTTACCCTTGAATATTTATCATAATATGTCAAGCTACTATACTGCCTAAAGGAACAGCCAGCACAGTTTACAACTGGGACTCCTCCATCTTTTCTCCATACTATTCCTTCTACTGATTCTCCTTCCATTTTGGCTAAGTAGCTTTGACCTATACTCCTCCACTCCTCCCCTTGCCATTAAACTGGCTAAACTACTATATACCAACCTCCATGTTTTCAGTATCTTATGAATTCTATATACATTTCAAATTCTAAATGTGCTTACTCGTATGGTAATTTGAATATTAAAACATCGTTATCATATATGCATTGTTAATAAAAGTTAAAACTTTCTTATCATATATAGGCTGCTAATTAACTTGCTTATTGCTAAACTAAAATACATTGCTACAGCATGTTTATTTTTAGTATGTTATGTGCTTATTGATAAATTGTCATGTATGGTTACTGTCAGTTTGTAACTCTAGGTTGGATGTGAAAAAGTCTGTAAGGATCAATGTTCTATCCCAGATAGGCAATAAATAAATATGTACAAATGCAGTCACTTTTCAGAGCATTACAACCCTAGCAAATAAATAATGTTCAGAAGCAATCTACATCCTCAAGGAAGGGAACACAAAATATATGGTGAAAAATCTGTGGCTTCCACAGGTTCATGGGTACTTATTTAGCTACTTATTTGTGAGGATCTTAAGAAGCCTAATGTCACATTCCTATGGTAGTTTTAACCTTTGTATTGTGTAAATGAATAACTAAGAGATGTGCCAAACAAGGATGTGTTAGGACATTTACATTTTCCCCTATATGAGGACAAGGGTGCTAAACCTGGGGACAGTTTGTAGTTACCCATTCATTCTTCCAAGCTGTATTTGAATATAGTAACAGAAGCACTTTACTTTTTTGTGGAGTAGAAAATAGTTTTATAGGACTGGTATTCTCTGTGATGCAACTGTATCCTTCCAATATATTCTATTCATTTTGCAAAGATACTGAGATCCCTTGAGCAGGTATTTATGATACAATTGGACTTGTGAATATGTAATAGGTCTGACAGAACAGGGCCTGTTGAAGTTCTATTTGTGATGCAAAGGTCATCTTTCAATAACCCGTATGATAATGAGGAGAGGGTCAAAGCTTTGAGATGGTCTGCATAACTTTTACAATATACGTCCTTGATTTCATTCAGTGAGAATGTTTTGTGGCCATTTCAGTTGTGAAAAGTGTTTGGAAAGGTATACACTGAAAGGGACATTATACTCAATGATCAGCCTAATGTGTGTCATGTACAGTGGAATGATTATATACCTTGACCTGAACACATTACCTTTTGATATAAGCTGTATGATGAAAATGGACTTCCTAATAACAGTGGATACAGGTTGGCACAGGTTCCTGGATCCATAAGTATGGGATCAGTTTTCAGGAATGCTTGTGCCAATGTGATAGTTACAAAGGAGAGTCATACTTACTGAAGTATGCAATTATACACTTCTTGAAATTTAGTTTTAGTTTATAGCTTTGACACCAGCTACAGTGGATATAAAAAGTTTACGCACCCCTGTTAAAATGCCAGGTTTTTGTGATATAAAAAAAATGAGACCACAATAAATCATTTCAAAACTTTTTCCACCTTTAATGTGACCTGTAACCTGTATAATTTAATTGAAAAACAAACAAATCTGTTAGGGGAAAAAAATAAAAAATGTACAATACGCTGGTTGCATAAGTATGCACACCCTTAAGCCAATACTTTGTTGAAGCTCCTTTTGATTTAATTACAGCATTCAGCCTTCTTGGGTACACACCTGCCATCAGTTAGAGACTCTGATTAACCCCAAATAAAGTTCAGCTGTCATAGTAGGATTTTTCTGACATTTACTCAGTTGCCTGCTACAGCAAAAGTCATGGTTCACAGAGAGCTTACAAAGCATCAAAGGGATCTCATTGTTGAAAGGTATCAGTCAGGAGAAAGGTACAAAAACATTTCCACAGCATTGGATATACCACGGAACACAGTGAAGACAGTCATCAAAAAGTAGAGAAAATATAAGACAACAGTGATAGCGCAAAGAACTGTACGTCCCTCCAAAATTGATGAAAATACAAGATGAAAACTGGTCAGGGAGGCTGCCAAGAGACCAACAGCAACACTGAAGGAGCTGCAGGAATTTCTGGCAAGTACTGGTTGTGTACTACATGTGACAACAATCTCAAGTATTCTCCATATGTTTGGGCAATGGGGTAGGGTTGCAAGACAGAAACCTTTTCTTACACATAAAACCATCCAGGCCCAGCTAAAATTTGCAAAAAATACATTGCACCCAAAACCATGTGGCAAAATGTGTCATGGTCTGTTGAGATCAAGGTTGAACTTTTTGGCCACAATTCCAAAAGGTACATTTGGCACAAAAACAACACTTTGCATCACCAAAAGAACACCATCCCCACAGTGAAGCATGGTGGTGGCAGTATAATGCTTTGGGGTTGTTTTTCTTTAGCTGGAACTGGGGTTTTAGTCAAGGTGGAGAGAATTATGAACAGTTCCAAACACCAGTCACTTTTGGCCCAAAACCTTCAGGCATCTGCTAGAAAGCTGAAGATGAAGAGGAATTTCACCCTTCAACATGACAATGACCCCAAGCATACATCCAAATGAACAAAAGAATGGTTCCACCAGAAGAAAATTAGAATTTTGGAATGGCTCAGCCAGAGCCCACACTTAAATCCAATAGAAAATATGTAGGGTGACCTGAAGAGGGCTGTGCACAAGAGATGCCCTCGCAATCTGACAGATTTGGAGCGCTTTTGCAAGGAAGAGTGGGCAAATATTGCCAAGTCAAGATGTGCCATGCTGATAGACTCCTACCCAAGAAGACTGAATCTGTAATTAAATCAAAAGATGCTTCAACAAAGTATTAGTTTAAGGGTGTGCATACTTATGCAACCAGCTTATTGTATATTTTTTATTTTTTATATTTTTTTCCTTTAACAGATTTGTTTGTTTTTCAATTGAATTGTACAGGTTATAGGTCACATTAAAGTTGGGAAAAGTTTTGAAATGATTTATTGTGGTCTCATTTTTTTATATCACAAAAACTTACATTTTAACAGGGGTGTGTAAACTTTTTATATCCACTGTATAGGTTCATAGATTCATAGGTTCATAGATTAGTACTAAGCTAACTGCCCTTGCGAGCCATTTTAAGCTTAGCCAATTATCCCTTGTGAGACTCAAACCTTGCACCTTGTGTTTGTAAGGCAAACACCTTAACCATTAGGCCACCCTCCCAACCTATTATATATAGTATATATTGGAGATAGGCCCTCATGGAATATCTTGGTGACCTGTAAGGAGTTTATGATGGCACCGAGTCTGCAGTCATAACTTGTCTGCCACAAACCCTTAACATTAGCTTTACTTTGAAGGTGGCAAGAGTTCTACACCACTTGAATTGTAGTTTAATTTTTTTTGAGGTGGATAATACTTTGGCATATGGATCTTTCATTCTAATCAATGTGAACATACGTACTGATGTAGGTTTAACTCCTTCAGTTAGACATTTGATGAACAATTTGTTCTGCAAAGGAGTAAGAGGTCAAAGAGGGTCAGGTACTTAATTTAAAAAGCTAGACACGGGTCACCATGGAGGAGCCTGTAATACACCAAGTTCGGGAAGAGGGATGTCAGTCTCCAGGAATAATGGAGGGTCTTGAAGTTTCTGATCTGTTTACTTAGAAATCTCAGGGGTGTCTCAAGCTGAGTGACATATGGTGGTATGTTTCAGTCTTCAGAAATGTAACCCACAGAAATTAAGTTAAAGAGGTGAAGTAGGGATTTAGATAGACCATATCTGGTATTGATTATTATTCAACCTTGTAGGTTATCATGGCCAGAGGTTGAGCCGTTCTTAGCTTTTGAGACAACTGAAAAGAGTTGTTCCTTAGAATTATAGGGGGATTGCTGGGACTGTGGAATCTGTGGAATATTTAAAACTGTGAGTGGAGTAGAATTTGCTCCAAATTTGTCAGTTAGTTGTTACCTATTTCCTTTAGGTGAGACTGGGCAGTATTATTGTAGACTAGCTCTAAAAGTCTCTATATTCGCTTTTGATATTCTAACACAGTTACGGAAAGATTTAGAATTAAATTTGATTTCAGTAGCTATTTAATGTTCATATTCAGCTCTAGCCTTCCTGATGGGCATTACTAACCTCGTTGCTAGTTTTCTTAACTGTGCTCTTAATATGGGTACGATAGGATCTCTTATAAGCATTCATTTCTTTGTCTTTTTATGTATTTTACTTATACAACTATTTCACCATTAGGGTCTGCATCTAAGTTTCTCATTGCACTTGCATCACAAAACCTAGATGACTAAACTGAAATAGTTGTCTAATATCTGTATAAAATGTGCACAAAGATGTGAAGAAGTAACAATGAAAACTATGCCGTAATAGGACACCGTAAAACTATAAAGTACTGACTAGAAACAATGCACATTTCTTAACGGTATTAAATTCAACAGTCATACAACTTTTTAAGAATAACTATATGTGAGATATTTATTTAAATAATTTGTTGCAGATGTCTATATCTAAACAACTATGTTCATTCACTTGAATGCAACACAACTATGGGTTGCTTTAAACAGATGATGTTTTGCTAGGATAATACATTCCACCAGTATCATGATATAAGTAGAACAAATAGAACTCATTTAGGAATGATGCATCCATTGTCTGCAAAGATCATTCAACCCTTATGAAACAAGACGATGCCCCTGACAAGTTTGGAATTTTGAATGCAAGTATTCAGCAATATGAGGATCCAGTTTGTTTAGAAGGAAACAAAAAAAAGAAAGAAAGAAAGGAAGATGTTCACAACAAGTAGCAAGGGAAAAAAAAGAAACTGATTAATGACTGTAAAAGAAAGAGAATGCATAGTAAAAAGGACACTGCTTTCTTATGTAACACACAGGTTACAAGGAATGATGATATTTTTCTATCAGAAAAACTTCAGTCTACAGAAAAAGTCATCATTTTTTCCAACAGCGAATGTCGAAAAAAGAGGCAAGGGGCAGGTGAAAAGGAAGAAATCAAAACTGAATGTGGAAGGATTGAAGAACATTACTGTAAGAAAAAAGAAGAGAAAGACAGATGTTGACTACAGGGCTCAAGCTGTGGATTTACAATGCCAGCTGGATGAGAATTTAATACACAATAAAAACAGTGGATTTAATAAGACTAATGGTGATGAAGATCGATCAGTCATAACAATTGATAGAGCAGATATTACTGTATCAGAAGCTGAAGATTCTTCTGAGCTGGCCAGACAATATATTCTTTAACTGGAGATTCAATTATTAGAGGAACTGATACTTATATTTCCAGAGAAGATAATGAACATTGAATAGTGTTATGCTTGCCAGGAGCAAAAACAGAAGATGCGAGACAAGCCTTGGAACGCCTTAATGTAAGGAAGTACAAATCTGTTTTATTCATGTCAGTACAAATGATCTGATCTGTAAGGACTCTTTGACTGTTAGTAGGAAACTGACAGCCCTCTTAGATAGTATAGCTTGTACTGGTTAAGACATATTTTGCACAAATTACCTATAGAAAGGATAGTCAGGTCACTGTGAATGAAAGGATTTGGGGGGTAAATGGGAAAAATGTCCTGTTTTAAAAAAATGGAAATATGTAGAGCATCTAAGCCTAGTTTTGGACACATGTGTTTAGACAGGATGGTGTGCATTTGTCAAGATCAGGTAAGAGAATTTTTGCAGCAGATATTTTGCAATATTTCACAAATACTAGGCAGGATTTTTGCCAGGTTGAAATTTTAACAGTTCATAGACAGCCACATTTGATGCATCTCTGATGGTTGTTAATGCTAGGAGCATTAATAATATTTTTTATTGGAAAATTTGCTATGTACCCACAACATTGAAATTGTTATTGTTTGTGAAACATGCTTAAAGAAAAATTACTGGAAACCAGTTCTGTCAGGGTATAAATGTTTTTACTGTAACAGGCATTCTAGCAAAAAATCAGGTGGAGGTGTTATGATAGGGATTAAAGATAATTATGAGACCTGTGATTATTACATGTTCAGTGATCACACCAATCCTATACACTGTGTAACTGCGACAATAAAGACAACCTTGGAGCATACAACAATTGTTGGAGTGTATAAACCACCAAAGTCAAGTGCAGATGACTTTGAGGAATTCATACATTTGTTGCATGTAACACAGGAGGGAAGAATAATATTAGCTGGCAACTTAAATTTACCAGAAACAGACTGGAATAATATTGATTCACCAACATTAGTAAGGAAATTATCCCCAACGTATATTCAGTAACAACAATTGCTTCAGATTGTAAAAATAAAACTACCAGGGGTAGGAATATGCTAGACATTGTGCTCCTAAAGAAATTACTGTTACTTCAACTCAAGTTTTACCACCATTGATGTACTGTGATCATGGGGTTATAATGGTTAATTTGTTGCTGGATAATTCTGCCAAACTGAAATCTAAACCGATGCACAGAAGGTTAATTACAGATTATATGGAAGCAAAGCAGTCAGTATGTAAATTTAACTGGAGTGAGGTGTTCAGTGAAAAAACTGCAAATGGAATGTGGAAAGTTTTGAAAGAAAAATTGTTTCAGTGCAAAAAAAATGTTTAACATCAGGAACTAGACATACAACATTGGGGGGTATATTTCCATAAGAGCAAGATATCTGATTATGGTGAGAGACAAAAATATAAGAAATGGAAGATAGGTCAAACTACAACTTTGAAACTGAAATAAACAAACTGGACAAACAGATTAAGCATAGTGTGTGTCAAGATCAAGAAAATTTATATAAAGGTATTGACCATAATAGGAAACCTTTTTATAAATACATAAAATGTGGAAGGAGTAAAGACATACAAACTGATAAATTGTGTGCTGATTCTAAAATGTATTCTCAGACACAACAGATTATAAATATATTTACAAAATCTTATGCAAAACAGTTTGGCTCCACAAAAGGAGTGGTAAGTTGTCCTAGTGACATCCAGGTAACCCAGATACTGGAATCAAATTAGATTATATTGAAAAAGAACTGTGCAAACTGGATCCAAGCAAAGCACAGGGAGGAGACGGAATTAGTAACAATGATCTGAAAGAACTTACAGTACCATTATATCTGTCATTCACTAGGTTATATAAATATGGGGAGATTGCTCAAGATTGGAGACAAGCACTTATTAAACCTGTCTTCAACTGAAAGGAGAGTAGAACAAACCCAGAGTCACATAAACCCTTAAGTCTACATTCATGTTATGGACAAATGATGGAGAAAGTAATAGTGGATAAGTTATTGTCAGAACTGGAAAGATTGGGACTTTAAACCATATATCAACATGCATATGTTGAAAACAGATCTATTACCACCTGTAACATGATGTTCTATAACAATATAATAACAGCTATGAATGAAAAATTTTGCTGTGATGTAATTTACATAGATTTAACTTCAGCATTTGACAGGGTCATACACAAAACACTGATCAATAAATTAGTACAACTAGGTATTGATGTACTCTTGATAAGATGGATAGCTGCATGGCTTACAAATAGGACATGCCAAGTATCATACAGCACCTGGACAGGTGAAATCCTTGGTTACTGTCAGGGTGTCCCACAGGGCTTTGTCCTAGACCCTTACTTGTTTAGATTGTATCTTTCAGGCCTAACCTTTTCATCTGAGGTGTTCTACAGTCTGTATGCAGATGACCTGAAATTGGGTAAACTGATTACATGTGTTACAGATAAGGTATGTCTGCAAAATAACTTGACTAAATTGACCATTTGGGCACAGGAGAATAATATGCTGATAAATAGATCAAAACTATGCATATGACATTTGGGAGACATAAATTGAAATGTGAAATGGGAGACATAAACTGAAAGGTGAATATTTAATACAGCACACAGTGAGTGAAACTGTAGACTCATTTAAGGACTTGGGTATATGGGTAGATTCGGCTATGAATATTTCTAATCATATCATCCAATTGGTTAATTATAGTTATAGAACTATAGGCTGTATAAAAAGATTTATAAAATCTAGGAAATAAAAAATGATGAAGTCATTGTTTGTTAGTTACATTAGACCCAAATTGAGTATGGAATAACAATATGAAAACCCTATAAGAAAAAAAGAATGAGTAAACTGGAAAGAGTACAGCGGAAATATACCAAGGGCATCCATGGATGTGAAAATTTAAGTCATTATGAAAAAGTAAAATATCTGAACTTGTACAGTGTTTCTTACAGATATCAAAGAGGAGATCTTATTCAAGCATATAGGGCATTTAGAGACAACTACCTCTAGGAATGTTTAGGATTATCAAAATGTACTAGAGAATCGTCTCTGAGCCCTTTCCTATTTGCAATGGTGATGGACAGATTGACAGACGAGATCAGACAGGAGTCCCCGTGGACTATGATGTTAGCAGATGATATTGTGATCTGTAGTGAGAATAGGGAACAGGTGGAGGAGACCCTGGAGAGGTGGAGATATGCTCTAGAGAGAAGAGGAATGAAGGTCAGCAGGACTAAGACAGAATATATGTGTGTGAATGAGAGGGAGGATAGAGGAATGGTGAGGATGCAGGGAGAAGAGGTGGCGAAGGTGGATGAGTTTAAATATTTGGGATCAACAGTTCAAAGTAATGGTGAGTGTGGAGGAGAGGTGAAGAAGAGAGTACAGGCAGGATGAAGTGGGTTGAGAAGAGTGTCAGGAGGGATTTGTGACAGACGAGTACCTGTAAGAGTGAAAGGGAGGGTCTACAAGAGGGTAGTGAGACCAGCTATGTTATATGGGTTGGAGACAGTGGCATTGACAAAAAGGCAGGAGTCAGAGCTGGACGTGGCAGAGTTAAAGATGTTAAGATTTGCACTGGGTGTAACAAGGGTGGACAGGATTAGGAATAAGTACATTAGAGGGTCAGCCCAGGTTGGAAGGTTTGGAGACAAAGCCAGAGAGGCAAGAATATGATGGTTTGGACATGTGCTGAGGAGGGATGCAGAGTATATTGGGAAAAAGATGCCAAGGATGAAGCTGCCAGGTAACAGGAAAAGAGGAAGGCCTAAGATAAGGTTTATGGATATGGTGAGAGAGTACATGCAGGTGATTGGTGTGACAGAGCAAGATGCAGAGGACAGGAAGAAATGGAAACAGATGATCCGCTGTGGCGACCCCTAACAGCAGCAGCCGAAAGAAGAAGACTAGAGAATCATCAGATAACCTATGTAGAAGATTCTATAGGAATGAGAACTCTACTAATTGGTTCTCTGACAGAGTAGCTGATGCATGGAACAGACTACCAAACTACATTAAAGCAAGTACTAGTTTAGATATTTTTAAGAACAGTCTGGACACTTATTATGGGAACAAGTGTTCTGGTATATTGGCAAGCTAGGAGGGCATTAATGCCTGTGCTTGAAATATTTGTATGTATGTATGAAATGACAGTCTCAGAATGTATGATGCTTTGAATGATAACTCTGATTACAATTTAGTTTCCTGCACTAATCTGTATTTCCACTTAAGATATACAGTACAGTAAGCTTTGAGGATATATACAAACAATATGTAGTGCATTATGGGATAATGCCATAAAGAGTAGCTGTATCTTGATCTTCTCCAATGTTTACCTGTACCTGATCTGGGTACAGGTGAGTATGTTGAATATGGTGGTTATTTTATATTTCAAGCTAGGTCATATTAGTACATTACAAAAATGCAAAAGGTTTTATTGTCCATCAGCGATATGTAGGTAAAGATCTCATTAATATTCCCTTTATCCCCTGTCACTTGATCAAATAGGGTATGACCTAGGATTGTATATAAAAAAGAAGCTAGCTTTAAAACTATGCTAGAAAAGGTTAAACATGAGGGTCACAATGCAGGGATGAAAAAATGAGGATACCGTCTACAATGTAGATATATAATAGAAACTAATGAGGTAGATATTCCAAATTATGGCAAATATGTACTTAATAAGAAAGTTAATTGTAGTAGCAAAGCTGTTGTTTATTTAGCTTTATGCACAGAATGTCCTAGTTTCTATATAGGGAAAACTATTAATGCCTTCAGAAGTTGGGTTTACCAGCATTGTTATGATATCAACAGGAAAGACAATAAGAATTCTTTGGCAGTACACATTGCTTCACATGAAGGGCATGGTTTCAAATTCACCATTATTGATCAAGTGACTTTAGGAGATAGAGGGTGTCCCTTGAATGACTATTTAGAGTTAAAAGAGCTGAGATGGCAATTGCGGACTAATGCTGCTAATTATCCAGGCTTGAAGAGTGCAATTTCTAACAGCTCTATTTTAAGACTAAGAGCTGATTTATATATATGAATATTAAATTCTTATTTTATTTTTTAATGCTGTATATGGATATAATTGCAGCAATCTGTGTACATACAAGTTTTGTGCCTGCAGTTATAGTGTTATAGTTTTGGTAATCATTCACCTTTAAGTAGGTGGAGTTTTTAACATTACTAATTAGAAGAATGGTATAAAAGGTGTGCTGGGTTTTATTATGTATTCTGATGAAGTTTCTATTCGGGAAACAAAAGTGCTAAATAAATTATACTTGGAGTGAATTTCTGACTTGGTTCCTTCATTTTTGGGTTTTTATTAGTTTATTTGGCTATTTGGACTTTAAATATCCCATGTTACCTCTAGTACAAGAGGATTTAAGGAATCACACAGTGGAAAATCTAGCTTGGCTGAGTTTTTCTTTTAGTTTTTACTGATTGTTTTTTCTGTGTGACCTTGTTATTCATTGTTTGAGTATGAAAAATTATACATGGAATGAATTTTGTTTCAGTGGAGTTTGTTTGTGTCTTTCGGCTTTTCCCAGTTAGGGGTCGCCACAGTGGAACTCCGGTCTGCTAATGATTGGTACTTGATTTTTACGTGCCGAGTTACCAGCCCTGACTGTATATATAAATATATAATATACTGAAGCGAGTCTATTTCATTAGATGTAGAAACAAATTTACATCAAAAATATAATATAAAAAAACAGTGCAATCTAAAACTCTGAGACTTACGATATACACACAGATCTAACGAAAGTGAATAAGAAGCAGGTGTTATTTGCCACCTAAGATTTGGGTCTGCAGTGATTGTGCTGAATGTTACTTAAGCATTTTATAAGTAAGGTATTTTTTTCTGATAATGTAAAAGAAAAAAAGCAGGAGGGAGTGATAATAAAGGGTGGAGCAAATGCCTTAACGTCCATGTAGGAACTGATTGTGAGATCAAAGAAATGAAAACAAATTGGTTAGCGGCTAGAACAAGGGAAGTAACAGGGTAAGAACCTTGCCTGCTTCCTAAGACTTGACTTTGTAAGATGTGAAAAGGATGGGAAATAGGAAACTCAAGGTGAGTAAATCAGTTTTCTGGTACCAAAAGATTTCAATGTGAGATATGACAAGGGGGAATGGGGCTTACATTTGTGGATAGAAGGAGTTAGACAGGGAAAGGATAGGACAGAAAGACCTTTCTAAGCAATTACCTTATCTTCAAACATAGGGTTCATTTGACAGGTAACAGTGATGTGGTGTGATAAAACTAGCTGCAAAGACAACAAACCTCAGCGGCAATGATAGGAGTTGAAGGGGGGATATAGTTGATGCTATACGTTTTAAAAGGATAGAAGATAAAGCTCATTGGTTAGCATATACTGTGCAGTCTGGTGTAGCAAAGGCTACACTATGCTGGAAATCTTGTTGGTATAGAATATCCATGCATTCACCTTCCACTACACAGATGGAATGGATGCTGTGTTGTAGAGAGTTTTGACTTACACAGTATAAGTCAATAGGAATCCCATGCAAAGCACTCAGGAACTTAATTCTAAAGTTATTTTCTCTGTGAGCTCATTCAAACAAATTCATCAGAAGACTACAATGCCTTCCCAAACATATAGCAAATAATTAACTATGAGTCACTATAGCTGGAGTGAAACACCTGTCAATCTGAAAGCGAAAGAGCTGTTTTCACTTTTTTATTGAAATGAGACCTGCTGTGCATTTCAGTTTATAGAGTTTAAGCAACCACAGTTAGTGCTTCTCCTGGTAAATAGTTTTGAATCTTTTACAGCATTACATATTGTCTACTTTATTTGTCACACATTGTATGAGTAGATACTAAAATGCAGGACAGATTGTTGCACTTCTGGAGCTTTTGTGGAAAAAAAAGAACTGAAGTAGTGTGTGCATGTATGTCTGCCATACATCTCAACCTCTTAGAGTAAGAAATCTGGACAAAGTCATAAATAAAAGTGGGACAAAGGCCCAGAAATAGGGACACTTTTTAAATATTGCTTTTACTAGCTTAGAAAGATGATAGAATAACAGGTTTTACATTGGCATGAATTTTATAAAGGGTATGAAGTCTGAAACTCAAAATCTGTCATTGTTTTCTAACTTCAGTCCTTAAAGATTTGCCACTAATTTGCCAGAAAACCACAATTTTATGAAAAATTGACCAAAACTATAAGGCAAAAATCTGGACATTCTGCGAAAATTTGTGCAGTTGAGAGGGATGATGATGATGTGTGTGTTTGTGTGTGTGTGTGTGTGTGTGTGTGTGTGTGTGTGTGTGCGTGTGTCTGTGTGTGTGTTGTTATCCTAGTTGTAGGCACGTTTGTTTGTGCCATGTCAACTTACTTAATCAGGAATTGGTTATAAGCTGTTTCACAAATGACTGCTTTCACAAAAATCAGATTTACCCAAAAATAGCTTTTAGAATTATTTCTGTCTCCCAAAGCAGCTGACCACTTCTAAATATGTTTCATCTCTGCTATATTTAGAGCCTTCTGTGTACGCTGCCTTCATAGACTTGCTCAGGGCATTTGGTAACATTTAGCAAAGAGAAGTGACAGAAAAATGTATCTTGATTCAGAAACCGACTGCACATCATAGTTTTATGAAAAATTAATATTTTTTATTCTCATCCAGTTGAAAGATAGTATGTCAATCTGCTTATAAATAAACATTGTCTTTTAAATAGAATGTTTTATTAATTTAGTCATTTTACCAAGTAATTGCTAAATTGCCGAATGTGCCCATCATAACAGGGCCTATTTTCAAATCCAGTTAGATAGGTGACTGAAGCTTTGTTATGCAGAAGAGGAAATACAGTTTATAGATTGCTGATATAGCTGTGGATTCATGAGTCTGTTTTTGGTCCCTAGCAACTGTGCCTACAGCAGGTTCAGAAAGTTGCTGCTAAAACATCCCCGTGCAGTCAGTGAGATTGTTTCATTTGTTACTGATGATGCATTGCTTTAAAAAAATGTGATAAAGCAGCATACTTGGCAATTAAACCAAACTGTTTTAAATAGTGCTGACACTAAAAAGCTTCTGTCTATCAAAATACATCCCTCAGAGGTTAGGAAGTCCACTGGATTAATTGGTTGCTTTCTGATTTGAAAATGGTACATTCTGGTGATGAACAGAGGTTGCAGTGTTTGAATGGGGAGAATTATACTTTTGTTTATTTTAGCAATATGCAATGTGATGCTCTGCTTGTGATTTGTGCTGCAGTGGTAAAGATTCACCAACTCAGATCTTAAGTATCATATATGTTGGCAGACACTGTACCAGATGCAGCTGCTATTGTTGCATTTTACTGTCTAGCTAAATTATCTGAAGTTACAGTTCTGAACAGTTTTTGTGTGCATCACAGTGACCCAACATCCCCATGTCAGATTTATATATCTTGCAGTCCAGGGTCCTGGTTTTGATCCACAGCCGCATTCTATCATTCTTGTCCTATGCATTGGCAGTTGCTGCTTTGCTGATCTTGAAATTATCTCATGTTTTATTCATTACAAAAAAATACTTTTTTCTAAGTTTCTACAAATGATCCATTGCAGAGCAAACAATATGGTTTTGCTCTGCATATGGTTTTGCTCTACAAGTGATCCATTGCAGAGTAAAATCATATATTCAATGGTATGAGAGCAGTGCAAACACTATATCATAGCATGAACAAAAAAGTCTGCCAAACAAGTGGATGGATGAGATGTTATATTTAAGGATATGGTTGATAGTTGCAACTTGTGCAAAAAGAAGACATAGCTTTTACAGTTGTCATGTTATAAAATAATAACTGCCTACGTGCCAATTAGGTATAAATATTCTGATGTTTACTAATCCAAATTATTTGAAGGTCATGGAACTTTGTCATACCTGTGCGAAATGTTCAATGGCACATATATGGATACCTCAAACAAGTTCAGTACAATGGGAGGAACTGCCTTTTCTCTGGAGGTGTTGTACTAAAGCAGTTAGTTTTAATTATTAAGACAGTATAGAGGTTACAGCTGTCTGAATGTTTTTTTTTTTGTCAGGGATATTAACCTATTAATAGAAAACAGTTACTGACACACAGTTTTGGGCACTTGAACACAGAAGTGACACTTTTGGACTCAGAGTGCATGTGTTTGACTTGGATCCATCAAAACATATTAAAAAGTATTGTCCCACTTTCCCCTAGACATATGAGTAATCTCCTTACCTTATGCAACAACAAATTTATAGTGTTTGATGCAAGAAGTGTGTTTTTTTGTAACTTTTTTGATAAGGATGAAACCTTGAATATTTTCTTGAAGTTGAAAACTCCAACCATGATATTATGAAAGGCTGCACCCACAATGCCTCACTACCTACACTAGTGTACAAGCTCATATTTCCAATGCTAGTGCAGCAACAGGGAAGTCTTACGTCTTAGTAAGACAAGTTGTCAGCTTTGCATCATATATTGAAATTTAACATGTATTTATTTACTTAACATTTGTTGACCAGGAAAGTCCAACTAGGACAGAGTTTATTTTCAGTGGAGACACGCTCCGGATGCATATCTTTGGAAATGTGGGAGGAAACTAGAGTACCTGGAGGAAACCCATACAAATGCAGGGAGAACATGCAGACTCTGCACAGAAGGCACCCCAACCAAGAATTGAACCAGAGAACCTCTTGCTGTGGGGTAACAACATTAACCACTGTACCACTGTGCCACCCAATAATCATTTATTTATTTATTTATTAACATTTGTTGACCAGGAAAGTCTGATTGAGTCAGAAACCCATTTTCAGCAGAGTCCCCGGAAAAAAGCTCCACATAAAATACATAAAACATTTGACAATAGACAAGTGATTATGCATCTTGATTTCTGTTTGGATACAGATAAATATTGTTTAGTCAAGTAGATGTATGTATGTATCATATGATGATTTATTATTGAAATTATGAGTGACTACCTGTTCTGCTAAGGAAGCATGATGCTTCTGATTAACCAGGATGAAATATGTAAATCATTGTCAGTCCAATTGTAACCACGTTATTATGTGTTTGAGACATGATGCCAAGAAATTCATGTCAAAAGTGAAGCTTGAGAGATGAATCTTGGCATCCATGTCTTGAACACACAATAATGGGCTATAATCAGTGATCCCCAATCATAACTCTTTTTAGTGCATGGAGTCTTATAGGTCCATAGGTTCATAGGTTCATAGGTTCATACTAGGCTATCTGCCCTAGGGCATTTATAAGCCTAGCCCAGAGTTTTGTGACTTTCGCCACCCCTTTAGTTTGAAGGATACTATGCCCATTATTTACCTGTGCCTCTGTCAAGCAGTGACACTGAGGTGATCCCTGGGGTATACCTGCGATCTCCCATCCATTGGTCAAGATTTCTCTTGAACAAAGCCAGCGAGGTACTCTGCCCCACATGTACCGGGATTTTGTTCCACAGCATAGGGAGTCTCTGGGTGATAAATCTGTCTCTCCAGCACGTCCTATTTATGACCGTGTCAAGGTTCAAGTCTCGTGCTCTTGTAGATCGGATGGATTTAGATTTTTTGAGGTGAAGCATGTTCATTAATTCCGGGTTGGACATGGCCTTGTATGTCAGGCACAGGTCACCTCTGAGCAGGCGGTAAGCGACTGAGTAGAGCTGGAGCTCCTTCAGTCGGGCAGCATAGGACATATTTTTGAGACCCTTTATCCTTTTGGTGAGGAACTTTTGGGGCCTTTCCAATTGCTGCAGGTGTCGGGTCAGATACATTCCAAATGGGGCGTTATACTCAATCATCGGTCTGATGAGTGATGAGTACAGGGGAATGATGACCTCCCTTGACCTAGATGTGAATCCCTTCATGATCAGGTGGGCAATGTAGAAGGTCTTCCTAACTACTTTGGCAATGTGGGTGTCAAATGAAAGGTTACTGTCAACCTGGGTCCCCAGGTCCCTGATAACCTCTTCTGTGCTTAGTGGATTGCCACCTATATGGTAGCTGGGGGTAACCTTGTTTTTCCCAAAGGGTATGACTATGCATTTTTTAGCGTTTAACTTTAGGCCATGGCTTTGGCACCAGTTATCCGTTTCTATGAGACCCTTCTGAAGGATATCTGTGTCTGATGTGTTTTCAACTATGGCGCCCAGTTTGCAGTCATCTGCAAACTTTGTCAGCCATAATCCTCCTGTGCTTGCCTGTACTTCTGAAAAGTAGATACCGAACAAGAGTGGGCCCAGGACCGAGCCCTGTGGGACACCGCTTGTGAAAGGCTTGGAATCAGACATGGCGCCAGCAACTCTGACCCTGTGGGTTCTGTCACTTAGCCAGTTTACAACCCATCTTGTGAAATATGGGTTTACATTTAAGCTGGTGAGTTTTTCTATGATGCCTGAGTGGGGTATTGTGTCGAATGCCTTTGCCAGGTCAAGGTAGGCTGTGTGGACTGCCTTGCCCTCATCAATGGCCTTGGTGACTGATTCAAAAAAGTCAACCAAGTTTAAGAGGCATGATCTGCCCTTGACAAAGCCAAATTGGGTTTGATCCAATGTCTGCAGGTCCCCTATGTCTTTATTTATGAGTTCCATTATGATCCTCTCCATAGCTTTGCAGACCAGGCTTGTCAAGCTGATGGGATGGTAGTTTCCAGGGTCGGTGGAGGCACCGCCTTTATGTAGTGGGACCACAGTTGCCGTACGCCACTCCTTGGGTACGTATCCTGAGGTGAGGCTAAGATTAAACAGCTGCCCTAATTGCGGGTTTAATTCCTCAATGAGTTTGTGGAGCACACAACCGGGGACACCATCAGGTCCCATGGATGCTGTGTTTTTCGCCTTGGAGAGAGCTGTTCTCACCTGAGCATTTGAGATGTTTGGCTACAATCCTCTGGTATAGATATTTCTCCTTTTGGGGGGGGGAGAAATTTGCACTGAACCTGTCAGCCAGTATGTTGGCAATGTCTGTAGGTTCAGTGATCTTTACATCATTTTGAACTAGTTCTGAGCATATCTGGGAGCTTCCTCCCAGGTTTCTAACATAACTAAAAAAGGCCTTGTGATTGTCTTTTGAGTCCTTGGCGATTTTTTTTTCAAAATTTGCCTTGGATGATTTTATGAGAGCTCTTAGTTTTTTACTTATTATGATCAAGAGTGTCTTCCCTTTTAGGGATTTTGCTCTATCTTGTAGTAGCTTTCTCCTTTTGTTGTAGAGCTTGTTTATGGCTGGGGTCCACCAGACTGGATGCTTGCCTTTGGTACAAAGAGTCTTTGTTTTGTTTGGGATTGCCTGATCCATGCAGTCCTGGAGGTGCTGGTAGAAGGCATTTGTATGTGATTCAGTGGCTTTAGTAATGGTTTCCGCTGGTTCGGGGCCTTGAAAGAGACCACACCAGTCCTAAGAAGTGTGAAGTTGGCTTTAGAGAAGTTCTTCACTGTGGTCTTTTTTATCTGGGGTGGGGGCGGGATGTGGACTTCCAGTGAGATTAGTGTATGATCTGACCTCACCAATGAGGGGTGTACCTCTGGTGTTGAACATTGTGACCCCATGTTCGTGATGATGAGATCTAGTATGTTTTCGCCTCTTGTGGGTATGGGGACTAGTTGTTCCATGGCATTTGAGTTTATGAACTCTAGGAACCTTTGGGCTAGAGTGTTGGGGCTTGAGTAGTGATCCCAGTCTATATTCGGATAGTTGAAATCACCTAGTATGATGGTGTTTGGGGTTACATTTATCCCCTCCAGAGTTTTCAGGAAAGCTGTGTGAGGTTCCTGAGTTTGAGAGGGTGGCCTGTAACATGCTACAAATTGCAGAGCAGTCTTGCCTACGGTTAATTGCACCTGGATGGTCTCTGATACATCGTGCGTTGCCACAAACCTGGAGGTGAGGGTGTCTTTGATGAATATGGACACCCCTCCTCCTTTTTTGGTATTGTCCGGATTTTGGGGCCGGAACGCATGATATGAGGTCAAACCTGATAGTGCCGGGGTGCTCTCAGGAGCCTTGAACCAGGTTTCAGTCACAGCACAGACATCAATGTTCTCCATACTGAGAAGGGCTTAGAGTGCGTGCATCTTGAGGTTGAGACTTCTGGCATTGAGCAGCATTACCCTTAGTTTTTTTCCTTTGTTTTGTTCTAGGGTGGTAGGTTTAGAATTTGAGCCTTGCCTAAAAAAGGCACTATGGGGGTGGCAAGAGCCTTTGCCAATATCCGGAAGCCCAGGGGTGACAGGTGCAAGCCATCCCTTGCAAAGCAGCGTGGCTTGTCCAGCATGTCATCCCAGGCAGACAGACATTGGATCCCCTTTGAATGACACCAGAGATTTAGCCAATTATTAAAGCTGATCATCTTGTCTCTGTATTGTGGCATCATTCTTGGTGAAGGTAGGATACTGCTCAAGGTCAGGGTCATACCTGCCTGGGCTACATAATCAGAGAGCTCCTCTATGTCTCTTTTCATGTAGTCCAGGGAGGTGCGTCTCAGGTCGTTCACACCAGCATGGACAATGACTGAGTCATACTTGCACCTGCTGTCGAGTGACCTGAGTGCTTGCGTTATGTGGCAGATTCTAGCGCCCGACAGGCAGCTTACTGTGACCTTCTCCTTGCTCAATCTAGTGAGTGGGACGTCAGTGTGTCTGACTATGGAGTCACCTATGACAAGAATGTCTGGCATTGTGTTTGGCCTTAAGGGCTGTGACTGTTTGGCACACTGACTTTGTGGTCTATGTGTTGCATGTGTCTTGGTCTGTGGTGGCAGTTGTTTGGGTGTCTGCTTTGGTGGCCTCTGCTGTTTTGGTAGATTTTTGGTCAGAGCCTCCGAGTATGTCTTTATGTGTTTATGTGTATGATATGAAGTTGTAATAGTGCTATGTGAGACTGGGTTTGTGGTGTGTGTGTGGTTACCTTCTCCTCCTGTCTGGTCTTGCCAGTCCTATGTTGAGAGAGCTCAGCCTCCAGTTTGGCTATATAGTTGCATCTCTCGCATGTGTTTGTGTTTTGTGGGAGAAGGAGAGGGTTGTCTGTGTACATGAGGCAATTGTAACATTGCCTCAATATTCCCAGATTCATCAGCTGAGCAGGAGAGGACACTAGCAACTGACCCCGCAACATGCTAGAAGGAAAAGTTAAAAACTTTGTGTAGATGGGTTTGAAAAGACTTTGAGGGATGTGGATGATCGAAAAGGGGTATGAGGCTGGTAGGGTGCTATGTATAATAAAAAGTGCTATATGAGAGTAAAGAGTACTTTGGGAGCAAGTGCTAGGCTATCCGGATAGAGAATATTCACTTAGGAATCAAGTAGATCTAAACTTATTAGGTATAGAATAGGGTGGTTAGATTAGCAGTACAGCTTAGGAAGAGCTGTTCTAAGGGAAAAAATGAAGAGTGGACTTTAGGTAGCCCGAATAGTTTAACCTTGATTAACCGCCACTGCTCTTGTGTGCTCCTGTGGCAACTCCGCGCTAATTCACGCTAAAGCGCGCTTTATAGCAGGGGGCTGGAAAAGGCAGGAAATGACCCAAAATGGCCAATGAACTACAAGTTACTGACTTAAACCACTCTTATCCACTCCATGTAGTACCTGTTACCAACAAAAAACAAAAAGATGAACTGTTTTTACTGGCTTTGAAAGCCAGTAATGAATTTGGCAAGTAAGGAAAAAAAATCAGGGACAGTGTTTAAATAAAAGAAAACATGCCAAAAAGAGTGAAAACTATAACATAAATACAAAAGAAGATAAAAATACCACCACAGTGGTGCAACCACGATCAATGAACTGGAAAAAAATTTTAATGGTAAATGTCACCAAGCGCTTTAACCCTGTAACCTCAAGGCTTCATCGAAGTAAATTAACCACATTAAACCCACCCTTAAATCCTTAAAATCACATCACATGATGAGGTAATGATGTAGTTCCTTTTACATAGCATAACTTAAACCACAAGCTTTAAAAACTGTCTCCATGGTGGTGTTTTTATTTTCTTTTGCATTTATGTTAGTGTTTAAATATTATCCTAATTTAAATAAGCTACTTACAGACTAACATCTGTAAACTTCAGTGGACACAGGAGGACACATATTCAGGGACCGAAGGAATGTGCATTCATTTATACCCGACCGTCACAGCATTTAGTGGATGTGTAACATTTCTTACATATCAGTCAGATCTCATGCTACAGTAATGTCCAACAAGTTTTATTTTTAACAATTTTAGACTGTAATCATGGCACTCCATGCACTACAAAAAGATTATGAACTGGACTCCAATCATAACTAACTTCTTATATGTTTGAGACATGGCTGTCCAGGAATTTACCTCACTGCTCAAGATGCAGAAGCTAGAATCTCTTAGTTCCTTCAATAAGAAGAATAAATATGTGACAGAAAACTTTAAAGAATAAAAATATTTCCATTACACTAAAGATTCTTTATTGAAAAAAAACATGCTGTAATAGTGAACGATTTTGTTCTGGAGATTTGCCAGTAAAAATGGGTTACATAATACTGAAACAGGGGGTATAAGAGCATAAGATAGGGTCAAGCTACTGAGACTTCCAAAATATATAAATGGGAACCGAAGAAGCTCACAAAACACATTTGTATATGTTTAGCATAATGCACACGTTCATAAATGACAAAACAGCATTTCAGATCATTATAATACCTGTTTTGTCTTCCAGAAAGTGACGGATGAAGCTTTTGAATAAACAAGAACAAATCTTAAGTAGGAATAAACCGCTACATATCAGCTTAGTAATAGTCACACTATCCTTTAGCACTGCAAACGATTGAAAACTTATGATTAAAAAAAAGTCAAACATAACCCGTTTTCCACTAAATGGAATTGATGGTCATGAGTGATGTATGTGAAAGGAGGGCTGCATTTTCCCCAACTAACCCCCCCCCCATTCTATATAAAAGAAACGTCAGTGTCACACAGTGGCAGGGATGAGGTGAAAACATGGGTGTCTTGGATCAGGTTTTTGATCCTTTGAGTATCAAAGAGTCACAGTGTAAAAGAAAGCCTCTACTAAATATGCATCAGTAAAAAGGTTTAAAATAAATCAAAAGAAACTAAACAAATGACTTTACAGAATAGGTAACAGCTACTAACTCTAATTCAAACAACATTTTGCAGACATATGCTCAACCTTAAAATCCACTGCTGGTATAACACAAGCAAAGAAGCTAAAGATACCTGGTAAGAAGAAAATGAAAAAGTTAAATACCTCATAAGGAACTACATGTGATTCATAATACTATCAAAACAGAAAGAATATGCTGCACATACTGTATACATTTATGGTCATACGACTCTGTCCAAGTAAAAATGAATGAATGAATTAATTAATACATAAATCTAACTCTGTTAACACTGACTAAACTTAACTGCATCTGGAAGCAGTCTAGTTATGTAGAATTATCTGGATTATTCACTGAGAAACAAGGGACATAAAATAGTGGAAAGTTGATTCTTTTGAAATCTTGTCTGGTGGCCTATCAAAACAGGAACCAACGAGGTTTACACTTCAGCTTTATTTCTGTTGGCAATTCTCACACAAATGTGGATTTTATTACATTCAAAATAAAGACCACTCTCAATTTGATAACATTAATGTAAATTTGAAATATTTCCAAACATACTTATTTTAATGTAAATTAACCTCAGAAATGGAGAAACAGTTGAAAAGCCTTGATGAGTGATGAAGTTATATTTGGATCTGTCCCTTGTGAGCAGGATAGTTAAGATGTTCAGCAAAAATGTATCATAAAAAGGCATTATGAGGAATTAATTTTAGTAAACATCTCAACAGGGTCCTAGGTAATTACTATAGCAATAACCCACGCCTGGGTGTGGGTAATGCTAAATTTACCCACGGTTGGCGTGGTTTGGTACAAAGCCAACCGTGGGTAAATTTAGCATTACCCACACCCAGAAGTGGGTTATTGCTATTATACCATGACATTATTTAAGAAAAGAAACTATTACTTTTCTTAAATAATGGCATAGTATAATGCCTGTTTGCTGCCCTTCCGCAGATGTCTGGCATCCGCGGCAGTTCTGATGTACTGCGCGCCTGCGCAGTACATCAGAGCTGTGGGCAAAAGCAACGGAGAAAGCAAGATCTCCGTTGCTTTTTATGTTTCGCTATGTTAAATGATTTTAACATGGGGAGACAGTTTTAAAATAAGCAACGGAGATGTCCGTTGCTTATTTTAAAACTGTCTCGCTATGTTAAACTCATTTAACATAGCGAACAAAAACGCAACGGAGATCTTGCTTTCTCCATTGCTTTTTTTTAAAACACTGTCTCGCTATGTTAAATGGGTTTAACATAGTGAGACAGCTTTAAAATAAGCAACGGAGATCTCCGTTGCTTATTTTAAAGCTGTCTCGCTATGTTAAACCCATTTAACATAGCGAGACAGTGTTTTAAAAAAGCGAGTTATACTAATGGAAAAAAGTCCGGGCGACCGGACCGTTTTCCATTAGTATAACTTGATTTACAACGGGCATGCTGGCCAATCAGCGTGCACGTTTTGGGGGGGTCATGGTATAATAGGCAAACTTTCCTAAACAAAATACATCCTGTATGGGACCTGATGTCATACCAGCCACAAACAGTACTAAACATGCACTGGTAGAACCACTCCTGCAGCTACTCAACCTGAGATTATCTACTGGCATTGTCCCACAGGTTTGGCACACAGCAGTTGTGATGCAACTTCACAGGTCAAACTTAACTGGGCCTGGGAATCATAGACCCATCAGCCTGATGAGCCTCATCTGCAAGGCCATGCAATGAATCATAATAGATCCAACAATCTTATATGACTTAACTGCTTGTAGATTGGGTTTGTTAAGGTTAGATCATGCATAATGAATCAGGTGAACATTTATGAGAGGGCAATGGAAGCTGTAGCCAGCGGTCATGCTGTTCATAAAGCACCCCTTGACCTTGTCAAGGCATTTGATACCATATTATATGACAATATTATCAACCAGCCAAATGCACTCCAAATGTATCCTTATACAGTTAGATGGCTAGCTAATTGGCCGAGGGACAGAATCTACACTGTGAGGGTGGCAGGAGAGGCCTCGGGTACAATAAAGGTAACCAATGGGGTACCACAGGGAATCATGCTGAAACCTCTGCTATTTAGCATAAATCAAAAGTGAGGAACTCTAGTTAACCAAATTGGCAGACAACTGCAAACTGGGTGTTATAATCAAATTTCATTCTGATATACAGATGCTAGAAAGTAAAGTTACACATGTTAATAGCTGTTGTTCTGAAAATGGACTGAAACAAAATTATAATATTGTTGAATTTTGTAAAACATACCCACAACCCAGGCTATATTATAGAAAATGCCTCACTCCAAAACAAAGATTTTGTTTGAAACATTTGAACATGGGTAGATAACTCTCTCTTCTTTGATCATTGTGTTGTAACCATATCATCAAATACAGTGTCCCTTTTAGGATGCAAACTTTTAAATATATGAAGCAGTTAGAGAGACTCCAAAGTTTTCTGCCAAAAAAGATCATGGGCCTAAAGGACCTGAGCTACCAAAACTGACTGGAGGCCTTGCCCCTGTAGTCAGTGTTTTATATACCCTTAGGGGTCCTCTGTGCCTTGCTTTCTGGGACATTAGGAATCCAGTAGTCCAAGACCTCTTACTTTTCCACAAATGAAAGAGTTCAGTGAACATGTAGAACCAGATAGCTGTACCTGCTTCAGAAAATGCAGAAATCATGGTGGAAATATAGATTTATCACACAATATCTACTTCTTGTTTACAACAGACTTACTCTTCAGTTTATGCAGTGTGACACACTATCTTCCTTTAAGGAGAAATTAGACACTCATGTGGGTATTCATAAATTTGCCCCCAGTATGACTGGACAATCACTCATTGAAAAAGGAGGTAAGATTTAAGGATGGGTACTAGCAAGGCATAAATGGCCACACAGCCTAGCAGCCTTGTACATTCTATGATGCTACAGTTCAGTGGAGTTCTGATAGTGTTGGAAAAACATTTGCTTTTAAGTGCATCCAGCCCCAAGCTGAGACTTTGGGTTTCAGAAACTTCCATCCTAGAAATGAAGATGAACAACATGGTTCTGGTTTCTAAAGACCTTATCAAGATTTCATTGGTAACATCTTGTAAATATGACATTGATTCATTCAAATGTATCAGTACAATGGCTGCATTCATGCAGTTTCAGCTTTTTAAAACTTTTTTTTTCTCCTTTTGAGATGATGAATTCATAATCTTCTACTATTTAGAATAGGTGCACTGTTCAAGAGTAAAACTTGGTAAAGTCAAAAATCTTAAAACCAGAGCCTCTGAGAAAAAAATGTGAGGCTTATTTGATAACTTGATGATAACAGCAACAGAACCAAAATCACATCAACTGGCTCATACAGGTATGAAAAACTTAATAAAATTAATGTGTAAATGGGCACTGTGGCAAAATGGGTTGACTGTGCACCAGACATCTGTGTTTGACTACTGGCACACAAACTGGAGAGAACAAGAGGGGGAAATGGAAGTGAACAGCTGATACCAGCTTACCTATCTGGGGGGGGGGGGTCAACTTAGCGTGCTGTCTTGCTGGCATCTGCATGAGTGCAGGTGCATCATTTGCAACAGTGATGCTATCATGTGCATGCAGCAGAGTGGTTCATGATGCATCACTTAACCAGAAGGGATGCACATGTGCAATACCCTGCAAGCACCTCTCAACAGCTGCATTTGTAGAGCATGCAAGTTGCCAACAATGAGAAGAAAGGACAGCTCACAGATATGACAAACTGAAAGACTCCCTAACACTCAACTCCACTTCAGAAGGAATAGGCTAGAGGACTGTTGCCCAGTGTGTGCGCTTCTTTAGAAGCACTAAGAAGCATGTCCACCCTGCACACTACTATCTTGAAAAGTCTGGATTAATTTGCAGATGTTATGATCTTGTGCTGGCTACTGATAGCTGATTTTCCCATTTATCAACTCCAGGAAGTGGCTCCCTAAATAAAAATACACTGTTTCATACTAACCAGTTCTCCATTAACTCATACTGTTGTGTATTACCAATTCTTAATATAGCTCTCTTAGTTATAGATCACTAGTGGTATCAATGAATATAACAACAATCATGGCAACAGTGAGTATACACAGGGAGTAATTTAAGGAATTTCTTAACTGTATATTGTAAACCTTATTTCTCAAAATGCAAATGTCAAACTGGGCATAAAATAAGTTAAAATAGCACAAAAAAGCAAGGCTGTTTAAACAGCCTTGCTTTTTTGTCATATTTTTGTCATATTGTATTTTTGGGGCATTTGGCTAGAGTGCTGCACTCCTTGGTAGGTTAAAATAGTACAGTAAGGGGAGGCACTATCCTCTGCAACTGCTTTACAGAATACTACATCCCTATTACTTACATATTTCCATTATGAGATTGTAGGACCGCAGACTAGATTTTACCAGTTTCTGATTTGCAGATGTAAAAGCTAAGTCCCCATTTGCCCGAGATGGTAGTAGCACAGATGGATATAAAAAATCCATGTCAGTTATCAAAAAGAACTCCGTAGCTTTATTACATATACTTTCATATAAAACTTTACACTATTTTTCTATTTTATATTCAAAATAGCACCTCATTTTAAACTTCTATTTTTGTAAATGTATGTATATGCACTTAACCCACCCTTTTTGCCATAACCATGTCCATACTTTTGCAGCACTATTTCAGAATGTCACATTTGATTATTTATTTATCTTTTGTTGACTGAGATTGGTCTCACTACGTTAGTAGCCTCTTTCTGGGGAGACCCAAGGTGGTATTTATACTACTATGGCAGATTTGGCCAGGGCATCACATAACTTCCCCTACTCTTTTTATTGTGAGGGGGCAACATTTTGCTACTGCACTTCCCGCTTCTGTTCCTGCTGAAGAGACAGCTAGGAGAAGCTGTGCACTAATGAAGGGAGAAATTAGTTGCTCTGTTGGTGACAGCAATGTGGTTCTGTCAGTCAGACAGAAAACTATTGAAGGGTAAGTCGATTGTACAAATATCATCTAGCTACCTTTTAACCTCAATATTTAAATGAAATTGTTTCTGGAGGTTTGGCTGATGAAAAACTGGTTGGTTTAATGAACAAAAGTAATCCTGGAGAAAAGTCTGAGATTTCATGGTCAGATATGATAGAAAAGGTTTTTGGAATGGACAGAGAGTTGGGCTTAAGCCATGAGTTGGATAGACATAAGATTATAAGTGGAATCCAGCCTGGAAAATTGTATGCTGATGCTGTTGGAAGAACAAAGGGTACTGTAAACATTATTAAAAAGAAAAAAAAATTCATATAAGAAAGAAGAAATAATAGACACAAATTTTGTGTGGGATAATTTAGTGTTACCTTTGGATTTTGAAGGAAAATGCATTATATTCATCATTCATTTCGAGAAAAAGACATTTTTGAGACTTACGTTAACATTTGAAAATGAAGACTTAATGGAAAGACTTTTGATTAATTCTGAGAAAAGGACTGTTACCCATGGAATGAGTTTATATTTTGGGGATGGGGGACCTGATTAAAACAAAGTGTTTGTTCAACTTCGTACTGATGAAATTAAATGTTAAAAATATCTTTTTATTGATGTGTTATCCAGTTTCTGATATTGTGAAAGTTAAAGACATGGGGGTATTTGGAATGGGATGGGAAAAAATATGTTTTTTTGTGGGGATTTCAATAATATCTGATAAATGAGTATACAAAAATAAGATGTAATCAATGTGAGGAAAAATATCATATGATTAAGTGTAAAAAGTAATGAAGAATACCTCACCAAGAGGATCACTGGCCTCAAACAGATGCCTTATGCAGCTCCACTGAAGAAACTCCAGCTGTACTCGGTTGCATACTGCCTACTCAGAGGCGATCTCTGCCTGACATACAAGGCCATGTTCAACCCAGAATCGATGGACATGCTCCACCTAAGGAAAACGTTATCCCCTCGAGCCACATGCTCTAGGGATCTAAACCTCACCATAACAATAAATAGGACACGATGGAGGGATAGATTCCTGTCTCAGAGACTTCCCATGCTTTGGAACAAGATTCCAATCTACATTAGGCAGAGCTCCTCGCTAACACTCTTCAAGAGAAACCTTGACGAGTGGATGGGAAACAGAAAGTTTATCCCAGGGATCACTTCAGTGGCTCTGCTGGACAAAGGCACAGGGAACTAATCTAAGAGGGCGGCGAAAGCCAATACATTCTGGCTAGGCTTATAAATGCCTTTGGCCAGATAGCCTAGTACCTACCTATGAACCTATAAACCTAAGAAAATGTAATATGAAGGGCATTTTTGATTTGACTGTAAAAAGAATAAGCAATATAATGTTGAGCAGGATGATAAAAAAGTACTGTAATGTATGAAAGTAATGAGGAACTACAGAAAAAGACAAAAGGGTGTTAATAAGAAAGAGAATGAAGTAAATAGTGTTTTTGCCTCATAACAAGAAGATTCCTGGTTCAATTCTTGGCCAGGTGCCTTATCTGCAAAATCTGCATGTGCCCTCTGTGTTTGTGTGTGACTTGAGATGTACCTCCCTGGACTATATGAAGAGAGACATGAATATGTGTCCCAGGTGCGTATGTCCCTAGCCTTAAATAGCATTCTACTGTCACCCAGAATGATGCCTCAATACAAACAGAAAATGATTGACTTTAAGAATTAGCTTAGTTTCTGGTGTCATTCCAGGGGGATACAGTGCCTGACAGCCTGAGGAAGATATGATCGACAGACCACAATGCAATGCTTTGCTAGAGATGGCCTGCATCTGTCGCACTTGGGCTTCAGGCTTCTGACAAAGGCCCTTGCCTCCCTCATAGTGCCTTTTTTTAGGAAAAGTCATGAGGTCGATACTACCAACATAAAAATCTCAACAAAATACAAATTAAAGGTCATGCTGCTAAATGCTAGAAGTCTAACCATGAAACTACACTCATTGCAAGCATTCGTAACCCTGGAAGATGCTGACATTTGTGCAGTCACAGATATCTGGTTCAAAGCTGCGGAGAGCACCCCAAACTTACCTGGTTACTCATCCTATCATACATTCAGACCCCAAAATGTGGGTAGCAAAGCCAAAGGAGTAGGAGTTTCAATATATATTAAAGACACACACACCTCCAGGCTGGTCAAACAGTATGATGCACAAGAGACACTCTAGGTGTAGGTAACCCATTGACAAGACTCCTATTCAAATTATAGCTAGCTACAAGCCCCCAAATTTGACTCAAGATGCCCACTCCACCTATCTGGACCTCTTCAGGTCTATCAGGATTAACCCTTTACTGTGATCCTGCTGACTTTAATTACTCAGCCATATATTGGAAAAACTATTCATGCCAGAACACAAATGCCCAGAGATTCCTCCATTTTATCAATGCAAATGCCTTGGAACAGCTAGTTGATACTCTCAAAAGATGTGATAATATCTTGTACTTGATATTAACCAACATGAGCAACCACTGCAGCACCCCTATGGTATCATCCTCCCTGGTACGATCCAACCATAAAGCTGTCACTTTCAAAGTTACCATCTTCCCTGACTCCCCTCTAGCTAGGGTCAAACAAAAAAAACTTTTCCAAAGTTGATTACAACCTCCTGAGGGATGGTATAAACAGCTTCACAGCCCCCTCCCCCACTGTAGGAACTGGCACCAATGTCCAAATCTACACCAAAGTACTATATGAGCATTTATATAGGTGCATGGAACCAGGAATACCCGACAGGACAAAAATCATCCTCCGTAAGGAAAAGTAAACCTGTCTGGTTGACATCTGCAATAAATAAACTCTATAATAAAAGGAAACAATTACTGTTCAGGACCAAGAAGGAGCAGGTGCATAACTGGAAGCAATCTTTCCTTAGCCTGAACAAGCAAATAAGAACACTAGTGAAATCCTCTAAAGCCAACTTTAAGTCCAAATTGGCCACATCTACTAGAGACAATCATAAGGCCTTCTTCACGTATGCCCGCAGCCTCAAAGGAAGCACCCAGATCTGTTCAGAACTGGTGGTCAAGGACACCACGTACACAAATGATGTAGATATAGACAATCTACTGGTTAAACAAGTAGGAAAAACTTCTCCCCTCTATCCCCCCATCAGTAAATCAGGACATTCTCAGTCCCTGCTCCCCCATCCCTTATCTCTAGGGAACAAGTCATCACTGCCCTCTCAAAGGCAGAAATACAGCCTCCATGGAACCCAATAACATTCCAGGCCGCATCCTACATGAACTCAGGCATGAACTTGCAGCACCATTAGGCACCCTATTCAACCAAAGCCTGAGTACCGGCTTTGTCTCAACCAAGTGGAGGACAGCCACTGTCATCCCTTTGCACAAAGATGGTGCGTCCACCAATCTAGGAAATTATAGACCCATCATTCTAACTAGCCTAATGTGTAAGGCCATGGAATGGATTAGCATGGACCTCATTAACAGGGACATTGGAAACCTCCAAACACTTGACCGCACATAGTTTGGCATTGTCAAGGGGAGGTCATGTCTGTTAAATCTAGTCAACTTCTTTGAGGCAGTCACCAAAGCCATGGATGAGGGGATAATGGTGCACACCGCCTACCATGACCTGGCCAAAGCCTTCGTTACTATTCCTCACTCAGGCATAGTAGATAAACTCTCTCAACTAGGCATCAATCCATATGTTACCAGATGGGTAGCAAACTGTCTCACTGATAGAACCCACCTAATCAAAATAAGGGAAGCCACCTCAAGCAGTAGACTCATATCAAGTGGCACACCCCAGGGATCGGTCTTGGGGCTACTGTTATTTGGGATATACTTCTCTGAGGTGTAGGCCAAAACCAGTGGGCTATAGGTGACCAAGTTTGCAGATGACTGCAAGCTGGGTGCAGATCAATTCCCAAAGTGATGTGGATGTCCTCCAAGAGGGTCTCACCCAAACAAATGACTGGTGCCAGAAACATGGCCTCGAGCTGAATGCCAAAAAATGCATCATCATCCCCTTTGGGGGGAGAGTGACATCCCCACATATTATCATATTAATAATAATGTCCTAAGTACACAGTCAGTATTGAGGGATTTGGGCACCCTGGTTGATAGCACCCTGACTTTTGACCACCATATTGCTTCCATTAGCTTTCTACATGGCCCACCTCATAAATAAGGGTATCTCATCCAGGGACAAAGAGATCATAAGATCCCTGTATTCTTCCCTTATAAGGCCAATTATTGAGTACAACACCCCTTTTAGCATGTACCTCGCAAAGCACATGCAGCTGCTGGAGAGACCACAAAGGTTCCTCACCAGGAGAATCCAGGGCCTCAAATAACTACCCTATACAGATAGGCTAAAAGCCCTGCCCCTCTACTCAGTTTTATACAGACTCCTCAGAGGTGACCTCTGTCTGGCATACAAAGCAATCTCAGACCCAGCCTTGATGGGACTGCTGCATATTCACAAGTCAAGCTCTACTCGAGCAACCCATATGCGTGAGCTCAGCCTGGATTGTGATATCAATAGGACTTGTTGGTGGGACAGATTTGTGTCCCAGAGACTCCTGCATCTGTGGAATAGACTCCCTCTCCACGTCAAGCACAGTATCTCATTATCCCTTTTTAAGCGCAACCTGGATAACTGGATGGGAAACAGAAAATACATTCCTGGAATTCCACGTGTCCCTGCTGGACAAGGGCTCTGGGTGCTAACTTGTCTAAACATGGGCTAAACTATTGGTTAGGCTTATAAGGGCCTCAGGGCCAATAGCCTAGTAACTTCCTATGAGCCTATGATTTTAAAATGCTTTCCTTAACTCAGAAAGAAAGAAAATAATAATTTTATAGTGCTTCCAGTAAATATTAATAGTATTACTAATACTGTAAGAAGGAAAGAGATACTGGAATGATGTACTAAATGTGAAGTGGATGTTATTCTTATAGAGGATGTAAGATTCTCAAGAAATAAAGAAATATTCCCAAACAGAAAAACTGTAGGGTAGAAAAATACTATCGAATTTTGTAAGTGAATGCTGTTTTGGAGTGGCTGTATTGTGTAAAAAAAGAAAAAAAAAACTAAAAATATTAGCTGTAATATTGGTAAGGGTAGGAAGATTAACTATTGTGATGTGAGGTGGAGAGAACGGGTGTATAGAATTAGAGCATATATGCATATCCAAAGGGGAATATGTTGAAAAATATAAGCAGTGATAAAATGTGGCAAATTTATTTTATACTGTCAGAAGGATTGGATGTAGCAGATAGTGATACAGTAGAGGCAGGTTTTTCAGATCCTTTAGTAACATGGATGGAAGTGATGGAAGAAAGGAGTATATTAAAATAGGAAAAGGAATAAAAGGAATACATGAGAAATTATGGAATGGTTTTAGAGAGTGTGAAGTATTGCAATTATGGACGGATCATATAATCTTGAAGGGCTTCTGTAAAAATCAGTCTGAATGCTGGACAGAATTAAAAAAGAAACGATAAACATATTTTTTTCAATGGCAGGATGATTTAAGAAAGGAAGTATATCACCTACTCCGAGGTGATCTCTGCCTAACATATAAAGCTATGTCAAACCCAGAGCTGTTGGACATGCTACACCTAAAGAAATTCCAATCCCTCCGAGCTACACGCTCTAGGGACCTAAACCTTGTCACCACAATAAACAGGGCATGCTGGAGGGATAGATTCCTGTCCTAGAGACTTCCCATACTCTGGAACAGGCTACCCATCTATGTCAAGTAAAGTTCTTCATTAGCACTCTTCAAGAAAAATCTTGATGAGTGGATGGGAAATAGGAAATACACTCTGGGGATCACTTCTGTGTCTCTGCTTGACAGTGGCACAGGAAATTAATTTTCTTGGGTGGCGTAAGCCAGGGAACCTTGTTGGCTAGGCTTACATAGGCCCTTGGGCCGAGAGCCTAGTACCTACCTATGAACCTATGAAACTTTAAGATAAAGTGAAGTATGGAAATATGTCTAGAAATATATTGGAGAATTTAGACATAAATGCAAGAAAGTATTATGATATGGAAAGGGAAATATATAAAATAAATTGGGAAAAATAAGGCATTACTGTTTAAGCAGAGATATTTACAAGGGAGAAGGGAGGAGGGGTCTGCATATTTGTGTAAAATAGTACGAGAGGATATTAGTATAATGAGGCAAATGAAAAATGTAAAAGGAGAGGTAAAATGAACACATGAGCAAATTATGAGTATTTTAGTACAGCGTGTAGAAAATAGGTGTAAGAAAAAAGAAAGAACATAAGAGAAAGAATGGAAATAAAAAAATTGAGAACCATTTAAGGAATAATTTGAAAAAGAAATAACTATTAGTGATTTGGATAAAGTATTTAGGAAGGTAAATGTTGCAACAAAAAAACTGAGAACCAGTTAAGGAATAATTTGAAAAAGAAATTACTATTAGTGAATTGGACAAAGTACTTAGGAAAGTAAATGTTGATTCATTATCGGGTCTAGGTGATATAGGGTATGAAATCTGCAAGAAATTAAGGGAGTGGCAAAAGATCATTTTGTAAACATTCTGAATGAGTGGTTGAAAGAAGGTTTTGTTTATGAAGAGTTATGTGGTGGGATATTAAAATTTATATGAAAGAAAAATGAAAATAATGAAATAAAAATTGGAGACATAAAGGTTATAAACTTTTTTTGAGAATAAAACAAAGGAGAATGGAAGGAATGGTGAAGGACATTATGAAAGAAAGCATATATGGTATAAAAGGGACAGGATGCTAAGAATTATCATTTGTGGTTCAAGAAATTCTGGATGATATTAAAAGTAAATGGGAAGGTGTGAACCTTATGGTAGGCAATATTAGTAAGGCATTTGATACAGTAGAACATGATGTTTTTTGGGTTGTTATGTAAAACAGTGTTAGTGAATGGGTGGCAGAGTAAAGAGAAGTGCATGAATTGTACTATAAGACAAGGATGTACTAAATCACCAAAGCAACCAGGCTGGCTGCAAACACCAGGATGACCTAAAATATACATATAAAGTTTTATTGATTAAGTTTTTTTGTCTCCTATACCAGATACTTCATCAGAATAACAAAATCCATTGACAATCCCTCTTAAATAGGACTAAAGCAAACACTATTAGTAGTAAAAAAATTGTCATAATAAATCATCATTCCAATCTTAAAGGGACAACAAGATAAATACACAATAAGATAAGGTAGGTTGCACAGGGAAACAACAAAGTCAAATTAACTAAAATACACAAGATAAAAATGTAAAATTTCACATATAAAATATCTAGGTTGAATATGTTCCCAAAAATATATACATTTGAAAAAATATACATTTGAAAGAACATATGAATAACTATACTAAAAGGTAAAACATATAATACATATTTTTAAAATATTTTTCAATACTGTAATGCTTTCAACTTGAGGGCCGGAATAATGGACAAATAACCATTTTAAACCTGGTGGTGCCCCTTCATGTAAATGCAATTACCACCACAACTCACAATATTCTAATTTTAACCCCCAGTCACCAGCTCTTTCATGGGGTATAACCTGTTCCAACACCCAAACTCTAAAATCAGCCCCTACGCATACCTGGCTATGTTTGTATAAAGCATTGGATTCTTTTCTATGGTTAATTTCATATAGCTGTTCATAAATCCTCTGCTTTAAACTACATTCTGTCTTACCCACATAATATGAGAGGCAGGAAACACAATATGCTAAATAAACAACTCCCCTGGAAAAACAGTTGTAGTATCCATCAGTGATTAGAATAAAAACAAATACAAGAAGGGACAACTGTCTGAAGATAGCAATAAAATGACTTCGTGGGCATCTCTCACATTTAAATGTACAATATTTTGGTCTATTAATAGCCCTTCCCGAGAAGTTTGTGCCCTTTTCAAATTTGATCTTTAAATTGGTATGTCTTCTGTAACTAAATTTCAATGGTTTCTTGAACACTTTTTAACTGTTAGGCATGGACGCAAACATGTCCCAGTACTTACAAAAAATATTGCTAATTTCCTGCATGTCTTGATTGTACCCAAGCACTAGGTAGGGTCCCAGTTCACAAGATTCCTTCTGGGTCACAATCCCCCACAATCCTGAGAAGTGGGGTTACTTATGTGGGGTGCTGGTTTGGGTGAACTAATCAGGGGTCAAATTTGCTCCCCCATCTATCAAGAAATTCATTTTTCAATGACTTGATGAGAGAATTGGGGTAGCCTCTGGACAAAAATAAAGATTCAATAAAATTTAACTCTTCTATTACATCTTCTTTAACAGAAGTCATTATTGTAGTTTTCAGCAGCTGCCCATTCACTATACTTTTCTTTTGGTTTAAGGGGTGATTGCTTTAGAAATGTAAATAAGAGTTAGAAAAATTACCCTTTCTGTACAGTTTGGATACAAACCAATAATTTTACACATCCTTAAGAATTCTAACATCCAAAAAATGTGTGTGCAAATTATTCACATTATGAGTAAAAATAATGAACTCGGTGATGCTGTTAATAAATGTCATTACGGCCTCAATTTCTTCCACACTCCCTCCCCAAACAATAAATATATCATCCATAAACTGATAATATGTTTGGATATTGCTGAAAATGGACAATGGGAACAAAACATGTTTTCCTCAATATAATAACACTATATTGGCAAAAACAGGGATACTTGCAGCGCCCATAGCCACACCATCCATTTACTGGTAATATTCACCTTCAAAGTAAATAACATTGTTCTTAAGCACCAATTCTGCTTTTTCTAAAACTAGTCTAAAGTCAATGGAGCTTAAGGATTCAAATTCTGCCACAATTTTCTCAAACCATCAAAGCCTAATGTGTGGGGTATAAAAGAAAAAAAATCCTTTATGCCAATGGTAATAAAATGGTAATCTGGGTCAAATTCCAAACACCCCATTTTAACCAAAAAAAAAAAAATCCCAGGAGTCCACCAATATATGGTTGTACAGCCTATAAAAAGGTTTTAGTTTAGTGTCCATATAAATGGCTAATGGCTATGTCTTGGACCCTGCAGATGAAACAACAGCCCACAAAAAGGGGTCAGTGGTGCTTTTGTGAACTTTAAGAATGTTGAAAATACTGGGTATAAAAGGTTTCTCTACTTTTAAAAAGTCATACAGTCCTTTATCAATAGCCGCATGTAAAAGATCGCCCTCTAAAATCATGCCAATATTTTTGTAGGCTATAAAAATTTAATTGCATGATACTTGAATGTATTTATTATCAGCGTTCAGATTTTCCTGCATTTTGTCAGAATAAGATTTCCATAACCACCACCCCACCCCCCTTGTCAGGTTTCATAATTCTAAGATCCTTGTTGTTACTTAGTTCATTACACTCACCCTTGATATGCAAGATTACTATGAAGTTTCCTTTTCTTTTTAGAAAAAAATCCTAATATAATTATCCATCAGAGATTCAAAATTACTCAGCATAGGAGGCAAAGGTAGATTAGCAATACTGTTTTTCCGGAGCCTACTAAAATCATGGCCATTGGCGGCACCACTGAAAATTACCTCTAAATTAAGCTTCCTAACAAATAACTTTGACTGAAACTAATTCACTTATGTCAACTCTCCTAGATGAGACATAAGTAAATCCTTTACGAAACAGTTCAAAGTGAGAAATATTCAAATCCAAATCATTGCAATTAAAAACATGAAAATTGTAATACTGAAAATGATTTTCTTGGATAACATCAATCACCTAGTATGATGTTCATGCTGGTCCCCATAAGTACCCTGTATGACAATCCACCACTGGACCAGCAATCAAGGAACCTCAATCCTCCCCACTAGCAACAGTAGGGGGTGTACACTGGGAGGATAACAGGTACACACACAGTATTTCCAGATGCAGCTGTCTGCATCAAGTAAAATTTCCCATAAGAGCCCACAGAGACCACAGAGATTCTGGAGCTGGTTTCTCACTCTTTCTCCAAATCACCAATAAGACTCCCCACTAGCACAGCTACAGAGTTGAGATCCCAGCTGAGTGACCAAGCCAGGTTTTCCAGCACCCTCTCTGTAAAACCAGTGCTTCATGTCCCTGCCCAAGTAGCTGACACACATACTCTTTGAGGTTTCATTTACACACACACCTGGGAAAGGCTGGCACAGGTTTACTAGCTATGTCCCCTTTGCCAGACTATAAGGTAGATATCACTGCCACCAGTCAACTCCTTATCAGCTACTTTAAGGCCCTTAACAAAGGGTGTCCAATATTACTGTGTAACATTAATATTAATACACATGGTAGTTTAACCAAGAGCAAGGCTATTAGGAGTGGCCCACACAGTGTCACCAAATAAACATGCAAGTACTCTCAAAACTTAAATATCTCTACATTGATCAGCCACAATGAAATGTTTAAATATATTTAAGCAATAACCAATGATGTGGTGTGGTATATTGAAGATTTACCCATGGTTGGTGTGGTTTAATCATGAGGGCGAAGTCCAAGTGATTAAAATAAAGCCAACCACGGGTAAATCTTCAATATACCACAACCATGGAGTCGGTTATTGTTATTATACAATGACATTATTTAAGAAAAAAATATATAATTTTCTTAAATAATGTCTTTGTATAATGGTGTATTACTGTTCTTCCACTGGTGGTGGTATACTGCTTCCTTGTGTTGATGTACTGTGCATGCAAATGGGACTTGCATTCCCACACATACCCAGCACATCAATGCTTTGAAACGGAAGCAACGGAGAAAAGAAAGTCTCCATTGCTCCATTTTATTTATTTATTTTTTTATTAAAAAAAAAAAGTTTTGGGCACCTTATACCAATGCAAAAAAGTTTGGGTGACCAGACCTTGTTCCATTGATATATTGTGGGATTTACAACGGGCATGCTGGTCAATCAGCATGCATGTTTTTGAAAGTTAATGGGGGGGGGGGGTCATTGTATAATTAATAATAAATAATAAAAGAACAAGATAATACTAAATATTTATTGACAGTAACATCGGAGTTCAAAACCACAGGAAATATTTAAAACAACATTGCAAGACAGTCTCAAACAAATAAAGGAAAATATCTAAACTAAGCTTCACTATATTTCTGACTGTATCTAAGAGAGTTACTATACTCTAGAAACTTACAGATACCCCTTTTCCTTGAGAATCAGGTGCCTCCTTGACTACCTCCCTCAAGCCTTGTAATGTACGGTCTGATAGCTGAGCCTGTCTCAACTATCTCTCTGTAACCCTTCCCAGCTCCCCTTCCACAGGAAGTCTGGTATCCTCTAACAGCAATGCCTCACTGTCAGCCTGGGTACTAATATTCACCTCTACCCTTGCAGCCACTCTGTCCAAGGGAACATCAGCACCCACAAGGAGCTGTGGCTCATCTTCAGTCACACTGCTACAGGGTAGCTCGCTCCCTGAAGTAGCCACCTCACCAGCCCTTGCTTCAAGTGTGCGATCTGTCTGGGTTTCCCCCCACCCCCAGGTTACCAGACCCACATCCTTGTCTCCAAGCCTGACTACATGTAACTGCATCCACACAAGGCACTGTATTATAAAAATCATTCCCTATCAGGACATCTGCAGGGATATCCTCAAACACATCTACTCGCTTGTTTCCATGTCCATCCTCCTAGTCAAGGGAAACCCTAGTCAAAGGTATTTGGAATGGAGTCCCTCTAAAGCTCTGACTGGAGTAGACTGCCCAAGCAAGTAGCGCTCCTTTATAACTATTGCAGGCTTCACAATGGTTAGGTCAGAGGCTGTGTCTCTCTTAGCAGTGGCCTGTTTCCCATTTACTAAGATAGGCTGGCATTCTGTTATTCCCACTTACTGGCTCCCCTACCTTTTGTTCCCTGTCTTGCCTCCATGACATCTATTTTCTACATGGCCCTACTAGTTACATTTAAAACATTTAACCCTTGATCCTGGCTTTATACATGAACTAGTGGCTTCCCCTGTTACTGGTGGACTCTGTTGGGGCAGTTTAGGCTGCCCACCATGTGTTCCCTTAGACCCATGTGCAGCACTGGGAATCCCTTTCCTGTGCAGTGATGCCCTGCTTGCTAGGTATAGGTCACCCTTTTTCCCCAACTCATCTGCAGTATTACATTATCTATCTGCCAATCAGATTCTCATACCCTCAGGCAAAGTGCTAAGGGCTTATTCCCTCACCGAAAGGTCTGTCAGCCCTTCAAAAGTAGTGACCTGACACATACTCACCCACCTATGAAAATAAGTGCTTAACTCAGCAATATATTCACACACACTTTCATCTGCCTTAAGTCTATGTTTATGAAACTTTTTTCTACAAGCTTCAGGTGTTAACTTAAAGCACTCAAACAATTTTTAACAGTACTGTAATTTAAGCAATCAGTATCAGACTATTTAGAAACAGCAGTTGCAGCTTTAGCATGGAGTAAGGGGGTCAGGAACTGTACGCAGAGCCCTTAGTCAACATTATACTGTTTACAAACCCCTTCAAACATATAAATAAAACTATCAAAATTATCAGCCTCTGTAAATTGTGGAAGAAATGTACTGACCTTTATTACTTCTGAGTTTCGGTTATTCCCTTCTCCATTACCTCCATGGCCCTGGTGAAGAGTCAGCATCTCCTTTTCATGTTGCCTCTGCTTCTCATTTCCTTCAACCTCCAAATGCTGCAGTCTCTCTGCTGATTCTATTTCCAAACATTTGGTTTCCAGTGCAAGTCTTTTTAATTCCAGATGGATTTTTACATCTTCTCTGGAAAGGTTGAACTGTCCATTTTCTGAGAGATGTACACCTTCAAGGCCAGTCTGGTTGTCCTTCTGCTTGCTGGTCTGTGATGCAGCTGTGACTAAGGCTGCAATTATTTCTGCTTTAGTCAGATTGGCATGCCCCAGTCCTTTGGCCTGGCACATCCCAGCCAACTGGCTCCTTGTCAGCTTGCCATAATCCTTTCCTGACATCCTTGCCTGCTCTCTCTGACTAACTAAGCTAACAAAAAATAAATAAAACTACTGTGATACGAAACTCTGAATGTCTACCATGTAGCTGTTTCAGAGTACAAACACCTTCTTTAGTGACCACTATTTACAGGCTACAGGAGTTCAATATCCACACTACTGAATCCCAATATGTAGATATCCCACCACTGCCAACCAATATGTGATGTGGATATTCCACAACAGGTCACCATTACTGTGACACCACACCACTGAGCCAGTAATCAAGTAGTCTCAATCTTTACCACTGGCAACAGTGGGAGACATACACTGGGAGGATAACAGATATATACACAGTATTTCCAGATGCAGTCCTCTGGATCATGTGCAATTTCCATTAAGAGCACATAGAGATCACACTCAGTCTGGGGCTGGTTCTCCCTCTTTTCCTCCAGATCCCTAATAAGACTCCCTACTGGCACAGCTATAGAGTTGTATCTCAGCTGAGTGACCATGCCAAGATCTACAAGCACCCTCTCTGTCCAACCAGTGCTTATTGTCCCTGACCAAGTAGCAGACACACACAATCTTTGAGGTTTGATTTACACACACGCACACACACACACACACACACACACACACACACACACACACACACACACACACACACCTATGAGAGACTGGCACAAGTTTAATAGCTATGCCCCCTTCTGCCCAGACTAAAGTTACCACTGCCACCAGCCAACTCTTTATCAACTACTTTAAGGTCCTTAACAAAGGGTGTCCAACCTTACTGCGTAATATTAATATTAGTACAAATGGTAGTTTGACCAAGAGCAAGGTTATTAAGAGTAGCCCACACAGTATCACTAAATCCTTCAGGTGAATGTATTTCTCCTCAAACTCCAATGTACACTCCTTCTTCAACTTCCACCCAAGTATCAAAGCCCATGCCTCTGAAAGCAGCTTCCCTCCCTCTGACCCCAATAGTGGATCTCACTTTGGAACTGGAGTTGTCCTTGTGGTCCTCAGTGCACTGGGCATCAGGCTCTTCTCAGGCTAGTGGCTGTGCTGTGAGTGAGGACATTCTTGGTTCCACGCCGATTTTTTCTATGGCACCCTCCAGGAATCCTCCCTCGCACTTCACAGTCCTCTTGAGACTCCTGGTCTGGGGGTCGGCTTGTCGGAGTGGGGTGTGACCCTGGTTCTGAGGTTGTCGTGCTCGGTTCCGGGCTCCCATCCCTCTTTGGGGACACTGGTCTTCCAGGCCATGGAGAGGGCATCTGCCTCCACTGGCAAACCCCCACATGTCGGAGCCCCCCCCCCCCTGTGCTGCAACTCTCACAAGCCACAACCACTGGACACTGGGCACAAGGGCCTCAGGTTTCTCCCTCTCAGGAGACTCCCTCTTGCAGTCTTCCTCAGAACTTCCCACTGAGAAAGTACCTTGCAAGGCTTCGTGCAAGAGGAAGCACATGGACTCCACTAAGGAGTCTTTGACTGAAGATACTGCCTTTGATGATGGGGAAGGGTCCCCACAGTCATCTTCTGATAAGGTGTCCTTTCATGACATCCTCGATATCCTTAGACAGAGGGGTAACTGGAAGTTCTCTAATCCTTCCTCAGAGGAATCCGTATTCCTACAGGCCTTTCGTTCCCAGCCCCCTACCTCCTGGGTTACCCAGCCGGCCAATGAGCTTGCCCAGCTCATCATTCAGCATGCATGGAAGGCTCCTAACACCCTGGAAGCTATACCATGGAGGCCTGACAAGATCTTATCTCCCCCAAATGAGCATCCCCATTGATGAGGAGGTCTTCCAGTAGATGTCATGGTGGTGGCGGCTGCAATCAAGAAAGACTTAGCAGAAGAGAGCCAAACTGTCCATCTACTCAACAAGGAGTCCCGGGCAATAGACAGACTCGGGAAGCATGTGTTTGCTTCATCGACTTTTGCTGTAATGTCTTTGAACTATTTAGCACACTTTATGAGGCTCCAGGTGGATCTTATCAACAAACTCTCTGAAACCTTGGCAGGAGTTGTATCTGATGAGGTCCATGACAATGTAGCTTCTCAGATAGCCACCCTAGAATCCATATCCAGTTCTTCCATGTGTCTTATTTCACATGCAATGGAAGGAGCGGCTAGAGCAGCACGCATAGGTATAGTCACCAGACATGCCTGGATGAGCCTTTGTGACTGTGCAAACTCCTTTAAGGCTTCCTTTATGAATGCCCCCATCAAGGCTGCTTCTTTGTTTGGCCCTAAAGTTAAAGATACGCTGGCAAGGTGCAAACAAGATGGCAAGACTCTATCACTCTATCTGCCGTTGGTGTCACACACTCCACTCCTCAATGATTCTACTCCAGAAATCAGAGGAGATGGAAGATGTGGCACAGGAAATCACAAGAGCTCTTTCTGTGATGCACGTGCCGAGTTTTCCCTTAGAGGCAGAGGGGGAAACTCCAATGGAAGATGCCCCTCTCAGGGCAGAGATGGTTCATGAAACTGGGGTTCCAGAGATTCTTTCTCTGGCTAACCCTATCACCGCCCCTGAAGTGCTGTCCAACTGCTCACCTCTGGAAGCAGTCAGGGTAATTTTTCCTTGTACCCCACTGCCTGGTGAAACATTACCACTTACTCTTGGGTACAACGGATAATATCCAGAGGCTAGCGCATCCCCTTCCATCTTTGTCCAACCTCATCCTGAGAATTACCCAATGTTCTACCCAGTCAAAGGGAAGCAGCAGCACACTAAATTCAGAAGCAGCAACAAAAAAGAGTCATCCAAATGGTCCCCCCAGACCAGATAGGATCTGTTTTTTTACTCAAGGTTCTTTTTAGTGCCAAAAAAGATAGGGGACTGGAGACAAATTCTGGATCTCAGCACAATGAACAAATTTTTAAAAACAAAGAAATTCCAGATGGTCATGGTTCAGTCTATCCTTCCTCTTCTGGAAGAAGATGACTGGATGTGCTCTGTAGATCTGAAAGATGTGTGTCACCACATAAAAATAGACAAACACTCAAGAAGATACCTCAACTTTTGCATAGGAGCCAGTCACTACCAATTTCGAGTACTGCCCTTTGGTCTCTCTGCAGCCCCCAGAGTGTTCATCAAATGCATAGCAGTGGTTATCACGTACCTGCAACTTCAAGGATTCCAGGCGTTTCAATATCTAGACGACTGGCTCCTCACCGCCCCCACCAAGTGTCTACTGAAAGAAGCCCTACACTACACTCTCCACACAGCACAATGCCTGAGAATCACTATAAACTGGGAGAAGTCCAACACAACCCCAGCACAGTCTTTAGAATTCATCAGAGTACTGTTGGAAACGAGAAATTGCACAGCATCTCTCCCAGACCACAGACTTCAAAGAATAAGGCAACAGGTTCAGCCACTGCTCTGTCACCACAAATCTTCTACTCGGTCCATACTCCAGCTCTTGGGGTCAATGGCAGCCTTGATCACCATTGTTCCTCTAGCCAGATTCCACATGAGACTACTTCAGTGGTTACTTCTCATTAATTGGTACCCTCTACAACATCCTTTGTCTTTTCTGATAAGTGTAACTCAGAGATGCAAGCAAGATGAGGGGCGTGGCCAAGGATGAACACAGGATAGCAGCAGATTTCTTCAGCTCCACCAATTTCATTACACTGACAGGAATTAATTACTTAAAAAATTAATTTTTTAAGTAATTTTCTTTCTAAATATGTTTGTTTTATATAGTTCTTGAACTATATCTAAAAAAGAAAGGAAATCTTAATAATATTCCTGTCAGAAATCACTTTGGAAATTTTCCTGTCAGTTTATCAGTCTGAAATGAGTTCCAGTAAGACAAATTCTCAAGACTCCAGCATCAAGAAAGAACTTCAGTCTCTGATAATTATAATCCAGCAACTTACTGCTAAGATGGATAAAATGGATACTAAAATAGACACCTTCATAGAAAAAAACTACAAAACAAATAGACTTGTTACATATAGACCTGCAACAACAGAAGATCCAGATGACAGGCATAGAAGAAGCAGTAAATGACATGGAAAACAGAATACAAGAAGAGGAAATCAACATTGAGTTTCTGCTGAAACAAAATACACATTTACAAACAAAGCTGGATGACCTGGAAAATAGATCTAGGCGCAATAACATTAGGATTTTTGGACTGCCAGAAAATATTGAAGGTAACAATATTACTTCTTTTTTAACAATATGGCTCCCTAAAACTTTAGATTTACCAGAAGCATTCTCTTTTGGTATCGAAAGAGCACATAGATCTATAGCTAATACTAACTCTAACAAAAACGATCCTAGATCAGTTATAGTTAGATTTCTATCATCTTTTGATAAAGAGATGGTTCTTAAATCTGCTTGGGCTAAAGCTCCTGTTAAGATTAATGAGACAACTGTGCGTTTTGACAATGACTATTCTTCCATGGTAATAGCTAAAAGAAAAGTTTTTCTGCCACTAATAAGGGAGCTTAAAAAAGCACAGTTTAAAGCATACCTTCTGTTTCCTGCCAAGCTTAAAATTTTCCTTCCTGATGGTCCTAAAATTTTCGATGACTTAGACTCTGCTTTACTGTTTATCAAAAAAAATAAGATTTTGGAAAAAATAGAAGAAATGGAATGGGCTAGTCCTTCGTTAAAGAGACTGGCAACTGAAACTTCGTGGAAGACTTCAGAGAAGAAGAAGAGACTAAAAAACAAATGATTTGTACTATGTTTTTTTTTTTCTCTCATCATTTTATTTTATTATTTTTTAAATATAGTTCCTGCATTTCCAAGAAGCAACAAATATTTTGAAAAAGATTTAATCAAAGTTATTCTCTGTGTGCAAAGAACTGTTTTGTTTCATAACTAGTCAAAATATCTGGAGATTTAATGGCAAGTTATGATTCAACTTGTTTCTCTTTCTGAAAAGAAGAAATAAGGTCAGTAATTTGATACATTTTTTTTTTCTTTTTTTTTTTTTCTTCTTTTCTTTGTTTAAACAATGACATTCTATTTAAATTATGTAGTGGGTAAAGGGTGGGGGAGGGCAGGGAGAGAAGAGTAATGAAAATATGATTAATAGAATAATAACATATTTATTCCTTGTAAAAAGTTTATATGTTCTTCAAATGCTATTCCTAATTATACTTTCTTGATTACACTGCTTATGCTTGTTTGTAAATAATCTGTCATGCTTTAACTAATAATAATTAAAAC
>NC_056729.1:855141092-855143592 GCF_019279795.1 Protopterus annectens | reverse complement strand
CAGGCTTTACATCTTCCACAAGTGGTAGTGCCCTGACTTTGTATCATAACATACACATTTGCAAGGGGTATAACAGCTCTACCTTTCACCAGGAAATTTTTTATACTCCTTCCCACTTTGTAGGATATTTTTAATCTGTCTGGCATCCATAGCCAAAAGGTTCCTAGAATTTATAAACTCAAATGCTATGGAACAACTTGTTACCACTCCCACAAGAGGGGAAAACATACTGGACCTGATCATCACCAACATGGGGGCTCTATGCTCCAGACCAAAAGTGTATCCCTCACTGGTAAGATCAGACCATAAACTAATCTCACTGGATATTCACATCCCGACCCCACCCCCTGCCCAGAAAACCACAGTGAAAAACTTCTCTAAAGCAAATTTCACACTCCTCAAAACCTAGGTGGAATCCTTCAAAGCCCCCGGGCCTGTGGAAAATACGGCACAGACCGCAGAATTCTTTATAAACGCATTCTATGAACACCTTCAGGAATGCATGGATCATGCAATCCCAAATAAAACCAAGACCCAATCCTCCAAAGGCAGGCGTCCTGTCTGGTGGACCCCAGCCATAAACAAACTATACAACAGAAGGAGGAAGCTACTACATGATAGAGCAAAATCCCAAAAAGGGAAGGCATCTCTGATCAGTATTAGAAAAAAACTACGGGCACTCATAAAATCGTCTAAGGCCAGCTTCGAGAGAAAGATGGCGCAGGACACTAAGGATAATCACAAGGCTTTGTTAAGTTATGTTAGGAACCTGCGTGGGAATTCCCAGATATGCTCAGAATTAGTCCAAAAATGACAAAAAATACACCGAACCCACAGACATTGTCAATATCCTAACTGACAGGTTCAGCGCAAACTTCTCCCCCCCCTACCAAAAGGGCAAAAATATATCCCAGCAGAGTGCTGCCCCCCTGACATCTCAGATGCTCAGGTAAGAGCCGCCCTCTCCAAAGCAAAAATCACAGCAACAATGGGACCAGACGGTGTCCCGGGCTGCATCCTACATGAACTCCAAGAAGAGCTAAACCCAAACATAAAACTACTGTTCACTCTCAGCCTTACTACAGGATATGTACCCAAAGAGTGGCGTACAGCAACAGTGGTCCCTCTCCACAAAGGTGGTGCCTCAACGGATCCTGGAAATTATCGCCCCATAAGCCTGACTAGCTTGGTCTGCAAAGCTATGGAAAGGATCATCATGGACCTCATAAATAAAGATATTGGGGACCTACAGACACTGGATCCTACCCAGTTCGGCTTTGTTAAGGGCAGATCCTGCCTCTTAAACCTGGTCGATTTCTTTGAAACAGTCACTAAGGCCATTGACAAGGGGAAGGTGGTCCACACAGCCTACCTGGACCTCGCAAAAGCCTTCAATACAATACCCCACTCGGGCATTATAGATAAGCTCACCAGCTTAAATATAAACCCCTATGTCACTAGATGGGTTGCAAACTGGCTCAAGGACAGAACCCACATGGTTAGAATTGCTGAAGCCATGTCAGACTCCAAACCAGTTACAAGTGGCGTCCCACAAGGCTCAGTCCTGGGACCTCTCTTGTTCGGTATATATTTCTCGGAGGTACAGGCCGACACAGAAGGACTGTGGCTGACCAAGTTCGCAGATGACTGCAAACTAGGCGCCATAATCGACTCTCCAGCCGACACAAGCATCCTACAAAAGGGCCTCATAGAAACAGACAACTGGTGCCAGAGCCATGGCCTCAAGCTAAACGCCAAAAAGTATATAGCCATCCCCTTTGGCAAAAACAAAGTGCCCACAAATTACCACATAGGTGGTAATCCATTAAGTACGGAAGAAGTAATTAGGGACCTGAGGACCCAAGTTGATAGCAATCTCTCATTTGAAAACCACGTGGCCAAAGTGGTTAGAAAAACATTTTATATAGCCCATCTAATCATGAAGGGATTCACATCTAGATCAGGGGAGGTCATCGTGCCTCTTTACTCATCCCTCATCAGGCCCATAATTGAGTACAATGCCCCTTTTGGGATGTACCTTACCAGACACCTACAGCAACTGGAAAGACCCCAAAGGTACCTCACCAAGAGAATCAAAGGGCTCAAACAGATGCCATATGCTGCCCGGTTAAAGAAACTCCAGCTCTACTCAGTGGCATACCGCCTGCCCAGAGGCGATCTGTGCCTGACACATAAAGCCATGCCCAACCCGGAGTTAATGGACATGCTGCACCTCAGAAAATCCAAATCCCATCGAGCTACGCGCTCGAGAGACTTGAACCTCAGCACTGAAATAAATAAGACATGCTGGAGGGACAGATTCATAACCCAGAGGCTCCCTTCACTCTGGAATAAAATCCCAGTCCAGGTTAGGCAGAGTCCCTCATTGACTCTCTTCAAGAGGAATCTTGATGAGTGGATGGGAGATCGTAGGTTTATCCCGGGTATCACTTCTGTGTCACTGTTAGACAGAGGCACAGTATACTAACCTCGAAAAAGG
>NC_056729.1:854941092-855136092 GCF_019279795.1 Protopterus annectens | reverse complement strand
AACACTTTTTCAGATAAAGACGGAATGTTAAGCTTAGTAGTGCTACAAGTTAATAAGAAATGCTTCACACTGGTAAACTCATATTGAATTCATGGTCTAGGAACTAAATATGTGAAGAAATACTTGGATCTCATTACTTTACATGCAAAGCGAGAAATTATTCTGGCGGGAGATTTCAATTGCTTGTTATCAGATGAAGACACCTCTAAAAATAGTGAGATTAAACTAATGGCACAAGCTAAAAAGGTAAACAGTTTTATAGCCTCAATGAATTTTAGAGACATACATAATTTAAGAGTTCAAAATTCATTTCAATACACTATTCTTTCTGATTTGGCACACAAACTAATAAAGATAAGATTTTGGGTCTAACACTCTTTACTCTAAAATAAGTGATGTTGCAATACAGTCATACCCACTCTCTGACCACAATGCCTTTTTGTTCAGCTTGACTGTGAAAAAAGATGATATGATAATTTTTCAAAGAATCCCAGCCTATGTTAGTGGTTATTAAAAGAAATAAATGCATTTATGGAAAACAACAGTAATGGTGAAATAACATATAAGATACTCTGGGATGCATTAAACGTTCACATCTTTAGTGGAGTTAAAGCTTGGTATTTTCAAAGGAGAAAGGAATGGGACAAGGAACTTTCTGATTTACAAGCCACAATAGATTAGTTGAAACTAAATTTAAAATCAAATGATAAAGCAGTACTTACTGAAATTTCTAAGCTAAACCACAAAGATTTAGAAATATTGAATCATAAGGTTGCTATAAGCTTAGAAAAGATTAAACTACAGTCCTTTTCAGTAAACCCCAGACATTTACATAAACTAGCTATCAGATCCAAACAAATTAATAAACAAAAATCACATTTATGAAATTAAATACAAGAATAATAACATAGTAAAAAGAACAACTGATTTAGGAGGTATATTAAAAGTCTTTAGAAATCATTATCGGTCAATCAATGACATGCACTCACCACTAGATTCAGACGATGTAATAGATACATTTCTACAAGAAAATATCAAGACTAAGCTATCAAAACAATAAAATAGTACCCTAAATAAACAAATAACTTTAACAGAAGTGAAAGAACAAGTTAAAAATCTGAAGGATAATAAAGCCCTAGGGTTAGATGGGATAATCCCAGAAATATATAAAAGTCTTCCAGAGCACACAATAAAGTTATTATTAAACACATTCTCCATGGTTAAACAAGATTTCATTTTCCCTCCCTCATGGAAGTACTCAATAATTTCCCCCATTCTGAAACAAGGTAAGGGCCCCAAACTATGTGCATCCTATAGACCCATATCATTGTTTAATATTGATTATAAAATGTTCATGTCTATCTTGGCCAAAAGACTAAAGAAGATATTAACCAATCTAATACACTTTGATCAAACTGGCTTTACCTTACATAGAAAAGTACACAACAGTATTATTAAGCTACTATCTCTAATAGACATTGCAAACAAAACCAAGAAACAATTAACTATTATTAGTCTGGATATTGATAAGACGATCAATTCCCTTAGTTGGTCATACTTACAAAAAATCTTTAAAGAATTTAACTTTACTTCAGATTTCACTAAATTGATATTAAATATTTATAGTGATTCTAAAGTATTTGTTAAGATTGGTTCATGTCTATCATCCCCAGTAAAAATTTATAAGGGAACTAGACAAGGTTGCCTTCTATCTCCATTATTTTTCGCTTTATCAGTGGAACCTTTTGCTTTATTTATTAGAAATAACCCAAATATCAAAGGATTTCAAGTTAATGAGGGATACTGTCCAAGATTTCAGCTTTTTGCTGATGATATTCAACTAACATCCAGTGACATAGAAGTCTCTTTACAACATATCATGAATGTCATAACTCTATTTGGAAAAATCTCAGGGCTCAATTTTAACCAAAATAAAACCAAAACACTTTTAATCAATAAGAAAATAAATATAAATTTTCAAAAATACAATACATTCAACTGGGAAAATGATAAGATAGATTATCTAGGAATAAGTATTACAAATAAATGAAATTAGACTATTAAACTTGACTTCACTAAACTGGTAGCTATAATCAGTGACTTGACTAAAAAGTGGAACAAAATGTTCTTCACTATGGAAGACAGACTTACATTAAAAAAGTTATTATTATTTTGCCCAAGATTTTATTTTACATACAATCATTGATTTTACCTCCTCCTAAGAAATTCTTTAAACAGATTCCCTATTATTAATTTTTCTATGGTTCCTAAAGAAACCAAAAATAGCCTATAAATGGCATGTTAGAGCCTGGGATAGTAATGGGATTGGCTTTCCCAACATAGAATTATATTTCAAATCTGTTATTATTAACATAATACTACACAGGATTTCATCCATATACACCTCTAGCTGGAAACAACTACATTAAATATATATAACTTCCTCTGAGAACTCAGAAACCCATTTTAAAGAAACCTTTGGAATTAACAAAATATCTTGGATACTTGGGTGGGGGGAAAGACGTTTCTTTTTGATTTGTTTGACATTCTGAAGTATGATAATTTCAGCTTGACATTTAGCCAATCGATCTTCTGCACTGTTGATCTTGTAAACTAGACCCCCTCACACACACACACACACACACATATATGTATATATATATATATATATATATATATATATATATATATCTATATCTATATATATATATATATATATATATATATGTTAATATATATATATCTATATATATATATATATATATATATATGTGTGTGTGTGTGGTACAGAGATACAGATATTCATGTGTGTGTGTGTGTGTGTGTGTGTCTGTGTGTGGTACAGAGATACAGATATTCATGTGTGTGTCTGTGTTTATCTGTGACTGCTGAATGTGTGAAAAGTAACCTGCAATCTCATTGCAGTTCCATTGCTCTCACTACCCTGTTTTGCTTGTATGTTAAAATTAATAGAGTTAACCTAATTTAGTTTAAGAGATGTAAATTATTGATTTATGGGGAACATCTTACTTTCCCAACATTTTTAGAGAAGTGCTGTTCATGTTTTTTTATCACTGTGGAGGCTGCTCGTACACTTTTTATGCTTCTTTAGAATGGAGAAAACTTAGTTGTTTGAAATTCCTGCAAAAATGCCTTTTCTAAGCCTCTGTGACTGTTTCTTCACATGCACGAGCATCTACAGGTCACTAGCAGCAAGCTAGAGAAGCTGGAGTCAGGAATACAGTGAGCAATGACATCACACAACCTTTTAACTCATGCATGACTCAGAAACCAGGAAGTAAAGCTGAAAATGAAACTAAAAGAAAAAGTAACTGGTTTTTTTTTTTTTTTTTTTTTTTATCTTTTATGCATGTAAAGGTATGGAATCACTTTAAATATGTATTTTTAACAAGCTAGGACTTTAATGGAGTGATTATTTTACTAGTCTAATGAGGAAAATTGCATTTTAATGCTACTGTATGCCTGTTGCTTTGAAACACTGAAGTCTGACAGGATATAATTCTTTGCTTTGATAGCATGCCGTAAATGATAATATATTAATATTTGACTACTTAAACTATCAATTTCTTTAATATTCTGAATGCAAAGATATATATATATATAGGATTGAGTCTCCTTTTCCTTCTGTTGCTTTCATGCTTAAGCAACTTTAATCTATATTAGGTATTCTCATTGATGCAGATTTAAAGCAATATAATCAGACTCAGTTGCAATGATAGTTATGATACTATGACTCAAATCTTTGTATGACCACATACACTGTAGGAATGGATTGTTAAAATGTTCTAGGTCACTCTATTCTGTTCAATTAGTCTTAATAGACCAACATATGGTCCCCCCCCTTTTATTTATTTATTTTTTTTCCTTTTTGTATTGCTATAGTTATAAACACAAGAGACTGTAATACAGGTATAAAATATATAGGTATCAATAGCTTATGCCAATAAAGCAACTACGTTAATTGGTGAAAGTGACTCCTTATTTTCCAATACCTAGTAGTGGTTTACACAATATTACATATGAATCCACTGTGATTGCCTGACGGACTTTTTATGTTCATATGTGTTTGTCCTTAGAAATGCTTTATTGTATGTATATATTACATTTAAAGCAGAAGCTATTTATGTATGTGTTTGGTGTGTGAAATGGTGTTAAAGGGTGGTTTAGTTAATTTATTAACTAAACCTGGAACTTTAGGTTCCATGTATGTATGTTTTCTTAGTTATTGGTTTCAGAAATTGTTTCTAAAGATTTTTGACTCATCCATGATACATAACTTCATGAATTACTTCAAGTCATTATACTTGGAAGGTATTATTGTTACTCTAAATATAATGTAACAAATGATATATAAATGCTTATCATTAAATATTAATGGCTTAAATAATGTCAAAAGAGCTGGTTTAATTAAATTCATTAAAATGCATACAACTCAGATAATCTTCTTGCAGGAAACCCACTTGCTGGAGAAGGATTTGCAAAAATTATCATTTAATGGTTTTACAGTTTTCACGGATTCCTGCTTTAGAGTCAAAAGGAAAGGTACTCATACTATGGAATAATACTTACACACTACCTAAAATTTTAAACACTTTTTCAGATAAAGACGGAATGTTAAGCTTAGTAGTGCTACAAGTTAATAAGAAATGCTTCACACTGGTAAACTCATATTGAATTCATGGTCTAGGAACTAAATATGTGAAGAAATACTTGGATCTCATTACTTTACATGCAAAGCGAGAAATTATTCTGGCGGGAGATTTCAATTGCTTGTTATCAGATGAAGACACCTCTAAAAATAGTGAGATTAAACTAATGGCACAAGCTAAAAAGGTAAACAGTTTTATAGCCTCAATGAATTTTAGAGACATACATAATTTAAGAGTTCAAAATTCATTTCAATACACTATTCTTTCTGATTTGGCACACAAACTAATAAAGATAAGATTTTTGGGTCTAACACTCTTTACTCTAAAATAAGTGATGTTGCAATACAGTCATACCCACTCTCTGACCACAATGCCTTTTTGTTCAGCTTGACTGTGAAAAAAGATGATATGATAATTTTTCAAAGAATCCCAGCCTATGTTAGTGGTTATTAAAAGAAATAAATGCATTTATGGAAAACAACAGTAATGGTGAAATAACATATATGATACTCTGGGATGCATTAAACGTTCACATCTTTAGTGGAGTTAAAGCTTGGTATTTTCAAAGGAGAAAGGAATGGGACAAGGAACTTTCTGATTTACAAGCCACAATAGATTAGTTGAAACTAAATTTAAAATCAAATGATAAAGCAGTACTTACTGAAATTTCTAAGCTAAACCACAAAGATTTAGAAATATTGAATCATAAGGTTGCTATAAGCTTAGAAAAGATTAAACTACAGTCCTTTTCAGTAAACCCCAGACATTTACATAAACTAGCTATCAGATCCAAACAAATTAATAAACAAAATCACATTTATGAAATTAAATACAAGAATAATAACATAGTAAAAAGAACAACTGATTTAGGAGGTATATTAAAAGTCTTTAGAAATCATTATCGGTCAATCAATGACATGCACTCACTACTAGATTCAGACGATGTAATAGATACATTTCTACAAGAAAATATCAAGACTAAGCTATCAAAACAATAAAATAGTACCCTAAATAAACAAATAACTTTAGCAGAAGTGAAAGAACAAGTTAAAAATCTGAAGGATAATAAAGCCCTAGGGTTAGATGGGATAATCCCAGAAATATATAAAAGTCTTCCAGAGCACACAATAAAGTTATTATTAAACACATTCTCCATGGTTAAACAAGATTTCATTTTCCCTCCCTCATGGAAGTACTCAATAATTTCCCCCATTCTGAAACAAGGTAAGGGCCCCAAACTATGTGCATCCTATAGACCCATATCATTGTTTAATATTGATTATAAAATGTTCATGTCTATCTTGGCCAAAAGACTAAAGAAGATATTAACCAATCTAATACACTTTGATCAAACTGGCTTTACCTTACATAGAAAAGTACACAACAGTATTATTAAGCTACTATCTCTAATAGACATTGCAAACAAAACCAAGAAACAATTAACTATTATTAGTCTGGATATTGATAAGACGATCAATTCCCTTAGTTAGTCATACTTACAAAAAATCTTTAAAGAATTTAACTTTACTTCAGATTTCACTAAATTGATATTAAATATTATAGTGATTCTAAAGTATTTGTTAAGATTGATTCATGTCTATCATCCCCAGTAAAAATTTATAAGGGAACTAGACAAGGTTGCCTTCTATCTCCATTATTTTTCGCTTTATCAGTGGAACCTTTTGCTTTATTTATTAGAAATAACCCAAATATCAAAGGATTTCAAGTTAATGAGGGATACTGTCCAAGATTTCAGCTTTTTGCTGATGATATTCAACTAACATCCAGTGACATAGAAGTCTCTTTACAACATATCATGAATGTCATAACTCTATTTGGAAAAATCTCAGGGCTCAATTTTAACCAAAATAAAACCAAAACACTTTTAATCAATAAGAAAATAAATATCAATTTTCAAAAATACAATACATTCAACTGGGAAAATGATAAGATAGATTATCTAGGAATAAGCATTACAAATAAATGAAATTAGACTATTAAATTTGACTTCACTAATCTGGTAGCTATAATCAGTGACTTGACTAAAAAGTGGAACAAAATGTTCTTCACTATGGAAGACAGACTTACATTAAAAAAGTTATTATTATTTTGCCCAAGATTTTATTTTACATACAATCATTGATTTTACCTCCTCCTAAGAAATTCTTTAAACAGATTCCCTATTATTAATTTTTCTATGGTTCCTAAAGAAACCAAAAATAGCCTATAAATGGCATGTTAGAGCCTGGGATAGTAATGGGATTGGCTTTCCCAACATAGAATTATATTCCAAATCTGTTATTATTAACATAATACTACACAGGATTTCATCCATATACACCTCTAGCTGGAAACAACTACATTAAATATATATAACTTCCTCTGAGAACTCAGAAACCCATTTTAAAGAAACCTTTGGAATTAACAAAATATCTTGGATACTCCGTGAATATTGCTTATATAATAAGAAATTTAGCCACTTCTCACATGGTATAAACCAAATATTTTATATTTTCAAAAATATAATTAACAACAATTATAATCTAAAGAACACCTTTTTATTACATTTCCCATAGCTTATACACCAGATTGCCTAGATACCTTCAATATCAATAAGATGTGGAATCTTAAAGAGAATATTCTAAAGTTTTGGCACCATTTTATAGACAATAAGAACATCCAACCAGTGAACTTTCTCTTAGCCAGATATAATGTCTGTCAAGATAACTGGCTCTGTATTCAATCTTTAAGAAGTTTGTTGAAAATAAAGTGAAAGTGTCAATAAATCTGGAAACTGATATTATACCAAGATTGATACAACTATTCATATGGTGCAGTTCGATGAACACTGAACATAAATTAAGCATATCACCTGTATATAAAATCCTACAAGAAGACTTGATTACTTTTGACCAAGCTTTTTGGAATTACTCCATAAAGATTAATGGTGAACCTTTATCTAACAATAATAAGAAACAGTTATTAAATTCAATAAAAAACACTTCATCATCTTTATATTGGAGACTATATACCTGGAGATTTATTCATAGACACTTTTACACTTCACACAGAATTGACCTGATAACCAAGAGTAATGAAAGCAAATGCTGGAGGTGTGGTGATATTCTTGAAGCCAACTGGGTTCATATGTTCATCGAATGTAGAACTCTCACACAATACTGGAGTGATTTTAGACATTTCACAAAAGCCCTGTGGTCTGACAACTGTCAAATTACTAGCTCTTTGATATTATTCAATGTCCCTACCCCAAGTGTAATTCCTAGACATCGTTAGCTGTTCTTTGGTTAATTCGAGCTATTGCTCGAAAAATAATTACATTGAACTGGAAAAATAAGCGAGATCTTATGTTTACTGAGTTTATTTCAATAGCAAAATCTGTATTTAAAAAAGAAATGCAAACTATTTATCAGAGATCATCAAATATAACACACAAAAGACTAGCATGCCAAAAATTGGAGAGATTGTTAGATAAATATTGATTACCTTTCTTGGATAAAACAAATGTTTATTGTGAATGTATGTATATAGTATCAATAGTTATTATGTTTTATATTGTTTATTTTTAATACTTTATGTCCATGTTTATTAACAAAATTTAATAAAAATGTTTTTGGAAAAAAAAATTGATAGAGGTGAAGACAAAAAAAGAAAAGTGATTCTGGAATGGCCCAGTTGAGGAAGTGCGATACTCTGCAGAGTTTTCAGCATATTTCCAAGGAATTATGCTTCTGTTAAGCTGGCACAAAACACTTCACATTTCTGAGGTATGCAGCCAGCCTCAGGAAAGACTGAATTGTAAAAGTATTAATTTTAGTTCCATATTTACCTAAATTTCATGAAGATAAAAAAAATTAAAAGAAGGCATTTTAAAATATTGTTAAGTAGTGTTTCACTAAGTGCTGTTTCTGTATATACCTCTCAGCTTTGTGTAGTAGGTTTCTGTGCATTTGGCATCATTGGTTTTAAGCAAGGCTAACAGTACTCATGGGTTGCCATGCAACAGAGATGAAAGAAACATAGAGAGTATGCAAATGAAATAAGTATATACATATTATATAGTGGCTATCTAAAGAAACAAAAACCAAAATTAAACTAAAAAACAACGCCTGGGCCAGGTGGCATGTTACCAAACCTACTATGGACCAAGTAAGATACCGGCAGCTAAGGAACCAGACCAAAAAATCTGTCATTCTAGACAAAAAAAAAAAAATTACACCCTCCTACAACAAAAATATCAGCTAAAACCTCAAAGGTTCTGGGCTGGTATTAACAATCTTCTCCACCCAGGCCATTCCGCCACTCCTACCCTATCAGCTGCCCTTGAAAAATCCCCTGTTGAAATTGCAAACAGCTGCAACTCCTTTACTGAAACTATTCCAGTCTCCTCATCTCACTCCATTGGACACAAACACCAGCTCTGGCACATCTAGCCCTGATCCACCCAGCACCCAACCCACCTTTGCCTTTCAAACCGTACCTACCAACCTGATCCAGACCTTACTCAAAAAGCTAAAACCTACTACACTAGCTGCCGACCACCTCCCAGCTGAATATCTTCAAAAAGCAGCTGATGCCATAGCACTTCCCATTTCTATTCTGATCAACAGATCCATCTCAGAAGGATCCATCTCAGCAATATGGAAAATATCACGTTATACCTCTCCATAAAGGGGGAAGTTCCACAAATTTATCTAACTTTAGAACTATAGCCATTTTTTTCACCACAAGCTAAAATCATGGAAAGATGCATACACAAACAAATCATGCACTTTCTTATTCAAAACGGAAAGCTCGCTGACTCTCAGTATGGCTTTAGGCCATTCCACAGTACCACCACGGCTCTTCAATCTTTCTCTAATGTTATCACTCTTCATCATAACAACAAACTATTTTCAGCACTCGCCCTAGATCTCTTAAAAGCTTTTGATATGGTCAACCATCAGCTACTGCTCAATACCCTACAAACCATCGGTTTAGACCCAACACACAATACAATGGTTTCACTCCTACCTAAATGGTAGACAGCAGGCTGTCTTATGGCAGAGCAAGCTGTCATCCCAACTTCCTCTAACCCTAGGTGTCCCACAAGGGTACATACTAGGTCCCCTTCTTTTCTCTATCTTTATCAATGATCTGCTCACCACTATCCCAGGAGCTACCTGCATCCAATATGCAGATGACTCAATGCTAATATGCTCCTCCTCTTCTCCTACACAACTTGTAATCCTCACCCAGACCACTTTCAGCACAGTAGAAACATGGCTAGCTAATTGTTGCCTGCTTCTATATCCTAACAAAACCAAGCTACTACTTTTCTCCCCTAACCGTAGAATTCCTCCTCCTTCCTTCAACATGAAATCTAGCAATGACACCATTATCTCCCCTGATGGTTCATAGGTTCATATGTTCATACTAGGCTATCTGCCCTGGGGCATTTATAAGCCTAGCCCGATTGTGTTTGGCTTATGCCACCCCTTGATTTGAGTATACTGTGCCCTTTTTAAAGTTTAGTTTACTGTGCCTCTGTCTAATAGTGACATGGAAGTAATCCCCGGGACAAACCTACAATCCCCCATCCACTCATCAAGATTCTTCTTGAAGAGAGTCAGTGAGGTGTTCTGCCTAACATGAATTGGAATTCTATTCCAGAGCGAAGGGAGCCCTCTGGGTTATGAATCTGTCCCTCCAGCATGTTCTATTTATTTCTGTGCTGAGGTTCAAGTCCCTCGAGTGCATGGCTCTAAGGGATTTAGATTTACTGAGGTGGAGCATGTCCATTAATTCTGGGTTGGACATAGCTTTATATGTCAGGCATAGATCGCCTCGAAGTAGGCGGTATGCAACTGAGTAGAGCTGGAGTTTTTTTAACCGAGCAGCATATGGCATCTGTTTGAGTCCCTTGATCCTCCTGGTGAGGTACTTTTGGGGTCTTTCTAATTGCTGCAGGTGTCGGGTAAGGTACATCCCAAAGGGGGCATTGTATTCTATGATGGGCCTGATGAGGAATGAATAAAGGGGCACGATTACCTTTCTTGATCTAGATGTGAATCCTTTCATGATGAGGTGGGCTATGTAGAAGGTCTTTCTAACCACTTTGGCAATGTGGTTGTCAAAGGAGAGATTGCTATCAACTTGGGTCCCCAGATCCCTAATTACTTTCTCTGTACTTAATGGGTTACCACCTATCTGGTAATTTGTGGGCACATTGTTTTTGCCAAAGGGTATGACTATACACTTTTTGGCATTTAGCTTTAGACCATGGCTCTGGCACCAGTTATCCATCTCTGCAAGACCTTTTTGAAGGATGTTTGTGTCAGCTGGAGAGTCGATTATGGCATCCAGTTTGCAGTCATCTGCGAACTTGGTGAGCCATAGTCCTCCCACATTGGCTTGTACCTCAGAAAAGTAAATACCGAACAAGAGAGGTCCCAGGACAGAACCTTGTGGGACGCCACTTGTGACCGGTTTCGAGTCTGACATGGCTCCAGCAACTCTGACTCTGTGGGTTCTGTCTTTGAGCCAGTTTGCGACCCATCTTGTGACATAGGGGTTTATATTTAGGCTGGATAGCTTATCTATGATGCCCGAGTGGGGTATTGTGTCAAATTCCTTTGCGAGGTCCAGATAGGCTGTGTGGACTACCTTCCCTTCATCTATGGCCTTGGTGACTGTTTCGAAGAAGTCGACCAGGTTCAAAAGGCAGGATCTGCCCTTGACGAAGCCAAATTGGGTAGGATCTAGTGTCTGTAGGTCCCCAATATCTTTGTTTATGAGTTCCATGATGATCCTCTCAATAGCCTTGCATACTAGGCTAGTCAGGCTTATGGGGCGATAGTTTCCAGGGTCCGCAGAGGCGCCACCTTTGAGGAGTGGGACCACTGTTGCTGTGCGCCATTCTTTGGGCACATATTCTGTAGTGAGGCTGAGATTGTACAGCAGTTTTACTTGAGGGATTAGTTCTTCTTGGAGTTCATGTAGGACACAACCCGGGATGCCATCTGGTCCCATGGAAGCAGTGTTTTTTGCTTTGGAGAGGGCGGCCTTCACCTGAGCATCAGAGATGTTTGAGAGGCTGCACTCTGCCGGGATAGATACTTGCTCTTTTGGGGGGGAGGGGGTGGAGAAGTTTGCACTGAACCTGTCTACCAGGATATTGGCAATGTCTGTGGGTTCAGTGTATTTTTTGTCATTTAGAATCAACTCAGAACAAGTCTGGGAGTTGCATCCCAGGTTCCTAACATAACTGAAAAAAGCCTTATGATTGTCTTTAGTGTCCTGTGCAATTTTTCTCTCAAAGCTGGCCTTGGAGGATTTTATGAGGGATCGTAATTTTTTGCTAGTTCTGATCAGAGATGCCTTCCCTTTTAGGGATTTTGCTCTATCATGTAGTAGCTTCCTCCTTCTGTTGTACAGTTTATTTATGGCTGGGGTCCACCAGACTGGACACCTGCCTTTGGATGATTGGGTCTTGATTTTGTTTGGGATAGCATGATCCATGCATTCCTGGAGATGTTCGTAGAATGCGTTTATATAGGATTCTGCAGTTTGGGCCGTAGTTTCCACTGGCCCTGGGGCCTTGAAGGATTCCACTTCAGTTTTGAGAAGAGTGAAGTTCGCTTTTGAGAAGTTTTTCACTGTGGTTTTCTGGGCTGGGGGTGGGGTCGGGATGTGGATATCCAGTGAAATTAATTTATGGTCTGATCTTACCAATGAGGGATATACTTCTGGTATGGAGCATAGAGTCCCCATGTTGGTAATGATCAGGTCTAGTATGTTTTCCCCTCTTGTGGGAGTGGTGACTAGTTGTTCCATAGCATTTGAGTTTATAAATTCCAGGAACCTTTGGGCTAAGGTGCTGGGGCTTGAGTAATGCTCCCAGTCTATGTTTGGGTAGTTGAAGTCACCCAATATAACGGTGTTCGGAGAGATCTTAGTGTTCTCCAATGTTTTCAGGAAAGCCGAGAGGGATTCCTGACTTTGAGAGGGTGGTCTGTAGGATGCTATAAACTGAAAAGCAGAAATGTCAGTTGCACATGGATGGTCTCCGATACTTCGTGCACTGCCACTAACCTGGAGGTGTGGATATCCTTGATAAATATGGAAACTCCCCCTCCTTTTGTGGTTCGGTCTGGGTTTTGGGGCCGAAAAGCATGATATGAGATATAACCTGGTAGTGCTGGGGTGCTCTCTGGAGCCTTGAACCAGGTTTCTGTCACTGCACAGATATCGATGTTCTCCATACTGAGGAGAGCTTTGAGTGCTTGCATCTTGAGGTTAAGACTTCTGGCATTTAGCAGCATTACCCTTAGTTTCTTGTTCCTTGTGCTGTCTATGGAAGTGGGTTTGACTTTTGAGCCTTGCCTAAAAAAGGCACTATGGGGGTGGCAAGAGCCTTTGCCAATATCCGAAAGCCCAGGGGTGACAGGTGCAAGCCGTCCCTAGCAAAGCAACGTGGCTTGTCGAGCATGTCATCCCAGGCTGACAGACACTGGATCCCCTTTGAATGACACCAAAATTTTAGCCAATTGTTAAAATCGATCATTTTGTCTTTATACTGTGGCATCATTCTAGGTGAGGGTAAGATGCTGCTCAAGGTCAGGGTCATACCGGCCTGGGCTACATGATCAGAGAGCTTCTCTATGTCTTTTTTCATGTAGTCAAGGGAGGTACGTCTCAGGTCATTCACGCCAGCATGTACAATGACTGAGTCATATTTGTATTTGCTTTGGAGTGACCTGAGTGCTTGCGTTATGTGGTGGATCCTAGCGCCCGACAGGCAGCTCACTGTGACCTTCTCTTTATTCAGCCTGGTGAGCGGGACGTCAGTGTGTCTGACAATAGAGTCACCTATTACAAGGGTATCAGGTGTGTTATTCAGCCTTAAGGGCTATTACTGCTTGGCACACTGACTTTGTGTACTATGTGTTGTACGTGTTTTGTTTTGGGGTAGCGTTTGCTTGGATGTCTGCTTTGGAGGTCTCTGTTGCTTAGGAAGATTTTTATTTAGAGCCTTCAAGTATGTTTTTGTGTTTTTATATGTTTGGTTCGCTGTTGTGGTGGGACTATGTGATACTGGAATTGTGTTGTGTGAGGTTACCTTCTCCTCCTGACTGGTTACACCAGTTTTGAGATGAGAGAGCTCAGCCTCCAGTTTGGCTATATGGTTGCATCTCTCACATATATTTGAACCTGTTTGGAGGAGGAGAGGGATGTCCGTGTACATGAGACAGTTGTAACATTGCCTCAAAATTCCCAGATTCACCAGCTGGACTGGAGAGGAAACCATTGACTGACCTTTGGACATGCTACAGTAATATAGAGAACTGAATTAAAATGGACCAATAGGGGACAAGGTAATCGTAGAGAGTATAAGAGTAAGTAGTGCTTATGGTTTATTAGTGCTAACTTGTAAGATTACTTATTTGGACCAGTGAGGGGCCTTAGAATGAGAATATGGTGTTTAATTTGAGAGATAGAGCAGTTCTAAGGGAAAAAGTGAACAGCAGACTTTGTGGAGCCAGGAATAGTTTAAACCCAATTAGGCGGCGCTGCCCGATGTTGCGCTATGTGCAAAAACGTGCAAAACCACGCAAAAGAGGGTTTTAAGAGAGGGAGATCAAGGAGTTTGGAATTGACCCAAAATGGCCAATAAAACTACAGTTTCAAGGCAGTAACCATTCCCACAGGGGCAGGCAGGCTGCTCAATGTTTATCACTGCCACTGATGAACACAGATACTTCCCTTTAGCCCAAGCAAACAATGGCCTCCAAGAAACTTACAAACAGTTCAGAACAGCAAATCTGTAACTGAACTTTTTTAAATCACAGAAAAGTGGGAAAAAAGCAATATTTTTTGTTTTTTTGTAAGGAAAGCAGAGGTTCACAAGTATCAACAAGTTAGAACAGTGTAGTAAATGACCCCAAACTTGAGTGCTAGGCCAGAGACAGATAAAATGCAAGTTTTAAGAAAAAAACGATTTTAAAAATAAGTAAAGGCAGGAAATTCAGCAATCAGCTCTAGGTTGTGTTCTAAACACAGTTACCAACACAGAAATCAAGTTTAACAACAAAGAAAATGCTCAAACGTAGGCGGCAATGCAGAAAAACTTAACAAATAATCTGAAGCAAAATACTTAAAATCTCAAAAGTGGCTCCTTTCTTTGCTCAGCGTTTTCTCCTCTTGGTGGGTGCTTCACCAACAGCCAACAAGTCCAAAAAGATGCCAAAACCACAAGGCAATCGGGTTTTAAGAGAGGGAGATCAAGGAGTTTGGAATTGACCCAAAATGGCCAATAAAACTACAGTTTCAAGGCAGTAACCACTCCCACAGGGGCAGGCAGGCTGCTCAATGTTTATCGCTGCCACTGATAAACACAGAGACTTCTCTTTAGCCCAAGCAATCAATGGCCTCCAAGAAATTTACAAACAGTTCAGAACAGCAAATCTATAACTGAACTTTTTTAAATCTCAGAAAAGTGGGAAAAAAATCAAGATTTTTTGTTTTTTTGTTTTTTTAAGGAAAGCAGAGGTTCACAAGTATCAACAAGTTAGAACAGTGCAGTAAATGACCTCACACTTTGAGTGCTAGGCCAGAGACAGATAAAATGGAAGTTTTAAGAAAAAAAAAAATTTTAAAATAAGTGCAGGAAATGCAGTAATCAGCTCTAGGTTGATGACCATACAAAGCTTCTAGGCATAATAATAGACAACCTTAAATGTGATAAACATGTCAATCACACTATTAAGTCCGTCAACAAAAAACTTGGCTCCCTGTACAGAGCCAAACCTTTCCTCACCCCCCCCCCCTAGCTAGGGTAGCTATTGCAAGATCACACCTCCTCTCTACCCTGCCTCCCCTGTACTCACCAACCTATCCAAAACTGATCTCAACAAATTATCAGGATGTTACAATCATATAGCCAGATTCGCTACAGGCATGGCTTTTAGGACCCACCATTGCCAAAACCCAAAAGCACTGGGATGGCTAGAGTATCCTACCCTTCTACAGTTCAACCAGCTTATAGTAGTGCATAAAATACTCCATCAACTTGATAACACCCCTGCACTCAAAAATATTCTCACCCCTCATATTGCCCCCAGGCCATTACGCTCAGTTGATAAACTAATGATACTGACCCAAAAATGCAACAACTCTGCAGGCGATGCTATATTTGCCAACTCAACCGGTAAAATCTGGAATCTACTCCCTACTACCATTACCAAGGAAACCTCACTACCCCTATTTAAAAGATAACTCAAAAAATACCTCACATCTTATTGGCTGTGCTCTTGTTCTAAACCTAACAACTTCACTAATACATGTCTTGCTACCCAGCCTGCTGTTTAGCCAAGTATCTATGCCTCATAGCATTTGAACGTCTAAGCATTGTGAATTATGAGATCTGATTGTATTCTATGTTCACATTTTCTGATACATCTTTGCCAATCAGATGCAAGTCTGCACATTGTGTATATTGATATCTGCCTGTATTCTTTGTCTATATTTTTCTAAACATGTCTGCTTGAGTTTATCACTCAGTGATGTATGTACTGTCTCTTTTTTGGTATGTGGAGCTTTTCTCCCCGGGCCTCCGCTGAAAATGGACATATATCCAGCCGGACTATGCCGGTCAACAAATGTAAAATAAATAAATAAATAAATATTACTTAAGTTTCTTGCACAGGTTTCAATGACACATTTCTTTACCTGGTAAACTGGATAAGGGACTCTGCTTGGTAGTTAAACTGTAATGTGAAATACTTACAAATGGGATAGTTATAAACAAAACTAAATAAGGATTCCAGGCTATATGAACACTCAAAAGACAAATGAATGCAATATCTTACTCTTTTAAGTGTTTTGTTTTATTTATGCCTTTGTTCTAACTTTGCATGTGTTACAAATCCATGGTGATGTGAGTATCATGGCAGGCTAGTACATAATAACACCTTTCTGATGGGGCTAGTTTGCTGCTGAATTTGACAATAATGAAGACAGATTACAGAGAAGGAAATCTGAGGTTCAGAGAAGGAGCAATACAGTTCTGGTAATTAGAAATGACCTCAATGGAGAAAAAAAACAAGAAAGCTCTTAGTTTGAAGAACATGTTTATTAATCTGGAGTGAGGAAAGTAGATGAAGTGTTTATAGTCTTGTAGATCTGGAATGGCTTTTACAGTTAATTTCTCAAGTGTAGCTGGCAATGTTTTATTCAGTCAGTATTATAGCTTTTATTCTGATACTGCAAAGCTGTCCATAGTTTGTAAAATGTCAATGGACATTAGAAAGCCTACACAACCAACACATTATGTCATGTAGTATTTGGCAGCCTGTAACTGAAAAGAAACTCAGAGATAAGAGAACCTTTGATTTAGTGTTTGTAAAAGGAGTATGACTTTTAGGCCTGTAATATAGAAGAGGAAAATAAAGGGGACAGACAAACTCAAACATTGAAAGTCCTGCCACATAAGAAAATTACCTAACTAAAGATCTTCTGGTCTAATATGCACAATGAGTGCAGAGTTAATTTCTAGCTTGTTGATATCATGTACTACAGTATAATTCACAAAAAGCTGGTGTTTCTTTCAGTGATAATAATTCTTCCTCACTGACAGAATCAAAATGAAACACATACAAAATTAGTTTTTTGATGCAATAGTCTAAATTGCTTTGAATATAAAACTACAATATAATGTATTGCATGTTAATAGGCTACCATGAAAAATGACCAAACAACTAAAAACTTATAGACATTTCTGAATTTGCAAAGCTGTATGACATTATTATTATTATTATTATTATTATTATTATTATGTGTTTCCCTCAATCCAGATTGTTAACTTTAAGAGTGCAGTAAAGAGGGCTTTCTAACTCTTTATGTTAGTCTTCCATTTATGTGTGAAGGTCAATGTGTTACTAAATGGCTGATGTATTGTTTATGCTTTCCAGTGGTTTTCTGTGCTCCGCAGCATGTAGGAGTTATTGGTAAAAGTCTGTTGATATTGCTGATTACTTTTGTTTATAGAGCCTATGTCTGTATTATATAACAAAGCCAAATAAGCCAGCTTTGTGTTGGAGAAGAAAAAAGACCAGACTGTGACTTAAACAACCTGTGTTTTATTAGTGAGGCTGGAAGCTGAAGGCATCAGCAAGGAACAACTGGAGTGAACAACCAGTGCTGGTTCACCCATTTGGAGGATGGAATGCAAAGTTGGTGTGCTAAGCTCACAGCTGTGCAAGTAAGTCCTATAGGTACCACAAAGCAACAAGGACCTGGAACATGGAGTTGGTGTTACCAATCCCTTATATGCTGTCCTTCATTGGCATGTGTATGATGCAAGTGTCCATGTCAGCATTTAAGAGAATGGGACTATGACTAACAAAAATTATTCCACTTACCAGTTTGAAAAGGGCTGATGTCTGGTCAAGTAGTTCCTCAGCCAAAGGACAGTAAGAGTGTATCTTGAAATGCAGTCTGCCTAAGTCTGGAGAAGGTAAAGCTTGACTCTCAGAACACTGGGGCTAGAACTGTGTTGGGTGAAGCTGGGCACCAGAAATGGCAGAAACAAGTAGAGTGGGGATCAGAGGGGCCAAAGTACCCTTCATGGCTGCCAGGATGAAATCTGCTCAGAGGTTGATTTCTCCTATATCACTCATCCAGTCCAAGAGTAAGTTACTGATGGGGTAAACTTCCACTTGCTAGAGGGATTCTCCCTCATGTGGTAATATGGGGTGCTGACCAAATGTTACAAAGAACATAATGAATTGGCAGTCTTGGGCAGTAGGTTTATAGGTTCATAGGATCAGAAGGTTTTACTAAGCTTAGTACCATGGAAACCATTGAAAAACTTAGTCACATCATGTACTGATGAGAGACTAACTGAATCTTACATTAAGCAGATTTTGCCAACATATCCTACATGAAAATTTGAACTCACCAATCCAGTCATCCAAACTGGTTTTAAGGGTTGTTAGGGAATTACTGTGCAGTGCATTCCATAAATGTTGAGTATGTTGGGTTAGGTACCTGTTGTGCCAGGTAGTGTTTTTAATGTGGTAGTATAGGAGTGGGCATCAGCCTTGAGTCTTCTTTGATTTGGGAGAAGTTGTTCTAAGAGTTCTTGGTCATTCATAGCACAGATGGCAAGTAGAGTTCACCTCTTAACAGGTGACAAGGAGTAGAGGCATAGGGCTTTTAACCTACCACAGTAACTAGGGGTACTGAAACCAGAAAGATTTTTGTAAGAAAACATTAAGGTTTCTTGAGCTGGTTTAGGTGTTTAATGAGTTAGATGTAGGAGGGACCACAAAAATTATATAGAACGTATACTTGACATAATATTCACAAATACCAATGGTAAATCACATAAATTAATGTTTTATCATACACTAGGTGGTGCTGCGGTAGCATTGTCACCTCACAGTAAGACGTTGTCCTGTTCGATTCTCAGCTAACGTGCCTTCTGTGTGGAGACATGCGTGAATGGGCGTACCTTCGTTGAAGGTTGTGCGTCAGGCCTGGCAAGTCCGTATGTAAAAATCTACTGCCAATCATTAGCGGACCAGAGTTCCGCTGTGGTGACCCCTAACCGGGAAAAGCCGAAAGATACAACATCATACACTACCCCATAAAACCGATTATCCTGCTTTACCTTCTGTTACAGCAGCATAAATGACATACATCTTTTTTATTTTACTTATTTAACTTAGATCTGCATAAAGAGTGTCCTTTCTATTATTTGTCATCATGCATCATTACACATTTTATCATCCTCAGTACCCTTATTCTCTTTAACTGATACTCATATCATTTTATGAACACCAGTTCCAAAGCCTTAGTATTTACTTAACATTTAATACTGTTAAACACCCTAACAAGGGGTGTGAGACAGGAATGTCCACTATCTACACTCATATTTATAATAGCTAAGGAATATGTCATAAACTACTTGAATAAATATATTAGGTCTGGCTAGCCTTCCTTTATTCTTATTTGCAAAGAAAGGCTGGAATTTGCACCACTTTCAAATAAATTGTCCAGTATATAAGCCAGTCATTTTCCACTGAGTCATCTTTGGATCCACTTGGTGCTCCTCATGAAGGATTGAATATATTGTGTTTACCAGTGCTCCTGTGGCACCTACCAGATTTTAAATACAAAGCTTAATAATGACAAGCAAATAATTCTGATCCACATAAATGCGTCACTTACAACCGCTAATAAAATTAGTCCAAATATCCAAAACCTCAAATCCTCATTATCTGGTAGAGACTTCCTAGTAGGCCAATGCATGGCTTCTATTACTACCTCCCACATGTTCTTAGAAGACATGAAATTCCAAATTTGTTATCAACAATATGAAGTGTACGACCAGCCTTGCTTAAACAGTCTGAGGGGAATGTTGCCACATATGTATTAGTTTTAACACTGTGAACATCAGCATATCTGTCATATTTTAATGGCTATGCAGTCTTATTATTCTGTTTCACTGATCTTGATTTATTATTATTAGATTCATAATTTTATTCAATTTCTCAAGTATTATATTTAAACCACTGTGTTATAAATAATTTCTCTGTTTATAGAAACCACTTATTTTCAACCCCCCTCTATAATATTTCGAGCTTATACAGCTCATATTTATTTTTTTCCACACTTTATCATCCATTACTTTAGTTGTATATTTTTTGAATTAGCAAGGCTTCCATGAGCTGGAGATATTACCACCATCTAAATTCTTTGGTGATGGTCACTATTGTTAGCAGTGAGTTAGTTTTTATGATCCCACACATCCATTATACCATTTTCCTTTTACTGCCCAATTGATCCAAAAAGTAGGGCTATTACCTATCATTATATTCTTGGTACCCCATATACACTTCCAGTAGCAAGTGCCTCTCTCCAACTTTTGCTACTTCCATATCTATGTTTCGTTATGACCCATAATTTTCAAATTATCTCATTCTCTATACTCCTCAAAATACTTTCTGCTACAACTTCATGGTATATATTGAAATTGGAAAGAGCTACCGCTCCTGTATTTTCATGGTTCCTTTGTAAAGGGTGAGTTCCATCTATTAAGAAGCCTGAGATAAGAGTTTGGCATTTCTTCAAGTTTACCAATTTATGCAAATGTGGAAAATGTCTAGACAAGAACAAAACCTTAAGAATATACATTTTAATTATTTTAACCTTTGTGAGAAAGGGAATTTCTTCTTTTTCTAATCACATATTTTTTTTCTCTCATCTCTTTATAAAGTGGCATTGCATTGGCTTCTAGGACGTTATCTGTCTTGTATGTAATATCTATGCCTAAATACTAGCAGGTTGTTACCATTTGTTTGTTTTAAATCTTCAGGAGAAGTCTCCAGTTCCAACTTGGCTACAGTCGATAGAGGAAAGATTAGGGTTTTACTTTCATTTAGCACTAGCTTTTTTATTGTCTCAGCTCTTTTAAGTGATGATGAGTTAGTCTTAAAATGCTTCTCAGGATGCAAGAGCCACAATAAGTAGTCATTTCTGAACCCCACTGACACTGAAAGGTTCTAAAATTTCAAGGGTATACCTGCATTCCTAATATATTTATTCAAATATTTTGCATAGTGGTGATAGTGGACATTCTTGTCTCACACCACATGTTAGGGTGATTTCTGTGTGGCAAATGGCTGGTAGTAACCACTAAGGCTTTGGGGCTTATATGTAGTAGTGGACTGATGTATAGTAACTGGCACTGAATTATACATTTCCTCACAAAATTCATTTCCTCTAATAAGTACCAAATGATGGTCAATTTAATCAAATCAAATACTTTCCTAAAGCCAGTTAATGTAGCACCTGCACTGTTATTCCTTAGGGCAAAGCTTCTGCACATTAATCTGGGATTTTATCAATTCATGTTCCTCTGCCATGCTTTTGTGAAAAATGTGCAGTAATAAGTTCACAATTCTATTTGCTAGGATCTTTGCATATATATTTTAAGTGCAACTGTAGCAAGGATATCAACCTACAATTACTTGGTTGAATTTTGTTTTTGTTGGGCTTTGGAAACATCAGAACTTTAGAGATATTAGTAACTCCTTGAAAAAAATCCTTCTTTCAGATTCTAGATACATTTTTAGTAACAAGTAAATAATTCATGATTATAGTCCTTAAAGAAATTCACTGTCAGTCCTTCCAGGTCTTTTGCTTTTCCTGAGGAAAGTTCTTCTACTACTGCTATTATTTTCCCCTGGTAATATCTCTTGCTAGTTTATCCACTGTATATATAGTCATTTTGGTTGAACTCAACGTTCCTGATTCAATATCTGAGTACTCACTTTCCTCTACTCTTCTTTAAATGTGTTCCATAATCTGTTGCCAGAATGTGATTTATTCATTCTGGCTTAGTAACAACTGTTAACACACCTGTTCTGAATAACCAGGATTGCCATTTCACCTTTCTCCCTCAATTAACTGGCTACAAATTTCTGTGAAGTAATAGCCCTCTAATATAAACTTTTGTATATTTCCCATTAATCCTCTATCCTCTGATAGTGTAGATTTTGGAGAAGTTCCTTCACTCGATTACTTTCCCCTCACTTTCTACTTGCATCTGCGGCCTGGTCTATTATATTAATTTTCCTTTTGCAACAATCTTCATTCTGCCTCCCTTATGTTGTACAATCTTTTACTCCTGTAAGAATTGATAATACTGTACTGTAACCGTAATTAGCTGGAAACACTGCAATGAGACTGAGAATGAAAGTCTTTATCTGTTAATTACCGAAACTCATGCTGAACAGGTGCCAGTCTCTCCTTTATGGACCAAGTCTTGTGTACTTTTCAGAATGAATTTTCCAAACACTAGTTCATTTAATAAGGCTTTATTAGACGTTTACAATATCCAAATACTGTCTTCATTAACAGTGCTGATAAACAATTAAAGTTCAAAGTTACTGCACAGCATATTCTGATTGTCTTAAACAACATAAACTAACATAGTCTTTATTTGACCTGTCTTCTGTACTCAGGCTTGAGTGTCTGTAATCTTCTCTGAAGTAACAGGTTGAATGAACTCACTAACCTTAACTGAACTGCTATCCTGAACACAACATATTATATTGCTTCAGTCCAGTAATTTTCCTTATTTACTTTTCATTACCCAGAGGAAAATAGTTGTTATATTGTTATCACTTGCTTAGAGAAAAACAGCTCTTGTACTCACTTTCCTCACTTGTCTAGATGAAAATAGTTTTTTATTCAGGCATGTACAAGGGTCAGCTCCCAGTGTTCTCTCCTGTCTATCTGATGAATCTGTGCATCTTGGGGCAATGTAGCAATTGCCTCATGTACACAGACAACCCTCTCCTCCTCCCACCCAACACTACAACCTGTGAGAGATGCACTTATCTAGCCAAACTGAAGGTAAAGCTCTCTCCAACCAAGACTGAACTTGACAGTCAAGAGGAGAAGGTAAACACTTGCACCACACCAAACTCATCACATAGTTCCACTAAACCTACACCACCAAAATCCACACATAGAAATACAAAAACATTTGTGGGGGCTCTCAGTAATAACCTGCTCAAGCAACAGAGACCTCCAAAGCAGAAACACAAGCAACCTCCACCCCAACACAACACAAATGACACATAGCCCACAGACTCAGTGTGCCACTCAACCACAGCCCATAAGGCAAGACAACGTACCCAACACACTAGTCATAGGTGACTCTATAGTCAGGCACACTGATGTCCCACTCACCAGGCTAAACAAGGAGAAGGTTACTGTCAGCTGCCTGTTGGGTGCCAGGATCTGCCACATAACCCACACACTCAGGTCACTCCACAACAAGTACATATATGACTCTGTCATTGTAAATGTTGGTGTGAATGACCTGATTCGTACCTCCCTGGACTACATGAAAAGAGACATGGAAGAGCTCTCCGATCTTGTAGCCCAGGCAAGTATGACCCTAGCCCTGAGTAGCATCCTGCCATTGCCCCAGAATGATACCACAGTACAAGGACAAAATGATTGACTTCAACAATTGGCTAAGCTTCTGATGTCATTCTAAAGGGATCCAGTATCTGCCTGGGACGGCATGGATGACAGACCACGATGCTTTGCCAAAGATGGCCTGCACCTGTCACCCCTGGAATTTCAGATTCTGGCTAAGGCTCTTGCTGCCCCTATAGTGCCTTTTTTAGGCAAGGTTCAAATTACAAATTCATCACAATAACAAGAACAGGTAAGCAAAAACTGAGGGTAATGCTACTCAATGCTAAAAGTCTAAATCTCAAAATGCACTCCCTTGAGGCACTCCTTAAAATGGAGAACATCGATATTTGTGCAATGACTGAGACCTGGTTCAAGGCTCCAGAGAGCGCCAATGCATTACCAGGCTATAACTCATACAACACTTTTCGGCCACCTGACCTGGACCGGAACACCAAAGGTGGAGGTGTGTCCATATTCATTAAGGATATCCACACCTCCAGGCTAGTTGCTCAGCATAATGGATCTGAGGTTATCCAAGTGCAACTAATTCTGGGCAAAACTGAAATCCAAATTTTAGCTTGCTACAGATCCCCCACCATGCCCCAGGATTCCCATTCCTCTTTTCTTGATAGACTGGAAAATATTAGGGTTCAGCCAAACACCCTAATAATGGGTGATTTTAACTACCCCACCATTACCTGGGAAAACTACTCATGTACCAACTCACTTGCTCATCACTTTCTGGAATTCATAAATTCCAGTGCCCTGGATCAACTTATCCACACCCCCACCAGGGGCAACAATATCCTAGACCTAGTCACTACCAACATGAATGACCAGTGTTCCACACCTGAAGTTAACTCCTCATTGGTCAGATTCGACCATAAGCTAATCACCCTAGATATCCACATCCCGCCCCACCCCACCCCATTAAGGAAACTTGGTAAAAAAATTGCTCCAAAGCCAACTTCATGCTTCTTAAGACAGAAGTGGCGAACTTCATGACACCCATGCAGATGCACAATACAGTTACGACTGCTGAATCCTACACAAATGCACTCTATAAGCACTTACACAAGTGCATGGATCGTGCTATCCCAAACAGAACCAAGACACTATCCTCCAAAAAAAGGAAACCAATCTGGTGGTCCCCTGCCATAAACAAACTCTACAACAGAAGGAAGAAACTGTTGCAAAAGACAGTGAAATCCCATGAGTGGAGGAGCTCCCTGGTCCGCCTCAGTAAGAAGCTGAGATCCCTTATAAGATCCTTCAAAGCTAGCTATGAAAACAAAATTGCCTCTGATTTTAGAGAAAACAACAAAGCATTATATAGCTATGTCAAGAATCTCAATGGCAACACCCAGATCTGCTCTGAGTTACAGCACAACTGCATGAAAATTACAGAACCAACTGATATTGCCAAAATCCTGGCAAATAGGTTCAGTGCTAACTTTACCATCCTCTCAACCCCTAAAGGGCCCATATCTATACAGAAAGAATGCAGACTCCCTGTAATCACAACTACGCAGGTAAAAGCTGCACTCTCTAAAGCCAAAAACACAGCATCCATGGGACTGGACAACATCCCAGGCTGTGTTTTACATGAAATTCAGAACAAACTGGCTCCCTACCTAAGCACCATGTTCAATCATAGCCTCACATCAGGCTTTGTGCCCACTGAATGGTGCACAGCAACAGTTATCCCACTCCACTGATCTCAGGAACTATCACCCTATTAGCCTGATGAGCCTGGTCTGTAAGGTCATGGAACGTATCATCATGGAATTTCTAAACAAAGACATTGGTAACCTCCAAACTCTGGACCCCACCCAGTTCAGGTGTGTGAAAGGCAGATCATGCCTACTGAACCTGATCAACTTCTTTGAGGCAGTCACCAAAGCCATAGACGAGGGTAAAATGGTTTACGCAACCTATCTTGACCTCACCAAGGCTTTCAACACCATCCCCCATTCTGAAATTATAGCTAAACTCACTAAACTAGGTATAAATCTCTATGCCACAGGATGGGTTGCCAGCTGGCTCACTGACAGAACCCACACTGTAAAAGTTGCAGACTCCAAATCTGACTTCAAACCAATGACAAGTGGAGTACCACAGGGTTCAGTCCTGGGACGTCTCCTGTTTGGTATCTACTTCTCTGAAGTACAGGCTAACACAGAAGGTCTTTGGCTAATGACGTTCACAGATGACTGCAAACTAGGAGCCATAGTTGAGTCCCCAAATGATGTGGACATCCTACAGAAGGGCTTCACTGAGACTGTTGCCTGGTGTCAGAGCCATGGCCTCAAGCTCAATGCCAAAATGTGCATTGTCATCCCCTTTGGTTAAAACTCAGTACCCATAAACTACTACATAGGCAGCAGTCTACTTAATGCCGAATGTATGATAAGAGACCTTGGGACCAAGGTGGACACTAGTCTCTCCTTTGATAATCACATCACCACAGTAGTTAGGAAATCCTTCTATGTGGTACACCTCATCACAAAAAGGGTTCTCATCCAGGAAAAAAAGAGTTTATTGTTCCCCTCTACTCGACACTCATTAGACCCATTATAGAGTACAGTGCCCCTTTTGGAATGTACCTTACAAGACATCTGCAGCAGCTGGAAAGGCCACAGAAGTACCTCACAAAGAAGATTACTGGCCTCAAATAGATGCCCTACACTGACCGCCTCAAAAAACTCCAGCTTTACTCCGTAGCATATCACCTACTCTGAGGTGATCTCTGCCTAACATATAAAGCTATGTCAAACCCAGAGCTGTTGGACATGCTACACCTAAAGAAATCCCAATCCCTCTGAGCTACACAGTCTAGGGACCTAAACCTTGTCACCACAATAAACAGAACATGCCGGAGGGATAGATTCTTGTCCCAAAGACTTCCCATACTCTGGAACAAACTACCTATCTATATCAAACATTATCATTAGCACTCTTTAAGAAAAATCTTGATGATTGGATAGGAAATATTAAATTCACCCAAGGGATCACTTCTGTGGCTCTGCTCAACAGGGGCACAGGAAAATAATTTTCTTGGGTGGCAAAAGCCAGGGTACCTTTTTGGCTAGGCTTATATAGGCCCTAGGGCCAATAGCCTAGTACCTACCTATGAACCTATGATTAATTAAGTCTAAACCCGTAGTGACAAAAACTGACTTATGCTTATGCTTCTGTGATTTAACCCTTTTGCATTTAGAATTAACATTCTTGAACTGATAACCTTTAACTTTAAGAGAACTTTTTTAAACTTAAACCAAATATTTACTGATATTTAAACTGTAGCATTATTACTTGACATGTTTATATGCAAATTAGTTTAGCTGATTAAACATTTTTTGAGCTGGTAGTTAAGAAATGCATATAAAGTTTTACATAACTTTATGGGTTTGGAAGAATGTGAGACATTGTCTGTAGCTTATTAACCTTTTTTTTCTTGGCTGTATGATGTCACACTGGAAACTTGAAAGTTTGTGGAGATATCTGTTAACTAGATAATGACTTTTATGTTCTGAAGGAACACTGCTTTAATTTAATACGGGTCTGCTGAAGTTATTTGAGGCTTTTTTGAAATAAACACTGGTGCTGTGTTTTTTGGTTAACAGTTGCATTTACTATATGTAGAGGTCATCTGCTGTGTTCTTGCTCTGCATGAAGTAGTGCTGTCCATATTCTGCATGAAGTAGTGCTGTCTTTTCGAAAAGTCTTTTTGCAGCTGTTTCTTTTGACATTTTTTGATAAGGCTGATTTACTCTGTAGAACATGTAGTTGAACAAAACACTGCTATTTTGTAGATTTTTGTAGAACACACGTAGCGTGATCAGGTCTGTAAATGAAAGTTACCTCCACTGAAAGGGTGGTTGGTAGCACCATTGACTACCTTTACTGGGGCCTCTCAGCTGGAAAACCTCTGCAGTTCTGTTGAAATGTCCATAGTACTTTTGCTGTAGTGATTTGGAAGAACAGTCACTGTGGACTTAAGAAAATATATGCTGCACTGGAAACTGGATTTGAAAGGGTTAACTGTCTCTGATTTTCCAATTGTCCACAGTAGCTGCTTGCTAGGTTGCAAGAATTATATATCTTGCCACTGACAGCAGGCCTGTTTGGGTGTCATTGTAAGAATTAATAATACTGTACTGTAACCGTAATTAGCTAGAAACACTATAATGAGACTGAGAACAAAAGTCCTTATTTGTTAATTATCCAAACTCATGCTGAACAGATGCCAGTCTCTCCTTTATGGACCAAGCCTTGTGTACTTTTCAGAATGAATTTTACAAACACTGTAGTTCATTTAATAAGACTTTATTAGATGTTTACAATATCTGAATACTATCTTCATTAAGAGTGCTGATAAACAATTAATGTTCAAAATTGCTGCACATTGTGTTCTGATTGTTCTAAACAACATAAACTAATATAGTCTTTATTTGACCTGTCTTCTGTACTCAGGCTCAAGTGTTGGTAATCTTCTCTGAACTAACAGGTCAAACAAACTCACTAATCTTAACTGAACTGCTATTCTGAACACAACATATTATATTGCGTCAGTCCAGTAATTTTCCTTATTTACTTTTCCTAACCTTGGTCTCAGGCATTGTCTCATATGTGCTTTATTTAACATTCCATTAAGGAACATTTTGTAGCTGGCAAGATTATATCTTTCCCTTGAGAAAAGAACATTCTGCAGTTCTGTATTTTTGCATACTTTATGCTTAGCTTTCCTTTCTAATGAACTGGTTCTTATGCTTGACCAGCAAGGTTATTTTTCCTTCTGTTTAACTGTATTTTATTCATAAATAAAACACTATTTATTTTACCATTTAGCCTGTTTAATGTCTAATAACTACTTTAAAATGGAAGTCCCTAATCTAACAACTCCTTTTTTGTTTGTTTTGTCTTGTTAAGTTCTAATCCTCCTACGTTAACTTTAAAGTACACCCAGTTCATCCACATTGATCCTTCCCCCACACAGCATGGTATCTTAATAGGTTACTATTCTTCACTATATTATTTCTACAGACTGTTTTGACTTTAATAATAATGGGCCCATTTTCCAGGGTATCAGGAGGATGGCTCTTATATTGTTAATTTGGGTAAAATTGTTGCATGATGTGACAATGTTTTGAAAAATGTCCACTTGTTTTAATTTTTCAGTAAGCAATATGGAGAAAAGCTGTAAGTCAAGATGAATAGCCACCATACCCCTGTGACTCAGAATGTATATTTTTTTTCATCAGTTTCATCATTTTCCACCTATCTACCAGTTCCAAACCGTTCGTCATCATTTTGAGCACAGTAGTGGCTTTTTTATTTCTGTCATTTTCTTCTGGAAACCTCTCCCATATTGGATATATTACTGTATTGACCCCACTCCCGCAATGATATTATCAGCATTCTATATGTTAACATCTATTGCCTTGCAGAATTCAACTAATGGGGTCATATCATCTTCATTTTCATCTGGGCCATAAAAATTCCCTATCATCAGTCTTTGCATTGCTGTCTTAAATAACTACTACTAGCTATCTAGCTACCATTTTTATCATTACCTCTTTAAGTTTGATCATGCAAAGGAATTATGTACAACCACCATTTAGTCACCACCCCTATTTTGGAAGTGTCACAGCTGCTTATGCTTCTCCAGCAATTACATAATTTCTAAAATCCAGCTTTATCTCTACACATCAGGTTAGCCTCCTGTTCTGCTCTTACCTGTGTAGTTAAAGATTGACTTTTATTTGTAAGAGGGTGCTATACACTGTATGTTTAGACTTAATCCACTGATTTTTCTCATGTTGTATAGTATTTCTCTCCTCTTGCTCTTTATTCTTTCTGTCATTTGGGGATTTCTGTCAAATTCTTTTTGGCTTATGAGACCTCTGATGTTACTAGACAACCTGACTATATGTCATTCTTGATGTATGCCACTAAGGTTAACTAGTCTTTGGACCATACAACAAATTGAAGATGCCCTTCACCTTGGTCCTGTCCTTCCATGTCTGTTAACATGTAATGCTTATAACCCAAAACTATTTTGTTTTGTGTGCCTTTTACAAAACAAGAACCTTATAAGCACACTTGTAAACATTTTCAACAATACTTGTTCAAGCCCATCTTATAGTCATTATTGCTATTATGATCAACAATTTACATTTACAAGTTAGATCAGAATTTTTGCACCCATGTGATACAAATAAAATAATATTCTGTTGTTGCATATTAACAGGTATTTCCTGCCCAGCATACATAACAACTCAATTTATATTATACATTTTGCAGTTTGAAAGTTATTAGTTTTTCTTATTTCATTTGCTTACCTCCATGTTTGTGTACATCACAACCTGGTCTCATTAAGTAGCATTTTGTCATGTCAGTTATAAAGATAGTTTTAGGAAGGAAAAATATCATAAATACAGTTCTTAGCCCTCTGCTGCATTAGTTGCAGCTGCCCAGTAGCAGATCGCATCCAGTTAATTGATCCCACAAAACTGTCCTGTAGCCCTCATATAATTGGTATATGATGAGTATCCATTACTCCCACTAGTGTGTCTGTATTTCTTTATCCAGTTCATTCTATTTCTGGGCCATGAAAGTCACTGCTTTCCTTAATTTTATCTCAGTCTCTCTGGCCATTACTTCATCCCATTTTATATTCTGTAGTTTTGAACTTTGTATTCTTTCTTTTACTTCTTCTATCCATTTAGCATTTTTGTTATGTTCCACAGGATCTTCATAAATATTTCTCCAAAATGTATATATTTCTTCTTTTTGGGTGGTCTTTCAATTCTATTTACCTTGTTTCCAATTCTCTATAGAACTTTTTAAGGTCATCAATAAATTGATTATTTTGTACTTTTTCTTCATATTTATCTGTGTATCTTCTAAGTTGTTCTGCCTGTGCTGATATTTTTAGTTTATTTGCAATAGTGCAAGATAGATCATGATCCATTATAATATAATGCTATGTATTGCTTTTATCATATCTATCTTTCTGAGTATTTTTGTTGATCTGTTCTCTTTTCTAGACAGTCTAACAGTGACAGTTCTTGACTTAATTGCTTTATGGTTTTCTCTATTCGATAGTTCCATTATAGTATTTGATTTCACCACTTCCTTTCCCTTACTAGCCTGTGTTCTTGTGGTAGAATTTTATCTGTTATTAATTTATCTGCACAGTTATATGTCCTCTTTACTTCTGTTATATCACATGGATCTCTCTGGACAGTCCTAATTATTGTACTTATTTGTTTTATCAAACGTCTGACTTTTTGGGTTTTACTGACCTTCTGCAGTCTATTTCTTTTATTGATCTTAATATGTTTATCTATCTATATCCATTAAATCAAGCAGCTCTTCTCTTAGCTCATTTTTTTCTAAACTAAGGGCACATTTTTTGTTTTCCATTTCCTGCAGGCATTCTATAGAGACAACTATAGAATCTTCCTATGGCACATTCTCCTCTATTTCATCCTGTGTCATCCGTTGTTCTGTCATATGAGAACTCACTGAACTATCACTCCTCAACATTGACTGCGTCAGAGTTGCCACAGTTTCTTGTTCCTTCCCTTGCTGTCCAGGTTCAAGTGAAAGTTTATACTGGTTTGCTGTGGAAGACTCCAAAATATCTTCATATGGCAACTGCCCAGTTGCTTCCTATTTCACTGGTTTCTCCTTAGTTTGGATGTCTATTGCTCTATCCTGCTGTGATGCTTTCTGAGTTAGATTTTCTACACTGAATCCTTCACTTTGCATGTACTCCATAATCTTAGTTTCTATTTCTTTAACTTCACCATTACTGATCTTCTTTTCTACTTTCCCTTTTTTTCTTCTTATTTTTTGTATTGTAAAGCTTTCCATGTCTGGATTCCTTTGCCTGTATTTCTCTTCAAATATATTTGGTGCCACTGTTTTTATATTGATTAATTTTGCTTTCTCCTTTGCATAAATATTATACCATATTAAATCTATTTTTCTTTCCAACATCCATATTTCTTCTTCAGATGTTTCCTGATCTTCCTGTTTCTTCTTACTTTGGGGACTTGTTCCATCATGCTGTGATGTAACCTGTGTTAGACCTTCTACACCAAATCCTTCGCTTTGCAAGCTTTCCATAACTTCAGCTTCTATTTGTTTAACTTCTACTTTACTTAACTTTTTTTTACATTTTCTCTTTGTGATATTACTTTTTATTGTAAAATGTTCCATATCTGGACGTATTTCTCTTCAAATATCTTTATGGTTGCCTTTTTTGTATTGATTAATTTGGCTTTTGACTCTGCGTAAATATTGCACCACATCAAATCTCTCTTTCTTTCCCATGTCCATATTTCTTTTTTAAACTTTTCAAAAATCTCTAGGTTTTGTTGTTTATATTTTTGCACTTCCTCAGATGCTTCTTTTTCCAAACAGATCAAAGTTTCTTGGTCTATATAATGTTTTTCACAAATCTGTTGCATTAATAAACACAATTTTTTATTTGAGGCTTCTGACAGTTTTTCTTGTAAAAGTATTCTTCTTTCTTCTAATTTCTCTCAATCTTTTTGTATATCTTGTGTCTGGAAATTTTGGGCTTTTTGCATAATAGTAACAATACATCATTTCTTTCATATCCTCAATAACCCTCTCTATCATCTTTATGGCTCTTCACTGGCCTATCAGTTTTTGTGATTTTTTTTTTTGTGGACTGGTACTTTCTTCTACAACAGAGGGCCATCTTTCCCCTGGGCCTGGCCTTGCCCCATTGTAGGAATGTTTCCTTATTTTGAGGATTCTACACTGTCATTTTTTCCATTTCGGGCACCAGTGCACTTACCAGAACTGGACACTTTTTTATCCTGGGTCTTGTGCACCCAGCTATCTTTTTTTATTTTTGACCTGACCTAATTCTGTCCATGATATATGCTGTATAAAATACAGTCTATAGATCAGTGTCGTCTTGATGAGATTTTGTGAAAAACAAGGTCCAACTATTGAAGGTTCTCTCTATGACTTGAGAACAAATTCAATTTCAGTAATACTACTCTCTTTTGCATGCTGACTTATCATATCTCCATTCAGACTTTTGTATGCGCTCTGTGATGTTCTTGGACCCTGAAGCCATCTTGTTTTCTCTTGTAGAGCAGGCAGTCAGGTAAGAAAATAAAAAATGCTTTTTAAGTAATTTCTCAATGAATTTACTCCTTTAAACATGTAAACTTTCCTTCTAGATATCTTCTGACACACAGTCACACCTTTGTCAAGCTTTTTGACAGTTTTGAGCACTACTGTTACCCAAAGAAGAAAGAGGGCCCAGAGTAGTTCACAAAAACCTTCCACCATGTGCACACGCCCATGCATATATTTCACAAAAGGGTCCATAATATAAAGCAGGATTGTCTAACCACCCCATATACATGCTGGTCAAAGGAGTATATGTTGTGAACAAAGATACCAAGTCCCTCATAACTGCATCAGATTTAAGAAGAATGTTATCTATATGATACGTAGAAGTAAAGCTAGATTTAGCAGCGGAACCTATACTGCATTCCTTGGCATTGAGAGTAAGACCATGAGCATTTGTTTGGTTTAGACATTTCTGGAGAATTTGAGTACTAGAATGGGATTTGATAACTTCTCCCCAGTTTGCAATCATCAAACTTGGTTAGCCATAGTCCATAGATACCATCTTTCATTTTAGAGAAATATATATGAATGTGGTTTGGGTGGGGGCAATTCAGAACCCTGGAGAACACTGTTGGAGATGCTCTTCTGTGAAGAGCAAGCACTCCTGATCTTTATGGTATAGATACCATCAGACAGCTAGTTACATAACCAGCAAACTATGACATTTACAAAATCCAGAAATCTCTAGACATATTTGTTCTTGGTAGGATATATATGTCAGAAAGGAATTTGATTGGATTGCTAACTTCTTTAACTGGTTAAGGTATTCTTCATGTTCTGAATGTGTCATAAATGTTGTTCTATAATGGGTTATATTATGATAATTAATTTTAATGATTGTAACTTGGGTTTCAACCAGTTCCAGGTTTGTATAATGTAGAATTTGATGAGAGACAATGGGGATACAAATGCATATTGATATTGGCCTACAGTTGCCGGTGGATCTGAAGGGATAATAGGCATTGTACACTAGATGAAAGGATTTATATCACTACATTGGAGCAATACTTCTTGAACTGCACAAGTTCTGATGTTTTTGAGGATGAGGAATGCTTCATCATCACAGATTTTGTCATTTAGGCTCTTGGCATTCAGCAGTGCTTCCTAAGTATTATTTGGATTGCAAAGGGCTATGCTGGGATGTCCACCAGGTGAGCATTGCTTAATAAGGCACCATGGAGTAGCAAATATTTTAGCCAGTATGTCAAAACTGAGAGGGGTGAAATTTGCAGACTGTACACATCAAAGTGTGGGAAGTAGTCTTTTTTTTTTTTGCATCTCTATTGAACCATCACATTTTAAACTGCAACTGTGGCTCACATATATTAATAAGTAATAAGAGAAACTACTAAAAAAGTTCCCATTGTACATATGTTTTCTTTTTAACAGTTTTCATTCACTCTAACATTACACAAAATGCTTAATTCCTGCATTCCCTTAAATTTTACTCCTCCTCCTGAACATTATTCAATATGTATTGTTCCCATAAATCCAATTTATTTCTTTGAAATTTCCTCCTTCCCTTTTCTAAACATCTCATCCATAGTTCTTTTATCTCCTTTACAATATTCAGAATTCTGTTATGTTTGAAATAGATTTTTATTTACGTCTTAGTATTTGCTTTTTTTGGTAAATAATAGTATTAAACTTAATAAGGCCACACTACGTCTAGGCAATTCAGATCTTATATCCCAGCTCAAAAGAAACATTGTCTTAGGAAGTACCATTTGTTTTCCCAATATTTCTGTTAAAGTACTCTGTACAGAATTTTTTTAAAGCTGATATCTAATTACATTCCTAAAAGAACATGTTCCCAATTACCTCTCTCTTCCCCATCACATCTCCAGCATTTGCTATCTCCCCGGGAAAAATTTCTCTGAAGTATACTTGGGGTATAAAATATGTATGCAAATACTTCCTTCCAAAAATTCTAAACCTTCTGGATTGTTTTATATTTTTGGGAACCCTATAGATTTCTTGCCATTGTTTCTTTCTAAACTTTGTTAACCTTTTCTACTTTATTTGTATATTTATTTTGTAATATTTTATATGCCCTATAAAATAAACCATCACTAAGCATTGAATGTTTAATGCCATAGTCTTAACACCCAGGTCTATATTAGAATATCGAAATTTCATTATTTTGAATGTTCTAACATCGACCCCTATTCAGCGAACGCTGACAACATCGAACATTCAGAACAGTGAATTTTTTCCTAGGGAAAAAATTTGCTGCTCCAAAACACATACACACAATACAAGCACACCAAACAAACAGCAATCCACACACATACACCCAAAATCGTGCAGCTAACCCTACACTAAACTGCACAAACAACACTAACTATCCACTTACCTTAACGCAAACCCTAACCCTAAGGTCCGTCACTATCGCACACTCACCTCACCTGCGCCCTAATCCTAACTCACCTAACCTGCCCTAACCCTCACATCCACACAATCGCACACATACTTCCCACGCGCCCTAACCCTAACTCACCTAACCCACGCCCAATCGCACACTTACCTGAACCTGACCCGTAACTTCCCACCACAGCTCTGAAAATAGCGAAACGACAGAAACGGACAACCGAATTCTTTCACTAGGAAAAAATTTGGTTATCTGTCATTTCGCTATTTTCAGCATTCTCTGAATAGGGGTCGATGTTAGAACGTTCAAAATAATGAAATTCCGACGTTCTAATATAGACCCCTTAACACCCTACATTGCTTTATATCACCTATTCTCTATCATCTCTCCTCTGTACATCGTCAGGGTTTACTTTAGGATTAGTATCATCTCTATTTGTTATGGCTGCTAAATTTTCGGTTACACTTAGTTCATTTTGTCTAATATCTCTTATTTCTGGAAAATCAAACCAAACCTTATGTTTCACATTTCATACAAAAACATTCACAATTTTTAATAACATGACCAATTTTATCACAATGAGAACACTTTTTCCTATTGAAATTCTGAATTAAATGCATATCTGACCCCACAAAAAGCAGGGTTTAGGTTGACCTTGAAACATAACATATACACAAAATCCATTTATATGCACTATGCTTGGAACATGCAATTTCCATCAATATTTTGTAAAGTAACATACACTTCCCATCCACCACTGCACAAATTCTGATCATCACACTATTTCTTTATATCATGCAGACTTTTACAATGTAATAAAAATGCTCTAGCACTATTGCAAGTATTCACTGTTGTTCTAAACTGCAAAATCATCATTTTACAGGGGTATTCAAAAACTTATATGATAGTGCACCCATGGAAAACTCCCACAAATGTAAAATATTTTCAGCAGCAACATAGTCTTAAATGTCACATCAAAGTAACTGTCCTATCCCACATACATTAAAGCTCAAAAGTCTTTAGCAGCAATACCTAATGGTATTACTAAGTTGCCCCATACTTTAGCTGGTTTATCCTACAAGATAAGTTTGTTGCAGAGGTGTAGTAGGTACTGGGTAATAAATTTGCCTCTCTAGCCTATGTTATTTAAGTGCTGGTACAAGTTCCAGTATTAATGGAGCTACTGACTTGCAAAGATATGGAAACTAAAGAAGGATTTATTTGTCTAATTGTTAACAAGAAAAGTCCAACTGGGCAAAGCCCGTTTTTAGAAGAGGCCTGAGGAGAAAAGTTCCAGAAGATATATTAAAGATACTCATGAGAAAACACATTTTTACAAAGATATATAACATAGATAGCACTTAAGACAACTAGATACAAACAAGTACTTGTACTGTAGTGACACTATATGCATATAATACAGTAAACTCTCATTTAACTGGAACTGAAGCACCTGGCAAAAAATATTGAAGAAATACAGTACAATTTTCATGTATTGCACTTTCTGTCGTCGTCCCCCCCGACAGAAACATACCTTACATTTTTAGAGTTTCAGAGTTTTAAAAAGGAAGAAAGGAATACATTCCTTCTTTCCCCAACTTGAGAACAAGTCAAACCAAACAAATAGTGTAGGGTACAGTATTAGTCAGGCATATTTTTAATAGTAATTCTCAAGCAACCAGAAACTACAGTTATCTGGCATTTACCAATCCCCATGAGTGCCAGTTAACTGAGAGTTTACTGTACAGGTATATCTTCTGTGGTGACATTATACATGATGTTAAATTGCAAGTATAAAACATTTAGTTTGCAAATAGTTTTTGTGTAATATATGTGACAAACAGACATTACATATGACTTATAGGACAGGGCTAAGGAGGGTCACTAATGGTGCAGAATGCAAGGCATACATAATCATGCAAGAACCTATAGGAAAACAAGTAAAGGGATAGCAGTGCAAGCCTTTCTTGGTAATACAGGGCTTCCAGCCTAACAATCTTATAGATTCAAAGGTTTATAGGTATATACTAAGCTAACAACCACCAGGGCCTTTATAAACCTAGCCTTGCAATTCAACCCATTTGTGTCCCTATATATCATAGGAGTTTATTAGGAAGGGTATGTTAGTTTGGAAGTTTCTAGAGGTTATTTGGGGTGGAATGTTAGCTTGGGCATCACTGTCTGCCTCTGATCCAGTGTGAATTTCCAATGTCCCATCCATTGGTCAATTTTATGCTTAAATAGGGTTAAGGATGGACTCTACTTCACATGGACAGAGAACCTGTTCCAGAGCATAGGGATCCTCTGAGATACATATCTATCTCATCAAAACGTCTTTTTATGTCACAAGCAAAATTTAAATCCTTACATCTAGTTGTTCTGATGCTGTTTGCTTTGCAGATGTGCAAAAGGTCCGTCAGAGCTGGATCCAAGGATGCCTTGTATGCCAGGCATAGATTTCTCTCATTAGCCTGTAGAAGACTAGAGTATAGAGACAGAGCTTTAAGGTGGTCCATATAGGATATTGTGTTCATACTCTGGGGCTTCCTGGTAAGGAACATTTGTGGACATTCCATCTGTTGCATATGTCTGGTCAGGTGTATCCCAAAGGGGGCATTATAATCAATCATGGGTCTGGTAAGGGCCGAATAGGGTGGCACTATGCATGCCTCTCAAATTCTTAGTGCAAAAAATATGGACAAAGCCTAAATAATGGGGGACAACAAAGGCCAAAAAAATAGGGACATATTTTATAAACTTAAATAGTTGATAGAATAACAGGAGTTGTGTTAGCAGGCATTTCCTGAAGGATATGAAGGCTATGATTCAAATACATTTAATTTTTTAGTGACCTGAATCCTTAGCGATTTGTCAGAAAGCCATACATTTTATCAGGCATAGACTAAAGGTATGAGGCAAAAAGCTGTCCATTCTGCAAAAATCTGGATAGTTGAGAGGTACGGCACTATATTTTCCTTGGACCTGGATGCCAGGTCACTGTGAACCTTTCTAGCTTTTCCACTTGCTTAGTATGTATAGAAAGGTACAAAACAATGTAAGGTAAACTCTGTTTTATATGGCTATTTTTTGACACCACATGAGGCATGAATGAAAAATAAGTATTTTATTAAAGTAATTTCAACTTCTGGCCCTTTCACTGCTTTTAACTTTATTGAATGGTAAACCTCCTGTTTAGTAGGAAGATAAGACACAAAAATTAAGCATGTCATTGCAGAAGACAATATGATTTACAAAAGATGCATCAAATGCTATATAGAAAACTATTCATTTCTTCATACCTTTCTGTATATGTGCAGGTGTGTGTGTGCTTGTGTGTGTGTGCTTGTTTGTACATGGGTGTTAGTGTGTGTGTGTGTGTATGGGTTTACTTCAAAATCCCAATGCCCAGAATACCAATGTTCAAAATCATGAGATGAAACTCACAAAACTGCGGAAACTCGAACATCAGATTTTTACTAGGGTAAGTAAATACTTGGCCAAATGGAAATTAAACTCATGCCGAGGTAAGTAAAACCCACCTAGGTGGGGGTCTATGCCCCTCCCACACCCCCTAACTATATATACCAACTCTGGGATTGTACTATGGTGGAGAAAAGGGCATGTTGGGCAAGTGTTTACTTACCCTAGTAAAAATCCAACGTTCGAGTTTCTGCGGTTTTGTGATTCTGGTCTCAGGATTTTGCACATCAATATTCTGAGCATCGGAATGTTTAAGTAGACCCATGTGTATATATGTATATATTAATGACATTGTCTGTGTATATCTGCTTCAGCTCGCGTGTCTTCTACTGAGTTCTACACACACACACACAAAAAAACAATTTAGATAAGTATAAAATGTGTTGCATGTATGCATGTTGCCGAGTATATAATTTATTTAACTTCATATCTATCTTTCACAGAATTAATGTGATTATTTTTGAGATTTACTGTTCATTACATTCCAAAAGTGATTACCAATGCTTGTTTTTCATCCCCAATAAAAAGTTTTACCTCCTCAATTCTGAGAACTCGTAATGAAAGAATTGGTTCTCAGAACTTTTAAATTTACAGAATGGATTAAAGCATGACAACAAAGATGTTAATACTGCGGTCAACAATGTGCAGCTTATGAAGTTACTTATATGGAGAGAATGATATGAAAAGAAATACATCAGGTAACTATACAGCAAAATCAAATTATAGTTTATCAGTAAATACTGTTTTTTACAGTTAATCTGTGAAAAAAATAATGCCTATTCCTAGGAATCACCTTGGAAAGAGGAGCCTGACATTTAAAAGATTAGCATTTAATTCATCACATATTACAAAAAGCTTCTGATTATTACTGTGTTATAAATATCAAGCTGTCCAAGAATTACCAAGAATTACTCAATGAAATATAAAAACTGTGTAAACTATGTATAAAAAGTAAAATAAACTGTTAATTTAAAAATGCATGAAGTTAAATATGTTTAGTAATGATTTCTGATTTTATTCAACAATACATTTATGGCACATAATCGCCTAACTCAAATAGTAAGTATATTTGATATGAAAAATTAAGGTAGGCCTTTTGTAGCTGCAGTTAATATCTGCCCTTATTGCTTAGCATCACATTGTGCTGAGATCTGGATATTAATAATTTAAATAGGGATAATTATGCATTCATCCTTTAGAAAATTAGGCATTTATATTCACTGATTTATTAAAAGAGCCTAGGAAATATGGAAAAAAGCACATTGCATAGCAGGAATAGTAGAATTTAATGTTTCTTCATCCAAACACTTTGAATTTGTCAACATGGTTACATTCCTGTATTAAAGTTTGTGATGAAAACATGGTAACAAGAAATCAGCAAGGACAGGAGAACAAAAATCAGTGTACTTAATGGATTTCAATGTGTTGTTTTGGGAAAGAGCTGTGTGCATTAAACATCAGAATGAACCACTAGCAAATGATGTTGTGTCCACCTGTATTGTGTCTCCTTGACATCTGTATTGCATAGATCCATTAATGGAAGGTTCTGCTTTGCTGGCACTGTTTTTTTTTAATTCATACAGTTTAATTATCATGATGCAAGAATGCGTTTATATAAGTAAATGAGTTATTGTAGCCTCTTCAATGAGAAATGGATATATCTTTGCATTAAAGTTCTAGAAATACAAACTGTTCCATGGACAGGCGTTATAGTAATTCTCCAAATTAATGAAATGTTATGCTACTTACAAACAAAAAAACACAGAATCACACTTTGTTAAACCAAAGTGGAATGGTTTATAACTTAAAATTGATGTGCTATTGGATTTTGTACTTACAATACCATGTCCTTGTGATGACTGTGTAGGGCTATAAAACAAAAAGAAAAAATATGTCTACACAACAAAAGTTAAAAAATTATATGGCAATAATCAGGAAGGGTAATTCCCATAAAGATAAAACCTCATCAAACTAAATAGACAACTAAGAGGGATAATTAGGGCAGTCAAAGTCAGCTTTGAGGGTAAGATAGCCTCCTAGGTGAGAGATAACCATAAGGCCTTCTTCAGCTATGGTAGAAACCTCAACAGCAGCACACAGCAATGTAATGAACTGGTGGTTGGTAGTGCCACATTCACCAAGCCTGGTGATATAGTGAACCTATTAGTGAACAAATTCATTTCCATCTTTACCCCCCCACACTTCCATTCTTCTCCCAAGAAATAACCTCAAACATACCCCCTCCAACTATAACTAGGGAGCATGTACTGCTTGTGCTTCCTAAAACCAAGAACACAACCTCAATGGGCCCTGATAACATCCCAGGATGTCTCCTGAATAGTCTAAAATACGACTTATCAGGACCCCTGAAATCACTGTTTAACTATAGTCTTAAGTTATAGTTTAACTATAGTCTTAAAATAGGCATAATGCCATGAGAATTGAGGACTGCACCAGTCATCTCTCTTCATAAGGGAGACCCCCCTTCAACAGAGCCTGGAAACTACAGACCCATTAGTCTGACTAGTTCAAAGCTAATAATATCCAAAAGAAGCTATCGAAAGTAGTATCACGGTAATTATCAAAAGAGCACAGGAGACTGTCAGATATTAGATCCATCACAGTTTTACTTTGTCAAAGGAAGGGTATGCTTACTGAACCCAGTGGACTTTTTTGGAAAGGTCACTAAGGCAATGGATGAAGCTAAAATGGTGCATACTCTCTACATAGATCAGGCTAAAGCATTCAATACAATACCCACTGTGACATTCCTAACAAACTTACAGACCTTGGCATAAGCCCCTTTATAACTCACCTGATAGCTAGCTGGCTCATGGATAGGACCCAAAAGGATAGGATCACTGAGGTCACATCCAAAAAGGGACCAGTCACCATTGGAGTCCCCCCACTGCTCTGTCCTAGGCCCAATCCTCTTTGGCATCTGCTTCTAGGATGTCAAAGTCAATGTCAAAGGCATCTGGATAACCAAGTTCACAAATGATTGCAAATTAGGAACGGTCATCAAATCCCTCCAAGATGAAAACACTGTTCATTGAAGTCTAACACAGACAAATGCTTAGTGCCAAATCCATGGCCTAAACACAATACCAAGAAATATTTTATAGTACCTTTTGGAAAGTCAGACACCTGGGAAACAACATCATCAATAAAACATCCCTAAAAGTTGATTCACTAAAAAAGGATCTGGGAACTCATGTAGAGTGAAACCTAGCCTTTGACCAATATGTGTCTAAGGTAGTAGGAAAATCCTTCCATGTTGCTTATCTTGTAAGTAAGGGCTTGGCATCCAGGTCCAGAGAGGTTGTTGTGCCAATGTACTTGGCCCTCATCAGACACATCATACAGTGCCTGTTTGGTATTTACCTGACCAGACACATGCAGCAACTGGAATGTCCACAAAGGTTCTTTACAACAAGAATACAAGGATTAAACACAATATCTTATGTTGATCACAGCAAAATCCTGTTTCTTTACTCAGTATCCCACAGACTTCTGAGAGGTGATCTTTGCCTGGTGTACAAAGCATCCCTGGACCCTGTTTTGATGAAACTTTTGCACATCCACAAAACAAACAACACCAGTGCTACTAGAGTAAAGTTTGCTTGCAACATACATAGGACATGTTGGAGAGACAAATATGTTTCTCAGAGAAGTCCCAGTTTCCAGAACAGGCTCCCCATCTGTGTAAAACAGAGTTCTTCCCTAACTCTATTTAAGTACAACTTGGATAAATGGATTTGTAATTCACCCCAGGTCTGGTATCTATGTATGCGATTGATAGAGGAAGTCTGTAAATCACCCCTATGTAAATCCAATTTGTGGGTCACATTTAGGTTGCATGGCTAGGCTTATAAGGAGCCTGGTGGTCATTAGCTTAGTATATACCTGTGAACCCATGAACGTATATGTATCAATGCCGTTGATCATTTGGGGCATAACAAAATCAAAATTATCATGTTTAGCTGCCTGAAACCAATGTCTCTACACTTGTGAAATTGTTTTTTTTCTCCTAAGGTGCAGTAATTCGAAGGTAAATAATTAAACTGGAGATACAAGGCTGCAGGAGTTCTCTTCCAACACTGAAATTATAGGGGAATTAAGCAGCCATAGGAAATATATTTTTGAAATGAAATACAAGCTCACTGTCTATCACAATTTCCTGATTGATTAAAGGTAACCAGCTCTTGAGGAGTATGTCTTTGATAAGTGGAGAAATAAACAAGTATAGTAATGTCTTATACAATGATGTCATCACTGTACACAGCATGGCATTATATTGCTTGGATAACAAAAGTTTCATATTTGGTGGAGATAAATTTCCAAGGTTATTAAAAAATGATGTAACATTCTATAAGCTGGGAGATTTTTGGCAAGTACAGGATTCCATATTGTGTGTTTCAACATGAATGCAATTCAGTGTTCCCCTGTCAAGATCCTTTGCTTTGATGGAGCACTGTTCACAGCTCTGATAGTAAACCGGCAAGCTGCTGATTTATCCAACTGACCATCTGTGACAATACCAAAATATACATAGCAAACACATAGCAACCCTATATATATATATATATATATATATATATATATATATATATATATATATATATATATATCCCATCATTGCAGCTATTATCCAGTCATCATCAGTTTAGAAACATTCATTTCATTTGAGAAATATAACAAACTAGTCATAAGGCAGGAATTGCAATTTAGATTTCCAAGGTCCCTTGAAAGCAAACCTAAGACACTGACGCTACATAGAAACCTTACACAAATGGAGTCAACAAGGACAAGGTACTATGTTCACGCTAATACGGCTATGCTACACCAATAAATATCTCACTGCACTGTATCTCCCAAACTCATGAAATGATCACTGCCCAGCCCCATATATTTGGCAAATCAGAAATACAAGTTTACCACATAACTACATAAACTGCCTGAACAGTCTCTGAAAGATCTGAAAATATTCTGCTGCAGTAGCTAAGTAGAAATGATTGGGCCCCACTGTACACTTCTAACCACCCTTTGGAAGCCCTTTCAGTATTTATTAGTGACTTGATCACATATAGAACACATTATATCACACTCCATCCATTAAAACACAGAAAACTGAGAGAAAATAAATTACTCTGGATATGTCCATGGATTGTAAATCTTTTAGGAAGCAGGGAGAGAGCAAAGACAAAATGTAAGCAAGACCCTAGCCATGCTGGTAAACACCACCATTACCTAACCCTTAAATGTATATGTGGAAATTGGCATTAATAGAGCTAAATCCCACTACTGAAGAAAACTACAACTTTCTGATCTCTATAGCCCTAAACAATTGTGGAATGTGTGAAATTTCTGTCTGGACATAATATCTTAAACATTATATGCATCCACATACCATACAAAGAATAAAACATGTTTTAACAAGTCAGTTATGTTCACCTTTGATAATATGCTTGACAGATGATGTCTGTATTTATGTATTCATAGGCTCATGGGTTCTTTCAAAGCTCGTGGCTAAGGGGACCATCCAGAAGCTCAGTCACAGGCCTGAATACTGGTAGGAGACTAACAATGTCCTGCTTTAGGTATACTTTCTACACATATCCATGTAAAAATGTGAGATAACCCTTCCAGCCATTTAAATTGCTGTAAAATGTTGCTAGGGACCAACTCTGCATTATAGGTAAGGTCAACCTATTCCAGAAATGGGGGAGGTGGTATGTGCGGTTAGGCATCTGTCACTTTGTCTGGTGTTGCTGATGTGGTAGCATAGGTTTAGCTCTCTAGAAGAGGTGTTTGCTTTACCACTGGTAAGAAGTGAAAGATTTCGGTGAGTGATGGTTTGTTCTTAGCATGGAAAGCTAAGCAGAGATCACCCTCAGAAGTCTGTATCACACAGAGTAGAGGAGCAGAGCTTTTAGTCTATTAGAGCAGGTAAGGGAACAAAACATTGAAGTTTGTCAAGCTTGTTTAGATGCACATTGTGACATGTGCCAAAAGGTATATTATATTCAATGATGGGCCTAATACAAGATAAGCAAGGTGGGAATATAACTCCTTTGGTCCTTGATAAAATGCCACAAAAGATAGATTTGCAAGATAGAATAATTTTCTAATTATGATGCAGCCATGGTTGTCAAAAGAGTGTTTGTTAGCATAGAGGGATAAAGCCCTGACTATGTCCCACCCACCCCAGGTTTGATTAGCAGCTCGAGCAGCTGATGGAGCAGTAAGGAAGGGACAGGTATGCCCATTCAAGGTAGGAGGGCACTCTTCGATATACTCCATAAGGGGAGGATTGGTCCAAAGAGGGGATTTGCCCTCAGATATAGTCAATGAGCATGAGGTGTAGGAAAAGGGAATGGGTAGGTCATAAAAATATCTCCCTCCCCAGATGAAAGCACAGAGGAGTTCATCCACCAGGGCATCCTGAGAATCCAAACTCAGCCCTGGCAATAACAGACTAAGTCTTGGGAGGGGTGAGTAGCTAGTAGAACCAGAATGGATGGTGCCAGACTTGTAAATATGAGGTTCAAGGGGACAAAAAAAAAAACTCTATCAACATACATACCCATGTCACTGATGGCTTTGTTAAACTTAAATGGAATGCTAATGTTATGGTGAGCAGTAGTGATGTTGGATTTACAAAAAGAAGCTATGCTGCATTTCATGGTGTTGAGGATAATCCCATGATTAATACACCAAGCATTTCTTTGTTCCAGCCTTATGGGGTTGTGTGAATCACTCTTCATAGAAGTCATGCTAAATGGGAAAGTATATCTCATGCTCTAAGTTTTGACCTGCACATTTCAAGAGATGTGCCACAGTATCAGTGCCAGTTTTTTGTTCAATGGTGCTAGTTGTAATGGCAATTCTCTGTTAGCAGACATTGGCTTATTAAAACAATAAGAATATTTTACAGTGATCATAGTACAAACTGATTTTCTGTCTCTGACTCTGAACAGAGCAGGCCAACATATTACTGAAGAAGCATAGTAAGGGATGAGATCCCAGCAATTATGATCACATTAAGGTCAAGACTTTAATGACCTTGTCATCTGTAACTGCAGCATAGCTAAGGTACTAGCATTTCCTCTAGTTTGGGAAGATAAGTCAAATAGTATGATATACAGTGGATATAGAAAGTTTACACACCCCTGTTAAAATGCCAGGTTTTTGTGATATAAAAAAATGAGACCACAATAAATTATTTCAAAACTTTTCCCACCTTTAGTGTGACCTATAACCTGTACAATTCAATTAAAAAGCAAACAAATCTGTTAGAGGAAAAAATATAAAAAATAAAAAAACGTACAATATGCTGGTTGTGCATGCACATATTTAAACTAATAATTTATTGAAGCACCTTTTGATTCAATTGCGAGACTCAGTCTTCTTGGGTACACACCTGTCATCAATTAAAGAGACTCTGATTAACCCCAAATAAAATTCAGCTGTCCTAATAGAATTTTCCTGACATTTACTCAGCTGCCTGCTACAGCAAAAGCCATGGTTACAAAGCATCAAAGGGATCTCATTGTTGAAAGGTATCAGTCAGGAGAAGGGTACAAAAAAATTTCCACAACATTGGATATACCATGGAACACAGTGAAGACAGTCATCAAAAAGTGGAGAAAATATGGGGCAACAGTGATGTTGCAAAGAACTGGACGTCCCTCCAAAATTGATGAAAAGACAAGATGAAAAATGGTTAGGGAGGCTGCCAAGAGACCTACAGCAACAATGAAGGAGCTGCAGGAATTTCTAGCAAGTACTGGTTGTGTACTATATGTGACAACAATCTCCCATATTCTCCGTATGTCTGTACTATGGGGTAGGGTTGCAAGATGGAAGCCTTTTCTTACACAGAAAAAACATCCAGGCCTGGCTAAAATTTGCAAAACAATACATCAAGTCTCCCAAAAGCATGTGGGAAAATGTGTTATGGTCTGATGAGACCAGGTTTGAACTTTATGGCCACAATTCCAAAAGGTGCGTTTGGCACAAAAACAACATTTCACATCACCAAAAGAACACCATCCCCATGGTGAAGCATGGTGGTGGCAGTATCATGCTTTGGGGCTGATTTTCTTCAGCTGGAACTGGGGCTTTAGTTAAGGTGGAGGGAATTATGAACAGTTCCAAATACCAGTCTCTTTTGGCACAAAACCTTCAGGCGTCTGCTAGAAAGGTGAAGATGAAGAGGAATTTCACCTTTCAACACAACAATGACCCCAAGCATACATACAAATCAACAAAAGAATGGCTTCACCAGAAGAAAACTAAAGTTTTGGAATGGCCCAGCCAGAGCCCTGACCTAAATCCAGTAGAGAATTTGTGGGGTGACCTGAAGAGGGCTATGCACAACAGATGCCCTCGCAATCTGTCAGATTTGGAGGGCTTTTGCAAGGAAGAGTGGGCAAATACTGCCAAGTCAAGATATGCCATGCTGATAGATTCCTACCCAAGAAGACTGAATGCTGTAATTAAATCAAAATGAGCTTCAACAAAGTATTAGTTTAAGGGTGTGCATACACAACAAAGTAGTAGTTTAAGGGTGTGCACACTTATGCACCCAGCGTATTGTATGTTTTTTATTTTTATTTTTTCCCCTAACAGATTTGTTTGTTTTTCAATCGAAGTGTATAGGTTATAGGTCACATTAAAGGTGGGAAAAGTTTTGAAATTATTTATTGTGGTCTAATTTTTTTATATCACAAAAACCTGGAATTTTAACAGGGGTGTGTAAACTTTTTATATCCACTGTAACTGTTATAATATACTATAAACTCCATCCCAAAATAACAGAAATGGCTACATATAATAGAACAAGTATTGCAGTAACTGTCTATGATAATTCTTTGATTATATTGCATACACTCACAGTTAAAAATCTTCCTTATTGACCTACCATGTACCCCAACGTTGAACAACTCCAGTGTTAGGATACAAAATTTCAAGTACATGGGATACAAAGCCTTTCATAAGAGTGGGTGCAAGGGAGTTACTCTATTGAAAAGCATTTCTAAAAAATATATGAAGACAAAACAAAACAAAATCCCACCAGAGGAACAAATGCACCACCAGTCGAAACCACAGATAAAGCAGCAACAATAATTATCCAAAATTACTGGTAGAGCAAACCAAGGCAGAGTAGTATCAAAGACAAAACGTTTATTGTGTTAGCGCTTTCACAGCTATCATTGCCACTTCATCAGACATTTCCAAAAAATGCCTTAATCAAGGTTTTTGTTTCACTTTTTTGCAAGTAAGATTTTTTGTTCAGCTTTACACCATATAAACCTTTCTTTAAGTCACTCATTAGAAAAACTAATTTCTTAAACATGTTTTTTTTTTTTGCTTTTTTTAAACACCTTTATTGAATTATCAGTTGTGACACAGACAAATTCACATTTATACAAAGTAGTCAAAATGTACTAGCAAATTAACATTAACAAACATCATATTTCAAATATATTGCTATATATCATATAACTTAAGCAACATTACATACACTATTCAATTCCTGATCCTTTTTTTTTCAAACAAGAAGCATCTTTATTAAACCATCACTTATGACATAAGCAATCATGCACTTATATAATACACATCATAGTTATGAAACTGGTTCCAAAATTCAGGGTATATGACTGGTTGTTAACCATGTACTGAATCTGTTTCATATGGAAGAAATAAAGTAGCGAAAGGTCATACTTTACATTTAATTTAGCATAAATGTTATCATTGCTGTGAACACATGGCAAACTGCATCACTGTAACATCATTTTATCATTTGTTAGTTAATATGCTGTGGGGTTCAGCAATACATACATACATACATACATACATACATACATACAAATATTTCAAGCACGGGCATTAATGCCCTTCTAGCTTGCCAATATAACAAAACACCTGTTCCCATAATAAGTATCAAGGCTGTTCTTAAAAAATATCTAAACTAGTGCTTGCTTTAATGTAATTTGGTAGCCTGTTCCATGCATCAGCTACTCTGTCAGAGAACCAATTTGTACACTTCTCATTCCTATAGAATCTTCCACATAGGTTGTCTAATGATTCTCTAGTACGTTTTGATAACCCCAAACATTCCCAGAGGTAGTTGTCTCTAAATGCCCCATATACTTGAATAAGTTCTCCACTTAGATGTCTATAAGAGACACTGTACAAATTCAGATATTTTAGTCTTTCAAAATAACTTAAACTTTCACATCCATGGATGCCCTTGGTATATTTCCATTGTATTATTTCCAGTTTACTTAGGTTTGTTTTCTTATATGGTTTCCATATTGTTATTCCATACTCAAGTTTGGGTCTAATATAACGAACAAGGAATGACTTCATCATTTTTGATTTTCTAGACTTTATAAATCTTTTTATACAACCTATAGTTCTATAATTATCATTAACCAATTGGTTGATATGATTTGAAAAAGTCATGGCTGAATCTATCCATATACCCAGGTCCTTAAATGAGCCTATAGTTTCAATTAGTGTGTGCTGTATTAAATATTCACCTATCAATTTATGTCTCCCAAATCTCATATGCTTATTTTTATGTGTATTTATCAGCATATTATTCTCTTGTGCCCAAATTCAATTTAGTCAAGTTATTTTGCAGATGTGCCTTATCTGTAACACATGTAATGAGTTTACCCAATTTCAGGTCACCTGCATATAGACAGTAGAACACCTCAGATGAAAATTTAGGTCTGAAAGATAGAATCTAAAGAAAGGGCCTAGGACAGAGCCCTGTGGGATGCCCTCACTGTAACCAAGGATTTCACCTATCCAGTTGCTGTATGATACTTGCCATGTCCTATTTGTAAGCCATGCAGCTATCCATCTTATCAAGAGTACATCAATACTTAGATGTACTAATTTATTGATCAGTGTTTTGTGTATGACTCTGCCAAATGCTGAAGTTAAATCTATACAAATTCCATCACAGCACAATTTTTCATTCATATCTGTTATTATATTGTTATAGAACATCATGTTACAGGTGGTAATAGATCCGATTATACATATACATGCTGACATATGGTTTCAAGTCCCAACCTATCCAGTTCTGACAATAACTTATCCAATATTGCCTTCTCCATTATTTGTCCACAATATGAAAGTAGACTTAAGGGTCTATATGACTCTAGGTTTGTCCTACTCCCCTTTGCCTTGAAGACAGGTTTAATAAGTGCATGTCTCCAATCTTGAGGAATCTCCCCATATTTATATGACCTAGTGAATAATAGATATAATGGTACCATAAGTTCATTGTTACTATTCCGTCTTTTTCAATATAATCTAATTTGATTTCAATATCTGGAGTTACCTGGATTTACTAGGACAACTTATTACCCCTTTTGTGGAGCCAAACTGTATTGCATAAGGTTTTGTAAATATATCTATAATCTGTTCTGTCTGAGAATAAATTTTAGAATCTGCACACAGTTTACCAATTTGTGTGTCTTTACTCCTTTTACATGTTATATAGCTATAAAAATGTTTCCTATTATCCTCAATATCTTTATATACATTTTCTTCCAATTTTTCTTGATCTTGTCTCAAGCTATGCTTATTCTGTTTGTCCAGCTTGTTTATTTCAGTTTTCAAAGTTGCAGTTCAACCTCTCTTCTATTTCTTATACATTTTTGTCTCTCATCTTAATCAGATATATTGTACTTATGGAAATATACCCCTCTGATGTTAAACATTTTTTTGATTTTTTGCACTCAAGCAATTTCTCTTTTAAAACTTTCCACATTCCACCTGCAGTTTTTTCATTGAACACCTCACTCCAGTTAGTTTTACATAGTGACTGTTTTGCTTCCATAAAATCTGTAATTAACTTTCTGTGCATTGGTTTAGATTTAGGTTTGGCAGAATTGTCTAGCAACAAATTAACCTTTATAACTCCATGATCACTGCAGAAAGGGTTTCCAGTAGTGGAAAGCCCTACCACAAGCAGCCAACACCCTCATGATAACCATTTCTTATTCAGACATTGGTCTGCTGGGGTGATTTTCTACACTTAGAAGAACCACCACAGTGGGTGGTCACAGCAGCCATGTTACAGAATAATTAGGCAAGCTGGGAAAATGGCTAATGCTAATTAGCTATATCAAGAAAATTAACGCAGCCAAAATGCTGTACTCATCTACTGTAGTCAATGGCAGAAGCCACTTTACAGGTAGGTTTAGAAAAGTTCATCTGAAGGGTAGTGGTGTTGGTGGGGTGAGTGTTTGCGTATGTGTGTGGCAGCCTGTATGCATACCTATGGGTGGTTGCAGTAGGGGGGTTAGATAGGTAGTAATTGAGAGTGTCGATGAGTGTGTGTATTGGTAAGTGCATCGGGTGGATGGGTGAATGTGTCCATAACTCTCATCAAGAGGATGGGTATGGGATGTTGACTACACATGTATATGATTTTGAGTATGTCTGTGTGGGGATACTTGTGCCAACATGATGCATGGGCTTCCTGAGTTAATTACTTTTGCAAAGTGACTCTTTTTTTACATGAGTGGTAAACATGAGTGGTAAAAGGGAGTGATTCACTTGTACCAGGGATCTTAACCTAGCCTTTGACATGAATCTTAACCTAGCCTCTGACATGAACAAATCATGCTGGACAGACAGATATATCTCCCAGAGACTGCCCCTTCTCTGGAACAAGCCACCCATTTACATGAAGCAGAGCCCCTCCCTGACCCTCTTCAAATGCAACATAGATCAATGGATGGGTGAACATAAATTCAATCTTGGGGTGTCACCCATGTCTCTCATGAACAGAGGCAGTCAGTATTAATTACCATAGACTCATACCTCTGTGAACTTCATTCACCTAACTACTGACAACTGGGGTAACTCGGGATAAATATTGCTATGCTTGTAAGGGCTCTTGGGCCGTTAGCCTAGTAATCTCCTGTGAACCTATGAACCTATGAAGAGATATGCTGTTTCGCTGATAATCAGGCCTTCCTCATTGTGGTTAAGGCTGTCTCTGAATCACTTTTCCTGAAAGTTCATAAACTGACCTACCTGTGGTAGAAACTCTACATGACCATAGGAGCACTTTTCAGAATTCCAGGCATAGTGTACGATTTCAAGCATTTATGCTATCCTTTAGTAATTTGATAAATTAGTATTATGAAGATATGAAAAAAATGATTTTGATGTGATGATAAAAAGAGTAACATAGTGCCATCAAGACTGTTACTTTCTATAAAGATTCCTACTTTTTTTTCACATGCATATGACTTTTTGTAATCTCTATTATTTGCATTACAATACCACAGTATTGTCATAACATTGTATTATGTCTTCTGTATACTGCATTACATTATTGGTTTTGAATCACATGCTATTATTATTGTTGTTTTTGAGTTATTTACATAAGTAGCACCTAATGTTTCATTTTGTTTTTTGTCTTCATGGCCAAGAAAATGCCTAGAAAGGGTCCTTAAATAAAACACCATGAAGTTATAATATGACAGGACCCCCCCCCCCAAGAGCAAAAAGGATGAACATTTTCTCCAAAGCAAATTATAGCCTCCTAAGCAATGGGCAATAGTTTTAAACTCCCTGCTACCACTGTCAACAATGACTCCTATACAGAGGTGTACACAAATGCCCTGTATAAACACCTATACAAATGTATAGACTCAGCTGTACCTGAATGGATCAAAACAAGGTCCTCACAAAAAAAAAAAAAAACAAGCCACCTTGTTGGACATCAAGCATAAATAGGTTATACAACAAGAGGAAGAAACTAATGTCTAAGAACAAGAGGGAACTGACTCAGTAGAGGAAACACACCCTCCACACCTGGAACAATCAAATTAGATATCTTTATAGTCCTCTAAAGCCAATTACGAAGCTAAGCTAGCATCCCTTGCTAAGGATAATCACAAGGCATTCTTTAGCTATGTCAGAAACCTAAAAGGGAAGGCCCAATTTTGTGCTGAAATAGTAGTGGATGGTACCACTCATACTGACCCTGAGGACATCACCAACGTGCTAGCAGACAGATTTGGCACAAACATCACCCCCCTGTCCTCATCAGACATACCTCAAAGTACACCTGTCACCAGTTGTCTACCTAGTATCTCCAAAGAGCAGGTCACAACCACACTCTCCATGGCTAAAAACTCAGCCTCTGTGGGACCAGATAACATCCCAGGCTGCCTACTAAATGGTCAAAAACAGGACCTCACAGAAACATTAGGCACTCTCTTTAACCACATTCTAAGTACTTTATCAAGGCAGAGTAGAAAACAGCAACAGTAATTCCCTTGCACAAAGGGGGTCCATCAACTGACCCTGGGAACTACAGATAAGCCTAATCAGCCTTATATGTAAGGCCATGGAGAGAATCATTATGGACCTTATCAACAAAGACACAGGTGGCTTTCAAACTCTTGACCCTACCCAATTTTGCTTTGTTAAGGGTAGATCGTGCTTATTAAATCTGGTGGACATCTTAATGAATGCCATCAAAGCCCTGGATGTAGGTAAAACAGTACATACAGCCTATCTTGACTTAGCCAAGGCTTTTGACACAATCCTCCACTCAGGTGTCATTGAGAAACTCACCCAGCTGGGAATTATGTGCCATATGAAGATATTCAGGAGCTTTCCATAGGAAACCAGTATAAATGTTCACTTGAAGCTGGACAGCAAGGGAAGGAACAGAAAACTGTGGAAACTCTGACACAGTTAATGTTGAGGAGTGATAGGCCAGTGAGTTCCCATATAACAGATCAATGGATGGCACAGGATGCAATTAAACAGAATGTGCCACAGGAAGATGCTGTAGAACTTTCTATAGAATGCCTGCAAGAAATGGAAAACAAAAAATGTGCCCTCAGTTTAGAAGAAAATGAGTTAAGAGAAGAGTTGCTTGATTTAATAGAGATAGATAGACATATTAAAACCAATGAAAAAATAGATTGCAGAAGGTCAGTGAAACCCCAAAAGTCAGAAGTTTGATAAAACAAATGAACACAGTAATTAGGACTGTCCGTAGAGATCCATGTGATATAACAGAAGTAAACAGGATATATTACTGTGCAGCTAAATTAATAACTGATAAAGTTCTACCACAAGAACACAGGCTAGTGAGAGAAAGGAAGGGAAGAAATTGAATACCATTATGGAAGTATCAAATTGAGAAAATTATAAAGCAAGACAAGAAGTGCCACTGTTAGAAGAGTATACAAGAGGGAGCAGATCAACAAAAATACTCAGAAGGATAGATGGGATAAAAGCAATGCACAGTATTAGAACAGATTAGGATCTATCATGCACTATCGTAAATAAACTAAAAATCTCAGCACAGTCAGAAAAACTTAGAAGATACACATGTAAATGTAAAGGAAAAGTACAAAATAAGCAATGTATTGATGACCCAAAAAGTTTTATAGAGAAATGGGAAAAAGGTAAGAGGAATTGAGAGACTACCAAAAAAAGAAGAAATAGATGCATTTTGGAGAAATATTTATGAAGATCCTGTGGAACATAACAAAGATGCTATTTGGATAAAAGAAGTAAAAGAAAGAATAAGAAGTTTAAAGATACAGGATATGAAATAGGATGAAGTATCAGCCAGAGAGATTGAAACAAAGTTAAGAAAAGCCTCTAACTGGAAAACCCCAGGCACAGATGCAGTACCTAACTACTGGTTAAAAGTATTAACACCTTTGCACAAAGATTTAGCCTTGAGTAAAAACTATTTATATGCAAACCCCAAACAGACACCAACTTGACTAACAGCAGGAAAATCAGTGCTACTGCTTAAGAGTGAACATGCAAGCTACCCTAAAAATTATAGACCAATAACTTGCCTTTCGACGACATATAAACTACGCACTGGAATTGATACCGACAGAGTTTATAGTCATTTAGAAGAAAACTCAATTATGGCAATAGAATGAAAGGGCAATAAAAGAAAGTCATATGGAACAAAGGATCACTTGTTAAATAAACTCATAGCGGAAAACTGTGAAAAGGGGAAGAATTTAAGTATGGCATGGATTGACTATAAAAAAGCATTTTATATTATCCCACATTCATGGAAAAAAGAGTGCTTAAAATTGTATAAAATACACCCTACACTATCGACTAAATTATAATGGCCATGAAACAATCACAGACCACTTTGCAATTAAGCCATGATAAAGGACAAATGATTATTCCAAGAATAAAAATTCAAAGGCGGATATTCCAGGGTGACTCTCTGTCACTGCTGCTATTCTGCCTTGCCCTTAACCCATTAAGCTGTCCACTTAACAGCTTAAGCCAAGGGTATAATTTGACTCCTAGAAAATAAAGTGTAAATATTTCTCATCTTCTCTTTGTTGATCATTTAAAACTGTATAGTTCATCAGATGAGGAACTGAAAGCACAACTGCAAGTTGTCAAAACATTTGCAGATTATATAAGAATGTCATTTGGTCTTGATAAATGTGCAAAAGCAACCTTTAAAGCAGGAAAACTGCAGCAACAAGAAAACATCAGTTTGGACAAGAATGTGATATAAAAGAACTTGAGCAAATGAGAGTATATAAATATTTAGGAATTGATGAAAATCATCAATAAAACATGAACAAATGCAAATAAAACTTAATAAGAAATACTTTAGAAGATTAAATTAATCCTGAAAATAGCATTGACATCTAGGAACAGAATTCAATCTATAAACCGATTTGGTCTTCCTGTCCTAACTTACAGTTTTGGAGTGACTGACTGGCCAGAAAATGTGTTGGATAGATTAGACAGGAAAACAAGAAGGATGTTTCATGCTCACCAAGTTATTTATAAAAATCAGTGCATACCAAGATTATATATTCCCCATTCCAAAGGGGATGCATTATTAAATGAATGGTTATAAGCAATACGGATGACTTTTAACAAGGGTTAGGAGATATGGTTAAGATAGGAGGAATACAATTTACAATGAATGAAATTTCTGCCTGGTTTAAAATTTGGTAGTAAGATTGTAAGTAGGATGAAATGGGAAAAGATATGAAAAGTTAAAAGGATTTTTTTGGAAATCAAATAGGTTATGATTTAGCAAAAAAGGGGGATGTATTTGATCGGTTTAATGGGAAGCATAGAATATTTAGCAAGTGCATTTATGCTACCAATGATATTGGAAAAAGAATTGCTGCAGACAATTTTTTCAGCAACAAGAGGGATTTTATATGTAAATAAAGAAGGAGGCTTAAAGTTAATTAACTGAGTGATATATGTTGCTTCGCTAAACTTATATAAAGTGTTAGTGTGGATAAATGAAAAAGAATAAAGTTTAGTTGTAAGAATGTTTAAGAATAAGTATGAAAGATTTTGGGATACGGTAAAAAGAAGTAAGAGAGAAAAAGAATGTAAAAATTAAGAAAGGAAATGCTATCAAGAAAAATTATTAATGTCGAAAATAAAAAATGGCTAAATTGAAAATGAGAGAAAACTATGGTCCACGAATATAATAATGATAGAATAATTCTTTGTTAAACCATGGGAAAAGTTAACGGATAGAAATATTAAAGCTATAAAAATAAGAAATAAATGGTATAATAGAAAGATTTTTTGTGGAGACTGAAAATAGATAAATTACCAGTGAAAGAGAATACGTCATATAAAATAAACTTGAAAGAATACATTTATATTGCAGTGAAGAGTAAACTACTGAACATGTGTTTTTGAAATGTAAAAGAGTGAAAAATAAATGGATAAGATAAATATGGGCATGATTAAATATGGATATTATAAAAGTAGAATTAAAAAATATGATAAAAGTATAAAAATGTTTTAGGTCATATGGGTTATATGGAATGAAATAAATGAAATTATGTTTAATGGAAAATGGATTTTGGCAGTAATATTGAATAAAATTATATGGCGGCTATGGAAAAAAAGTGGGGGTCTAATAAGGATAGAAATTTAATATAAAATATATTAATGTGTTATAAATAAAATGATATGGAAAATTGTATTTTGTAAATATGTAAATATAATGTAAATATTTTGCAAATTTGTAAATAATGTGTGAGTACTGTTTTCTATGTATAAATAAAGGACCTCTACTCTTTTTGATAGGTTCTGTGGGATCTTTTTCATCAACTTGAACTACAACCAACTCAAGCAGATGAGGCCTTGGTTAAATGTCTCATCCAAAGGATAGTACACTCAGGAGTGGAGCACCCCCTTTGAGCTACACTGCATTTTAAAAAATTGATCTTTTTGGTGTGGGAATAGAACTCACAATTTTCTGTACCAAAGGTGAGCATGCTACCTGTTGCACCACTGACATCTCAGTTTTATACCAGCCTGTATCACAAGTGCATTAAGAGAGTTTAGGGCTAAGCACATATCACCTCCAATGTGTGACCTTTGCCTATAATCTGTTAGCAGCTCAGGTGGCTTAGCATACATAACACTTTAATATTTGATTCTAGAAAAAGCTGAAGACTCTGATCCTTGCCACACATTTAATGCCCTCCCCCACCCACAATGTAGATGTACAGCTGTCTAGAATGCAAAGGTTTCTCAAACTTAATTTCTTAGCCTACAGCCATCATAAGATGCTCATTGTCTCTGTTATTTATGCAGGTTCTGAGACATTTCCTTGGTCTCACCTGCAGGTGCTGTCATGGTGAGAGAAAGGAAAATATTCACTCTGAGAAAACTAGTGAGCCAAACATATTAATTTCCTTCCTTTGTCTGATAACCAGTCCTTAATATAAACTTGTATCAATAGGACAGGAGTCATACATTTTGCTACCATCGCACTGCACTAAAACAATAGTCATATAAACTCTACTCCCTTACATATCATAACAAAATAGTTGTTCAGTATCAGCCATGTAATATTCACTATTTTCTTCATGTTTATTTTCATTTAAATATCCTCTACTAATTATATACATTTCTGTCTTTATTACACACTTAGAAATAAGCCATTCTCAACTAATATTTAACATTCTTGTTTTTTTTCTTACCCCTTCATACTGATCAGTGCATACTCTACAATGGTTGATTTATTCATGCACGTGGTAAATGTGTCCTGTTTTAATAATGCTATATAGAATCTGTTAAAACTGATGCAGTAGAAAAATCAGCATCTCACTTACAAATGATTATATATGTTCCTATATGCCACTATATTAAAATAAACCTTCTGAGATATACCGTCAAAATTACCATTTGTTGTTCTATATGCCACAGTGTTAAAATAGGCCTTCTGAGGAACATCTTTTTTACAACCAGGTAAGTACAGTGACAGTGGTTTAAGTGGCATTTCTTTCTCTACTTTTATTTCATTTTTACTTTCTTTCATTGTCTTGGTCACATACAGTCTCTCCTTCCTGTCTCCCTTTTCTGTACTAGAAATTTTTTATATTGATTATATCTGTTTGTTTGCAAGTAGCACAAGCTGTACCTAAATGCCAGCTCTCATGGGCAATGGTAGATGTGAGTAGTTGCACCCTTTCCTTCCTTGTATATAATATCCATTATCAACTTTCCCCAACCACACCTACTTTATTCTAATTTGTAGACAAATATGAAATCATCTACCTCATGTAACTAATTTTAGAAGGATTCAAAAAGTAGTGGAAATTCTTCTTGTTCCTAACTACAAACTACATGAAACACAAATAAACTTGATTAATGTGAAGAAACCTCAGAAAATTGAGTAGGATCATCTCCGTATTACAGAACAATAGTACATACCACCTATTTCAGAAATGTGTTATTAATTAGAGTATGTTTGATAGGGTTCAACATTTAATGACAGATGAACATAGCAAGAGCAGAATTAATTATTTTTTAGAAAGATTGCTGTTCTGTGGATACCTAAAAATATTATTCAATATTACACTACCTTAAGGGTAGCTTCTTGAGATGCATGTGATGCGAATAATGTTGACTGGAACACAATCATGTGTGATACTTTTACAGGGGATAGCTGGGCCATTAAAAATGTTGTTAAGGAGGGATAGAAAATTCTCACTGGAAAGGAAAAGACATTTAAGAGTGTGGATGATATACCAATATTTGTTAACAGGAGGGTGCATTAATTCAAACAAACTTATTTCAAAACAGTGGTAACTATGATAAAAGTATAGTTGCAAAAAATGGGTATGTACAAATGTTTTAATTGTTGCATATGTTGATATATCAATGGAAGACCCCATATGTACTGTATTAATAATTCTCCCACATATAGATTTCCAGGTCATTTTACATGTCAATCAAGATTTGTAGCATATTTGGCTAGTTGTTTCAAATATGACTCCTTTTATATAGGAAAAACCTCAAGTAGACTGGGGAAAGAGTGTACGGGCATTCCTATGCCATTAAAATAAGAACATTTCAAATGCAGTTTATAAACACTCTAAAGAATGCAAAAACTTTAAAAAGTTTTTTTTTTTTTTTTTGTACTTGATCATGTACAAAATCATGAAGCAGTGATTAATTCCTTGAATGCCTTGAATATGAATGACAAAATTAAATGCTTGTAAATAATTAGGGTTAAGTAATTCAGTGAAATGTATCTGTTATTTAAATACATTAAGAAGGAAGTTTGGTCATATGAGACAAAGCATGTGACAAAAGTGGCTATTTCAGTCATGACTGAATTATCAGGGTCTGACACAGTCTCACTTTCTTGTTGTGATGTATTACAAGACAAAAGTGCCTACCTGAATGTATATTATTTTTATTGTTTTCAGTAGTTTTATTAAAGTATTTCTAGATTTGATCCAACACAGTTTTTCTGTAGATTCTTTACTCTGATCATGTTTCCTTTGGTTTTGTATATGCTTAGAAAATTCCCCCAACACTATCTCATAGGCCAGCAGAAACTACAGAGACCCCAATCTCCTTTGATATACCATCTTGCTATAATTCAAGTCCCCTTTTCAGCCACATCTGGTATACCCAGTTCTCAGGTCTGGCATGTTTAAATAACAAAAGGTGTTTTGGCCATGGAAAGGAGAATGACCTGAAATAATACACCTTGAATGAAATTTTGATGATGGTTGTTGATGAAATCATTCTCTTACAAGGCCTCTACATACTGCATTTTTTATAAATGCTCTGTTATGTTACCAAATCCAGAATTCAGACTAACAGGCTTGCATAGTCCATACTGCTTTCTGGAATACCGCACTCAATATGTTAAAGGTCACCATTACTATTCTTCACTGACGTAGTACTATCCCATAGTCTATATCAGCTTATCCAGCCATACCTCTGGTTCTTTAAGTATATACACAACTTTAACAAACAGAAGCAAGATGAAGCAACAATATTGTTATTGGACTTTTGCCTTCTTTTATATCCACAACTTTCTTTAACAAGCATGACTTTAACTTTTCTGTTCATGGTTCTCGCCTTATCTAAGCCTGTTGAACATATTCTCATTTCTTACTGATCAAATACCCAGTCTTTTTTTTTTATTTTTATTTTTGTCTGCATCAAAAACATATTTCTGGGTTGGTATCCCTACTATCGTTTTCTGTGTAAATACTGATGAAGTATCTTTTAAACGTTGCTATTTGTTCTATGGCATAACACCAGGTACCTCTTTTCTTGTACATCTGTACATAGTATAGTCTCTCATCATTCCTTTCTGCATTTGAGGACCTTTAGTTTCCTTATTACATTCTCTTCCACAGCCATCACAATGACTGATTCCTCCGGATGCACATCTCTTAGCCTTCATCTATATAACAACAGCAGCAAAAGTATGCATTCATTTAAGTGTTCTTTTCAAAAGGCAATGCACAGTTAACACATGGAAATACTTATACCATGTCAATGTGAAAGGCAACATTTAAAACTGACAGAAGTCAAATGCTAAATAATGAAGTAAGGAAAAAGAATAATGTCATCCTGTTGGAACTCACTTGACCTGTCTACTAGACTGCAATAGGCAAGTTTGATACATTTTTGTTTGATATGGCACTTTAGAGTTGCAGTATTGTACATGCAAGTGTATGTTTGACATTTTTTAAATATAACTACTTTCATTTTGGACACATATTAACAATGCTTCTGTTATGCCAAAGGGTTTTTATCATTTTACCAGTAAATCAGAGACAAAAGATTACATGAACCTGGCTACCAAAATTCCATGGTGTGTGTGTGTGTGTGTGTGTGTGTGTGTGTGTGTGTGTGTGTGTGTGTGTGTGTGTGCATTTGTCTGTCCATGTGCACATGGGCATTTGTGTGTATGAAACTGTGTTGGAGGTACAATATGACTTACAAATTATATTGCTTAAACTAAATGGATCTAAATATACTGCTCTAGAACAGCTCCTTGCCCATACTGAAGTATAACTTGGATCTATGATGACTAGTAGAAAATGTACCCCAAGGACTAGCTTCTGTACTACTAATGTAGTCATGCAGTTCTTGAATGATTTATACTATTCAGGTATTCACTCAAATTACCTATGGTATGATCCATTCCCAGATATTCTCATTAAGGGTTATATATAATTATCGAGCATGGAATGTGTAAGGCCAATCTAGCACAAAACACGATAGGTTAATTCAAGTACCAAATGGGAAAATGGCTAGGATTAAAATGGCTCACAAGGGCAATTAGCCTTGTACTTTTCTATGGACCATGAACCTATGAACATACAAGAACAATTAGTTTACAGAAGATTTAGGGTCCATATATTATGAAGACCAAAATTATTGTTAAAATGTACTTTGCCAAGGTAGAAAAGTGCTCATAGTTGAAGTATCATTTTGAAACCTTGTGCATTGTGAAGTTTCTAGATAGTAACACAATCTTATTGAGCAGTATACATGGCAAGCCTCTGTATGTCATTAAATGCCATACTTCTAACAATGGATTTGTAAGAACTTACTGTGCTGTATGTGGTGTTTGTATAGTTTGCAAAAGGTACCATATGCTGTATGTGGTGTTTTTACAGTGTGTTTGATGAGTGGGCTCTACATGCTGTATGTGGTGTTGGTATCATGTGTGGGAAGAGTGAGTATCACGTGCTGTATGTGGTGTTTGTATAGTGTGTGGGAAGAGTGAGTACCATGTGCTGTATGTGGTGTTTGTATAGTCTGTTGGATGAGTGGGTACCACATGACGTATCTGGTGTTTGTATAGTGTTTTGGATGAGTGGGTACCACGTGCTGTATGTGGTATTTGTATAGAGTGTGGGAAGATTGGGTATCACATGCCGTAAGAGGTGTTTGTATTGTGAGTGGGAATAGTGGGTACCACCTGCCATATGTGGTGTTTGTATAGTGTGTGGGAAAAGTGGGTACCACATGCTGTATGTGGTGTTTTTATAGTGTGTTGGATGAGTGGGTACCACATATGCTTATGCCACAGTATTTTTGGTTTTCAAAAGTTGGCATATATTAATTTGAACCCTCATCTTTCAAAATGCCACAGTATGTTAAGCAGTGGTGATCAAGTTGTGGAAAAATTAGGTAATGATGCATTTTCAGCTGTGTTTATTACTATCATCTCACTTACATATCTTAAATATTGCTGATATTATACTTGTCTGGTTGTATTTTGTATGTAAGAACATGCGTGTCAGTGGCTTCAGTCATGGATGAAAAGGGCCCATTGAAAATCTCAACTCCTAAAAAACATGTGCCCTCCCATGTGCAAGATGACAGTTGCACAGTTTTACTGAGTTGCTTCCACTTAATGCATGTTACCTGTTCATTAGGACTTGGACAGTTTTCTGCATCTTTTAATATGTGTGGAAAAACTTAATGAATGTTTGCATCTGTCTAGAAATGCACACACACAGACACACAGACACGCACACACACAGACACACACACACACACACACACACACACACACACACACACACACACACACACACACAAACAGATGCACACACACACACACACACACACACACACAAACAGATGCACACACACACACACGCACACGCGCACACACACACACACACACACACACACACACACACAGTTGCTTGTGTAGCAACTGAACAAATTTTAGAAGCACGATAAGGAATTGCTGTTATTTTGGTAATAGCAGTGATCAGTGAAGTCAGGGTTGCTACAAAACTGCTTCAGAAATCCCACCAAACAAATACATCCCTCTCTTGTTGTGTGTGTGCATGCGTGCGTGTGTGTGTGTGTGTGTGTGTGTGTGTGTGTGTGTGTGTGTGTGTGTGTGTGTGTATCTATTTATCTAAACTTCATACGCACATATATATAACATACACACACACACACACACACGCACACACACACATACACACACATATTGAAATATACATATACACAGAGATCTAGATAGATATATACTGGTCTGCTTTTACTCACCAAAATAACACTTGTTCGAATCACAATCAGTCGACTCCACTTCAGTGAACTTCCATTCAACCAAAAACAAACCACTTGGCCACCAGGAAAAAAACTGAAGGGAAACAAATTAACCCACCCAGCTAAGGGGCTTCGTCCCCCCACACCCCTCCTAACTAAATATAGCAACTTTGGGATTGCACTACACTGGGGAGAGGGCAAAGTTCATCATTGTGGCAAGTGGTTCATTTCCCAGTGAAAGGAGTTCAGTAGTCTCTACTTTTGGTTGAATGGAAGTTTGCTGAAGTCGGCTGATTTGAGCAAGTGTGTAAAAGTAGACCCATATATAATATAATATATATATTTATATATATATATATATATATATATATATATATATATATATATATATTACTATGTACACACACACACACACACACACACACACATCTGTATATGATATCCACTGCTTTTGTTGAATGATGGCTTTGTCAACATCTATTTAGTCAACTAAATAGATGATCAACAGGTGTCTACAGGTTGCGAGATCAGACATTTCTTGGGGTGTGGGAATATGCTCTTTCCCTGAGAATTATGTGATTTTAGAGTTAGTATATATGATAAGTAGGAGGGGTGCAGGGTGCAGGGTGCAGGGCTGCTTGACTCCCTTCAAAAAACGTTTTTTTTTTTTCCTTGGATTTTATTTTGCATGCACCGTTGTTACTTGGTATATGTGTAGTAGTGTGTCAGTGTTGTTCACATCAACATTTGAGTCATTCAATATATTTGAATATACACACATATAGATAGATAGATAGATAGATAGATAGATAGATAGATAGATAGATAGATGTAGAAATAGATAGATATAGATACAGATACAGATAAATAGATATTATTAGTATATAGATAGATATATACATAGGTATATAATCATGAGTACAAGAAATGCATAATATAAGCTAAGTATTAAGTCAAAGAACCATCCCTGGGATTCAAAAGAAGTACTGCAAGAGGTAAGCCTTAACATGAGCAGCCATCTGCTCACGGTCACCCCTTCTGATTCATAGATAGGCTAGCCAATGTGATTTTATATGACTGGAAGAATCACCATGGTAGGACTTCCCAAAGGTCATGCTAAATGATAATGGAGCACTACATCTGAGTGGTTAATGTTAACTAGCCATGTGCAAGTCTCTGAAAATGCCTGCAGGAAGGGATTTACACAGACAAGCCATTCAGAAAATCACTCAGCTACTTAAATTAGTAAAGCTAGATGTGATAATTAATACATCCAAAATGCTGAGTTTCCCCATAATAATGTGTTGGGTAGACCTCCCTGTTGTTGGAGTTGTATGTGTGGTGGTGGGGGGGTGTAAATATTTGTGAATGTGTGTTAATGTTTGTGCATGTCTGTATAGCTATGATTGGTAACAGAAGACCTTGTGCATATCTAAGAGATGAATGGCTATGTGCATCTGTGAGTGAGTTCTAGTGTGTGGGAAATGTCATGCTGATTGAATATGTGTGTTTGTGCTCTATGTGTGTGTGTGTGTGTGTGTGTGTGTGTGTGTGTGTGTGTGTGTTGGAGAGTGATTGAGCAGAAAAAGTGCTGTTTAGCATTGCTGGTAATTATGTGTAAATGAGAAACATGTCTACGAATCACATTTTACAATGCATACATTCCACCAACCTTTGATAGGCAGTTTACCTTGCTATAACCCTTGTCTCTAATCCATGGCATATTTCTTAGGCATGTTCATAAATATGGAACTAAAAAGCAGCCCTTTAATAAGTAGTGAACCTGCACTGGATAGTAACCCCTTCAATATAGTATAGTAAACAAATCATGAACTTAAAATCATGTCAAAATCAAACTATGCGATTTAGTAATAAATCGCCAGCAGTCAAGGTCACAGTTATATATAAAATTGCACTGTCACTCTCTGCATGTCAGATATCTAGGTATTGTTATCAAATATCTAAAAGTGTAAACCAAGTAAGCCCCTGATATAAATAAGGCTTTACATCAAAATATGCAGCTTACTAAACTTAATAAAGTACAGGATTAGCAAATTGAAACAAAACATGAGCCCATTTATTATAATAAAGGTTAAATATCCCAGGGGGTTAAAGCACTATACTCCCAGAGCTTGACTAATGGAAATATCAGTATAACCACAGATCATAGCTTGCTTTTCCATTAACATTAATTTGGTAAGCCTAAAACTGGAGAACAAAAATACAAGTATCAATATAATAGGTACATATTACATGATATGAATATTTGTTGTATAGTTGTTGGATGACATTGATTCTGAGAATTTATGCAGTGTTCTATGAATTCTTGAAAAATCCTTAAATAAAAAGATACAAAAAGAAAAACAAGAAAAGAAAATATCACTTTCCATTCAGTGCAATATTAATTATTGTAAATCAAAAGCAATGTGGTGAAAGTAAAAATTAAGCATTACGACATTGACATGTTTTAGACAGGCTTCACAAAATTGTGCCAGTTTTTTGCATGACATGCCTGGCCACACAAGCACATCTATTCTAACTGACTTTGAATGGTATGCCTTTTTAGCATAAAGCATTTAATTATGGAGTTAATGACTAGTATTTGTTTTAACATTTTTATTCTGTACAACTCATAGTTGAAGTTGTAACTGTGATTGAGAATTAATCCACTTGCAAAATAATTTAATCTCTGTTAATGAATGATTACTTTGTGTACATTTTTTCATTCATTGCTGAGTATAAAGGCAAAGCAAAAAAATCATATGAGTACCTGCTGCTGTTCAATGTCACAAGGAAGAAGAATGAAAACATTCCACTCTTTCTGGGTCAGCAACATGCAAGAAAAGTGGAATGTGACTGCTTTTGATGTACATTGCTTAGTGCCTCGGGTTATGAATCATTCCGGACTTCGCCAGTAGCTGAGGGGACTGTAAAGCTTGTAATTGGTATAACTGTCTGTAGTCTGTGTGGAGTGGTGGATGTCATAGAAGTGATAGAAAAAGGATTCTGAAATGACCAGTCAAGTATTTCATGCATAGACTGAATATTACAAAAAATGCACACTGCAACATTGTGTTAAAATTACAGAATGAGAAAGGAGTGCTGAAGACTAACTCTATTACTGTGAAGCAATGCAAAATATCACACTTATGATAATGACCTGCAAAGACTAGCAATTAAAATGTATGCTACGTGAGGTTTCTCTCTGTTCAAGTCCATCATGATAACAAGAGTAATAACCTTTCTACATCTAAATGGTTCGTTTATATAGTTAGGAAAAAAGATAGAGACCACCTAAAGCTTTTTGTATGCATATACTCATATTTATTTATTTTTAACTATTTACTATGCAGAAGAACTCATTTGGCAGTGGTACCTTTGTTCAGGAATATTGCCTGATTAAATGATTGGCTTAAAGTCACACAGAAGCAAATGAAGACAGAGAGAGAATCAAACCTGGGACTAGTAGATGAATCTTATTAGAAGTTTGTAGCATTAATCTTCTGTGTTCAGTTGCTAGATGTTGCTCTTACTCATTTGAAGAACACTGTTACTGACAAAAGAAATAAAAATTCTGTAAAATGTGTGGTTTCATCAAGGCCTGGGATATGTTAGTAAAAGTATCTAGGTCTCCATTTTCTTGCAATATATGTTTCTTCCCATACTGTCCCAGGCAATACTGAGCATAGACCAGACAGAATGACCTAACTCTGCATGAAACTGATAGCTGTTTTACTGCATACAGTGGCAGTTTATGTTTTCTAAAATACATTCTGAGACTCAGTTCCACTGTGTTTTAGAAGCATATCTACTAATTTCTGTCAATTGTTTCATATATGTTATTGAAGCTCATTTTGAAATTTTGTATTTATTTATTTCCATACCTCACTATTCCTGGTGTTTCTCTGTGCTCATTTCCATAGGTTTTCTTGTTTTGCTAAGTCTCACAGTATCCACTGCTTGGTTTTGTCCTCCATCATCTAGAAAGCCCACTAATCCAAGTCCATTGTTATTCTAGCATGTTCCTTCATATGACTGAACATCCATGCACAGTTAAATATTCTCACAGCAGTCATTCCTTGGCCTCAAGGATTTGCTGTCGGGAGCATCATGTAGCATTTGTTCTAATGTCTGCAGAAATGAGTGTCAGCTGGTCACTTTGTGCAGCATTGGAAGAACCACATCTTTTTTATATATTACTGCTGCTATGCCCTGCAGAATGTGAGAGCTGCAGTAATGTCTAGATACCTTATGGCAGCAGCTGTCTGTATCCAGGACGCCATCTCTATGAGAGTCTGGAAAAAGGACCCAGTCTTCAGAAATTGACTTTTTTGCACAATGCTTATTTGCTGTGCTCCAATTATTCCAGCCTAAGAAGTGAGGAAAGTCACATGCTGCTCCAGTCTCACTGGCCACATTGCTGACATCAATCTCCATTTTTGAGCCCTGACCATTGACTTCATTGACTATATATACAGCCTTCTCATATAAATTCATACCTTCCTGTTTTTAAGTGTATGTGGAAGCTGCGTTTAAAACATTAAAAAATCTCTTAGCAACCACAACCTGTAGGAAACTACTCCACATTATATTCCATTTCTCAGGAATATTAATATTCTGATACAGATTTAAATGCCAGGGTGGGCTGGCGGGGTATCATTGCATTGCAAATATTCTTTGCCTTCAGTGAGGCTGCTCAGACTTTTTTAAGATTCAAATTCCACAGAAATAAAATCCAGTATTACATGAATCACTGTTAGCACAGCATTCTAATTATCCTGAGTGTAGAAGACCTGAAAAAAGAAAGCATAGTGAAGATGATTTATTTTCATTTCATTCATATGTAGTTGAAACTTGAGGGGTGTTACGGCCAGCAGTCCATGAACTCTTTATGTATTTATTTTATTTACCTAATTAGTTACTATCTTCCTTTTACACTTAGTAGTTATTAATAGGTAGGAAAAGGGAGTTCCATGATGAGCTGAACATTTAATTGTCAACTACCAGTTCAGCAAATGCTTGAAAGTCTTTTAAAAATCTCTGTGACTAGAAAACATATTAAAACAGGTATATTTAAAGGCTTGTGTGGTCTGAAGTGCTAGAAAAGTACAGGTTTCCTTAAAGCCATTGTAAGGTCTGAAGTGTCAGAAAAGGTATTAATCACAAGGCTGCTTCATGAAATATGATCAACTTCTCAGTGTTATAAGATATTTTTGGCAAAACCTTTCCTATGGAACATTGAAACTTAAGGAAGGAAAACATGACTTCAGTTTCTGTTATGAATCCAGTTTGTCTACAAAATAAAAAAAAAAGGCATAACAGACTGTTTCGGCACCATCTGACTTTAATTTTTTTGAGATGTATTTCAGAAAGGGAGATTCTTTCAATGAATAATGTGTGGAACAGCTCCTGTGAGAGAGGACTGGTGACCAATGAATGCCATTTCATGGAAAGCTTATTCCCTGATCCCAACTCCACAAATTTACCAGTTCTCAAATATTTTTGCATTAATCAGACAAATTGCAAGACAAGTAGTGCTTTCACCCTTGTAGGGTGTTTGTGTGTGAGTGTGCATATATATGTGTGAAGGGAGGTTAAACCTACCACACGAGGTTGTAAGGACTTGTCCTTTTGCAAATGTCCTTCATTTTACTGACAGTGCTAATAATTTTGCTGGGTATGTTTTCTATTACTTCAGCTCATCCCAGTTTGCTGTTAGCGGGTTATGTGTTGACTTCTCATATGAAATTCCCTAGGACCATCCTCACTATATGCCAATGTCACCTTGTCTGACTACTCAAATCCAGATAACTGTGGCTGCACTACGAGATCCACCTAGATTGCTGAGCACCTCATTATATCACCAACAGTGAGCTTTTGAAGGAACATCATAAGAACTAGCTGCATCTGTCCTTTCCTTTCAGTCACCACTCAGACCTCATAACCACAGATGAAAGCGGGCACATAGAATGTTCAGAAAATAAAATGGTGTGCTCCATGTTTCAGCTTTCATTTCACCACTGTAGTCTGGCACAACACCTGTGTTAGTGTGACAGCTACATCCAATCATTAGTCAATCTTGTGATGTCTCTAACTTCAGTTGTGAAAAATATCTTTAAAAACCTAAACTCCTGCACTTAATGTACCACCTCCGTTTCCCCATGCAGAGAAGGATACACTCTTTCTTGGACAGAACTCTGAACTGCAGTTTGGATGTCCTGATTTTCATCCCAGCCCCCTTCACTCTCAGCAGTGAACTGCTCCTTTCTGTGATAGAGATCACAGTCACACAAGGCTAAGAGAACATTATTTGTAAGCAAAAATGTTACAGTCCTCACATGCCCAAAATTGACACTCTGCCAGACTTGGCTGTGCCTTGACATACTGTATATTAAATCTAAAGAACCAAATAACAAACCAAAAAAACAACACACCGAGCAGTAGTGATTCACAGTTTATTCCAACAATAAACGATCCAGTACCTCGGCTAGTTGCCTTCAGTGGATACTACTTATCACAATTACATTTAATTTATACAAAACAACCCCTCGACTGATTGATCCATCATTAACACCACTTAACCTCCTTAAAGTGCACAGTGAAAAAAATTAGGAATTATACATTGTATATAAAAAAAGTAAAAACATAACTCTCTCATGTAATATATACAGAATGTATAAATAGCATACACATAACAACCCATGTACAGAAAACATAAATATACAAAAAAATTCTTTAAATAACTACTAATTTACAATTTATTTAATTCAAATTAACTTCCAAATTGAGACTCATAGGGTGAAGTGTTCTGTAGTTCAAAACCATTTTGCTTTCCAACTCAATTAAGTTTTTTTACTAAAATCGCCACCTCCAAACAATGCCGATTGTGCCAAAATACTAAAAAATAAACTCTTATCTGAACCAGCATGTATAGTGTGAAAATGTTCAGCCACAGGCCTCTTCAAGTTTCTGTTATATATGTCCTCCAGATGCTCAAGGATCCACACCTTGACCATCCTTTTGGTTTGCCCCACATACCACTTAATGTTACTGCAACCACAGCCTATAATGTAAACTACACTACAACAGCTGCAGTAGAACCTACCCCTAGAAACAAATCTTCTACCATTTATAAGGGTCGCAGATACATTCCTATTCCTAGTGCAGATCTTGCAGTGACCACAACCAAATGAACCAACAGGTTCCTGTACCATAAGTGGTCTAAAAAATGTCAAGTTAAGCAACTCCTTTAAATTCAAAAACCTACCAAAACAAAAAGTGACATGTCTAGGAAACTAATGTCCTACTGACTCTTCCAAATAAACTAAGGGCCATAAATCTGAAACCAAACGCTTCGATATACTAGTAAAAGGGGACTATTTAGTCACAAAATATATTTTACTTGTATCACCTACTTAATTCAACCCCCCTTCATCTTCCTGAAAAAAAAAACATTATCGAAATGTTTCACCACCATCTTAACACCCCAATTTTTCTTTAGAACAATTCAATGTGTGCTGCATGTAAGCCCTTACCAATAGCCTATCATTTACCTTCTGAAGAAATTTCTCCCTAAATTTTTCTTCATAAATATTCTTGGAAATTAGTTGAAATTCATCAAAAGGAAGAGATTAATAAGATGAGGAGGATGTGTGCTATCAGCATGTAAAAAATTATTGACAGCAGTTGGTTTTCTGTAAGGTCTGGATTTAATACTATAACTCTCATCCACAAAAAAATTAACATCCAGAAACTGCATGGATGATTTATCATATTCAAAAGAAAGTTTTAATCCATAATCATTGTCATTTAACTCATCCATGAATTCAACTGCTAACAAAGGATCTTCTCTGCATATCAAAAATAAATCATCTATATAACGTTTAAATACCACAGCATGTTCTAAAAAAATGTTGTGCCATAAATAAACTTTCTTTCAAAGTTATCCATACAGATAATAGCATGCGTGGGTACATAATGGGCATCCACCATTGTACCTTCCTTTTGGAAATAAATTGTATTATCAAACCCAAAGTAATTATGCATCAATCAAAACTTTAGTAAATTGGAAATGAAAGCAGCATGGGGACCCTCACCTATGACATTATATACAGCATCCAAACCCCATCTCAATTAAACGTTGATATATAATGAACTAACATCAATAACCAATAAAAATCCTCTTGCCATCTGATTTATCTTACTATATCATAAAGTTCTTGTGTATTCTTAATGTGTGCTGAGATTTTACACAAAAATACTTTTAGCAATGAATCTAAAAAAATCCCCACATTCTGTAAATAAGAATTAACCCCAGAATAAATGGGTCTACCCAGAGGATCCATGAATTTTAGGTATAGCATAAAATATTAGGTCACGTGGTTTGGTAGTATGCGACTTTTTCATATTGTCTGCTGTGAGGAAACCCAAACATTTACCCTTCTCCAAAACTTCCAGTAAATCAGCATTAAATTGTGAAACAGGGTGGTTAGCCAACTGTACATAATCATCTTATACTGGTAATGAACTATTAACAATCAGGTTATATTTAATCTTGGATATAATGACCCAGTTACCCCCTTTGTCAAACTGCTTGAACATGTAATCCTTAGTCAACATTCTCAGTTGTTACAAAGACTCCCATTCATTTCTGGATAAGTTGTAATGTCTCCTCAATTTTAAAAAATAAAATATTCAGACTCAACTTTCTTACATAATACATTTTCAGACATGCACAATGCAGGTGAAACTTTAGGAGGAGCAAAACTACTAACATGAGGAAGTAGTGGGACTGTGAGCTTACCATAACCATTGCGAAAACATGTATTGTCTCCTATATTGTTACTTACTTCATCAAAATCAAAACCATCATCCTTTTCAAAACATCAGTTTCATACACTGAAGGTCTAACAGAGAGTCATTTGCAAAAGAAAATTCAATATATTTGCTTGTTTCATCAAAAATTTCTTATCAAAAAATGTTCTCAAATGCAATTTCCTACTAAACTTTTTTACTTCTAACAAAACTTCAGCTAATGTAGGAAATTTAGTAGGAGCAAACTTAGTGCCCTTACCTGGAACCTGTGGTGCATCTGTAGAAATGCACAAATCAGATAAATTCACCACTTGTACCTAGAACCTGTGCTGCATCTGTAGAAAAGCGCAAATCAGATAAATTCACCACTTGTACCTAGACCCTGTGCTGCATCTGTAGAAAAGCACAAATCAGATAAATTCACCACTTGTACCTAGAACCTGTGCTGCATCTGTAGAAATGCACACATCAGATAAATTCACCACTTGTAAAGCACAAGGTTGAGCACCAGCAACTCCAAAATGTGCACAGAGTCGCAAGAAATGTCCAAATAGTGTACCCATGCCATTAAGTCCTCCTGACTCTGCCATGGTTGCTCCATCCCATTCCTCCATCTTCCCAAGAAAAACTCCCTTTTTTCCTGTTGTTCCACTTGTTGAGAAAGATCTGTGGAATTGTCCGTCTGAATGTTTTCAAATTATACACTTTTTTTGATGATGTTTCAATGGATGAACCTGACAAATCCATCATGGCCGAATCACATCTGCCAGACTGCCTAAACTTGGACCTTCTCCTGCATGGCTTTCATTGCCATGACTATATGAGGCTGCTCCTAAAATCTCCCATGTCCCTGGTAAGCTTCTTTTTCTTCCTGAAGATAGTCTCCTTATGCACTTTATCTTTGATATCTTTCATCCTAGAGAAAAATAACATCACTGAAGACTCACTCACCAACTGATGCTGCAAAGTGACAATGTCTTGTTGCAACTTTTTGAGCAACCATAAGTTTCTTTTCACAAGGATATAAATCCAACCAACTGTACAGTCTAAAGAGTTTTTTTCCACTCTTCAAGCAAATCCAATTCATCTTCACCAAAGTTCCAAGCAGGAAGCCGATCAACCTGCGGGCAGGCCCCTTGATGTGATAACAAAACTCAAATATCTTTCTAAGAGTTTGGTATCATGAAATTGACATACTGTCCATGAAAACTGCAAACAGGAGTAGAAAAAAGATATTCTATTGGTGGAGTCATATACCTGCTCAAAGTTAATTGTTATTAATCCAGGGTGCGTGTGTGTGTGTGTGTGTGTGTGTGTGTGTGTGTGTGTGTGTGTGTGTGTGTGTGTGTAATATATGTATGTGTGACTTTTTAGAATTTACAAAACTCAAGCTAATGCAAAGCTTGTTATTCTAGTGAGTTTCTAAGTATATAAAGGAAACAGCTGTCTCTGATTTTGGTCCTTAAGCCTCAATTATTTTTATCTTTCTTCTTGATTCTTGAGCGAAGAGGTTGAGATGTATGTGGGGTGGGGAATAGCATTAGGTTGTACAGTATATACAGACAGGAGTGAGCTGAGAAGATAAATGACTGAGTGATGGTTACTTATCCACTTATTCATTCCTTTGATTACATGTGTACAGTCACAGACATACAATGTATAACTGATGTGTGTGTGTAGTAATGAAGGAGTTAAAATTACAGTGACCAGTTATTATTTTTATTTGATTACATTCTGATACCTGTTGTAAATACAATTAATAATAGTTGTCTGTGATTGAAAACTTGCCTTTTGTATCTTATAAGAAAAAAAGTTGGGGATGTGGGGGTTGGCATAATGGTTAAGGCATTTACCTCACAGACACATGACACAGGGTTTGATCCTCAGCTTTGAGGGAAACTGGCCAGGCCTTGGTGTATCATAGGGTCAAGGAGCCTTGAACAAATCCATGAATCTGTCACATTTAGACCAAATTTGTCTAAACAGTGATACTGTTACAAAAAGAGTTTTGCTAAATTACAGTACAAAGTTTGGGTTAGAGATAGGGCAAGCATTCATTAATAATAGAGCAAGGGGCTTCACCCTTGTATACCACCTTATTAACCTGCACCTTACTTTAGAAAAACCCTTGTTGTAGCACTACTATAATGAAAGACAAGCTAAGACAAGAACCAACACCCACAATCAGCCCTAATTCTATGGTCCTATGTAGTCCTTACTCTAACCCTAATCCACAACATTTTGCACATCACATCTACCTCCCTCCCTACCCCTTAATCTAACACAAACCCATAAACTATTGTACACACTCCTAATTCCTAATGCTGAAAATTTTAAGTATATCCAGAGGTTTCTGTATTCACAAAATAAATTCAATTTACCTTCCTAAAACCATCCTTTTCTCTTCACTGAATGCAGAGTCTAGCCAACTGCGCAATGAGCAATTCCAGCATTTGACTACATTGGGAAGCACTTTTAACAAAAATGACATTGGTCCACCCCACATGTAGGGGTGTGTGTGTGTGTGTGTGTGTGTGTGTGTGTGTGTGTGTGTGTGTGTGTGTGTGTGTGTGTGTGCGTATGTATGGATGATTGTGACTATACATAAACATACATATATATATATATATATATATATATATACACATACATATATACACACACACACACACACACACACATGCCATGCATCTGGGGACTGTCGATCTCAGACATCTCAGTTTAGTCAACTGCATTTGTTCATTATATGCAGATAGTTGACAGGTGTGTGAGATTGACAATTCTTGTGTAGGCGTCTATTTCCTTCCCTGAGGATTGTGTGATCTCAGAGTTAGTTATTATATATAATTAGCAGGGGGTGTGAGGTGCGCAGTGAGGCTTGCCTCTGCAAAAATGATGTTATTTGTTTTTTGTTGTTGTTTTAAGCATGTGCTAGCTAAGGTTCTTTCTTGGCACATGCAGTCAAAGCTTCAACAACATGGGCATCTACACCCTCCTGCGCATGTGCCGAGCACTAACCTCAGCAAATACAAACTTCTAAACAAAAAAAATCAAATAAAATATTATTTTTTGCTGGGGGCAAGCTCCTCTGCAACCCCCACATCACCAAGGGCATATTTCCGAACCCTGAGAATTGTGTAATCTCACACACCTGTTAATCATCTGTGTAGTCAACTAAATTTAACAGATGTCAACCAAAACTGGATTAGACAATATTCAGCTCCGCCACATCTATCTATCTATCTATCTATCTATCTATCTATCTATCTATCTATCTATCTATCTATCTATTATCACAATCAACACTCTACTATGCATGTGCTGAGTATCAATTTTAGTGCATGCAAACATATTTAAACAAAACTTAAAAGAAAACACCATTTTATGTAGAAGTCATCTAAATTAGCTGTGTGCTTTGTGGAGGGGGAAAGAAAAGAAATGTTAGGCTTAAATGAAAGAGATCAATATTAAAACATTCTTCAAATTTTAGTGCTACTGATTCCAGTGTCTCTTGAGTTTTCTTCTGATACTGACACAGAAACTGATATGGGTGATGTGGTTGAAGTTTATTCACCCAACAGTAATAGAGGTAATGTTTCAAAGAACCCTTTAGATGAGCTTGCAGAAAACAATGAAGAACAAGTCAAGATGTTTTTCAGGACAATGGTTTAGATAATTTGGATAATGGTTTAATTGTCAATTTATCTTCACAAAATTTACATAATGAAACTGGTGAACTGAATAAAGGTTTAGGTTTTGCTCCATCTTTCTATGTTTCACAATACTGTACTGTACTTGATATTAAACATTTTTTGTCAAATGTTTAACTTATAATTTTATTATAGCCAAAAATAATTGAAACATTTGACTTTGGGTCGACTTTTCATTTTAAAATATCTAAGTTTCAGCCTCTACATCATCCTGCTGTGAAATTATTTGAGCCATATGTGTTATGTGAGTTACATTACAATGAAGCAATGATTTTTAGAAATTTTGGCAACTTAAGTAGGAGCACTTAAGGGTTTGCCTCAAAATGGGCAAACCATAGTGCTCAAAGCTGATAAAGGTGGGGCCATTGTTATATGGAAGTCTGCAGATTATGATATGGAGGTTATGAGACAGTTAAATGATAATATTTCTTATTTTAAACTGCCTTTTGTTCCTACAGGGGACTTTATGCAATTTATTGATGAATTTTTCCTTACTGCTAAGGATGGTGGTTGTATCCAAGAAAGTCTTTATGGTTAGTTTATAGTAAATATACAGAGGCCACAGAGGTTTTATATCCAACCTAAAATCCATAAATCTATAGATAACCCACCTGGGAGACCAACAGTTTTGGGATGTGGCTCCCTAACTGAACCTATATATGTGTATTTAGAAAGTCAATTTAAACCTTTATTACAACTTGTTTGGGCATGTTTGAAGAATATGACTAAAATTTTAAAGTTGATAACTGATGTACAACTTTAAATTTGGATAATGGTTTAATTGTCAATTTATCTTCACAAAATTTAGATAATGAAACTGGTGAACTGAATAAAGGTTTAGGTTTTGCTCCATCTTTCTATGTTTCACAATACTGTACTGTACTTGATATTAAACATTTTTTGTCAAATGTTAAACTTATAATTTTATTATAGCCAAAAATAATTGAAACATTTGACTTTGGGTCGACTTTTCATTTTAAAATATCTAAGTTTCAGCCTCTATATCATCCTGCTGTGAAATTATTTGAGCCATATGTGTTATGTGAGTTACATTACAATGAAGCAATGATTTTTAGAAATTTTGGCAACTTAAGTAGGAGCACTTAAGGGTTTGTCTCAAAATGGGCAAACCATAGTGCTCAAAGCTGATAAAGGTGGGGCCATTGTTATATGGAAGTCTGCAGATTATGATATGGAGGTTATGAGACAGTTAAATGATAATATTTCTTATTTTAAACTGCCTTTTGTTCCTACAGGGGACTTTATGCAATTTATTGATGAATTTTTCCTTACTGCTAAGGATGGTGGTTGTATCCAAGAAAGTCTTTATGGTTAGTTTATAGTAAATATACAGAGGCCACAGAGGTTTTATATCCAACCTAAAATCCATAAATCTATAGATAACCCACCTGGGAGACCAACAGTTTTGGGATGTGGCTCCCTAACTGAACCTATATATGTGTATTTAGAAAGTCAATTTAAACCTTTATTACAACTTGTTTGGGCATGTTTGAAGGATATGACTAAAATTTTAAAGTTGATAACTGATGTACAACTTTTGAAGCATGCATATTTTTCTACAATGGATATACAATCTTTATATATCAGTATTCCACAGGATGATGCTATACAGGCTGTTAAATACTGGTCAAATCACTCTCAGCTGTATTCTGATGTACATTGTGACTTTCTGTTGAAACTTTTAGGTTTAGTACTGGAACACAATGTGGTTTTGTACAAAATGAATGCTTTTTACAGTTAAGAGGAACAGTAATGGGGGCCACTTTTGCCCCAGTTTATGCTGATTTATTTATGGGTTATTTGAAGGAATGTTGCAGTTATAGTGAATGTAATATTTATAAACAACATATGGATATATGGCACTGTTATTTAGATGACTTTTGGTTTATTTGGACTGCTTCAGTTGAAGTGTTGAAATTATTTGTTAGTTATTTGAAGTCAAATCCTTTTGGTTTGATTTTGGTCGGGAAGTTTGATTTATTTACTGTTTTTCTGGATGTATGTGTTACAAAGTTGATTGATGATGCCATCTTGACCTGTTAATATCATAAGCCTATTAAAAAAATTCATTACTTGAAGCTACCAGTTGTTACCCAAACCATATTATTAAAAATATTCCTAAGGCACAGTTTTTAAGGTTATTTCACATTTGTAGCTTGTTAGATAATTATGAACAGGAAGCTGTCAGCTTAGCTAAAAGGTTTACCAGCAAGGGTTATGATGTACAGATTGTTAAACAGGCACATTTGCTGACTTCTAATGCTTCTAGAAAAAGATTATTATGTCCTGGGCAGCCCGTAAAAGTTAATGATAAAAAATAAAAATGAATCTAAGTTAGGATTCATGACAAGTTTGGCACTAATACCTTCAAAATTAGAAATGCTCTAAATAAATATTGGCATGTTTTTAAAAACAGATCCTTCTTTTGATCAATGTTTGGATAAGATGTGTCAGTTTGGTTATCGATGTGGTAAGAATATCGTGAACATTTGCATGGTATAAGAAAGGAAAGGTAGTTAATTGCAATATAGGTGATACAAACACTATGTGTGGTTGTACTTTTTGTGGCACTTGTGTTTACTTCAAAGTGCTGACGAAGACTAAATCTTTTACAAATATCAATACATCTAGAATATATAATATTAGACAGTTAATTACATGTAGTTCAGAATGGGTTGTCTATATGGCGGTGTGCCAGTCTGGGGCTTTTTATATTGGGCAGACATCGAGACCATGAAAACAACGTACAGCAGTACATTTAAGTGATCTAAAATGTAAGTGTGACAGAAGTGCTTTATTTATACACAGAATGGAACATGTTACTGTGCACTTTGTCTTCATAGGTATTGATTCTGTTTTCGGGGGTAGTTTATCCTTAGAATCTAAACATGAACTTTTGGATAGGATGTAAAAAATGTGGATTATGAATGTTGGTGCTATTTACAATCCTGGACTAAATAAAAATGTTTAATAGGTGATTTGTTAACATTTTAATGTAAAAATTAAAGATTTAGTGCTAACTGTTTTAATAATTTAATAGTTATTTTTGTATAGATTCATGTTTATGAAATGTTTATGTAATGAATTTGACTACATTAATAGTGATAGCAGAGTCAATGTTGTTGCTTAAACTGTATATTTATGTAATTATTTTTGCATATAATGTGATGTCTCTTTAAATGCACTTGAATTTATGCATGCACTTTACTCTGGGAAGGGTTTGATTTCACTGCACTGATGACACCAATGGGCGGAAACCGGTTTGCTGTTTTGTTTGATGTTAGTAAGCTATGATGTTTTTTTCAAGACTTAATGCTATTAAATAGCCATTAATATATATTTAGAGTGCTGGTCTGTTTTTGGATTTTGTTTTGTATATATATATATACATATATATATATATATATATATATATATATATATATATATATATATATATGGATTCACTTTATAATCTCAAAATGCTGAAATCTCGAATTTCAATATCTCAAACCTATAAAGCCGAACATTCACAGTATCAAAACCCCAAAAGCGTGAAATTCAAAATCACGACTTTTAAATACACCCTCCACCACACAAACAAACACAAATATACCTTCCTCCCCACACTACAACAAACCAATAAAACACACACAAACACAACAACATAAATACACACACCTGCCCTACATATAAGCAGAGGAGCAAGCCCCCCTGCACCCCTCATGTGGGGGGATATGCACTCAAATCCCTACCCAAAACCCTTAAAAAACAGCACATACCTAAATCTCCACATATATCCACACAATGGCAAGCAAACCATATCCCACAGCACACCACACCTTACAAACATAGCAAATCCCATGTACTACACCACCACAACCACAAATTCGACAATTCAAATTTGATCAAGTGCAGTTTCATTCAACTGCACTGTCGGCCCTTTCATCTTGAGATACTGAAATTTGAGATTTCAGTATTTTGAGATAGTAAAGTGCTTCTCCCTACACACATACACACATATATATATATATATATATATATATATATATATATATATATATATATGGGTTCACTACATATGACTGAAAGTTCATATGACCGAAGCCCATTTGACTGAGACCAAATGACCACAAGTTCATTTGGCCGAAAACTCATTTGACCGAAACACATGCAGTGAGCATCAGTCTAGGAACATGCAAACACATTTAAACAAAACTAAAAAGAACACACCATTGTTGCAGGGGACAAGCTTCCCTGCATCCCCCCACACCCATTGCTAGTTATGCATTCTAACACAGAATCATCTGAGCCACTACTTTGGTAGACAGATGTCAGCCATCTGTTTAGTCGATTAACTTTTGTCAACTAAACAGATATAGACAAAAGTGCTGTTCAACAAAAGTATTGACTACCATACAGACACACACACACACACACACACATACATATATATATATAATAAGCAAAATTAGTAGTACAGGGTCATGTCCTGCTTATGAGTTATGGATGGAAAACAAACAAATTTCTCCCTTTTATGTGGGTGTTCTAGTGGCTGCTCTCCTGGTTATGTCTGCTTTGTCGCTGTTGGAAAAAGGATTATTAGTGCCAAAAATGTTGTAAGTATCCTGTGAATATATAAAAAAAGAAGTCATCACATGCCTGGTTATCCTCATATGGTGGTTCCTTTAATGAAAGCAAATGAATGCCACGCCATAGAAATCAAATTTGTTAAACTATTAAAAAGTTAAGAGTCACCAGGATTTCCCTCTTTTAGTAATCTTATGGTTCAATTCAAATAGATTCAAACATTACACTTAACTTGTTGTAATATTATCCATTGTAAATCATGAGAACAAGAGGTGAGGGTGATCTTTGAGAATATCTACAAATACAATTAATATTTAAGATAATGAGAAGTGTGGGTAATCTGAGGCACTTTCGAGCGTGTTCATCACATCTGCTTTTGGGGATAGAATGGAGCTGTTCCTGAGGTCTCATTTTGGTAGAAGACTTTGTTCAGCAGTGGTGTAGTGACTGCCATGTGTGGTCACCATGTGCCCACTGTTACATTTGTCTGTGGGTCTCTGTATGTTTATATATATGATGTTTTCTACCTGGTCATTTGCTATGCTCTTAGTTCTTTAAGGGGTAGTTTAAATATTCTATAAATAGGGGAGAGGTGTGTGTTGCTGATGTTATGGGCAAAGTTATGATACAGAGCTGGGGGTGGGGATCTTACTTTTGAGATTACCAGAGATCCAGCTTTGTTTTTGTTTTGTCAGATGGTTTAAGTGGGTTGACATTACAGTCTGTTTCTATTTTCCACTTTTTAAAAAATTATGTTGAATTCTTGTTGGCGTTCATCTATGAGATATTGTGCCTCACAAATGAGAAAGGGGGCCCAGGAAAGTGGACTAAATGGAACCAAGTTTAGTTTCTTCCAAGGACAACCCCTCCTGTCTGTGGTTCAAAAGGTGATCTCAACATGGGCTGTTGGCTTCAAACAAGGAGGAGATGCCCAAGTATGGTCCAGTCTGGGTTGAAGCCAATACATGACAGTGGATAAACCTTGGATCAGGACTGAATGTCACTTCAGATAATGTCCAGTCCTGTTGGCATGTATATGTCCATGGGAGTACCCTGATCTGTAGGGTTCCTTTTTTGCTGTACTTGGAGTCCCCCACCCCCAACCAAGTTGTTTTGAAGCTGGGATTTGTAATTAATTTAGTGTGTGTGTGTGTGTGTGTGTGTGTGTGTGTGTGTGTGTGTGTGTGTGTGTGTGTGTGTGTGTGTATGAGTTTAAGGTTTGTTTTGCCATTGATTATTTTAAGTATTTGTTCACTTATTCTCTTTGTTTACCAGGAAGCTCCAAATGGACTTTATCCCAGTTTCACCAGAGGCACAACAGAGAAAAGCTCCACATATTTGGCAAGTACATTTAAAGACAAAAAATGTCATTTTGTAAAACACATTGACTTCATAAGAAAACAAAACTATATGAATACATTTAAAATACATTATGTAACATACAGTTTCCTATGAATTTAAGGAATACATTTTTTTCATGAGGTAGTTGGTTACAGAAAAACTGCACAGACAAACAGTGGATGTATTCTGTAATGCATGCTTATCAGCTGGCAGTATAGAGAAGGACAGCAAAGGCAGCAGGGCATTTATCAGGAAACTGAACTTAACAGAAGTAGTTATATGAAACATGGATAGATTGAGGTAGAGAGCTTGTATAGACGTAGTAGTGATAGTTACTTGTGAAATGGAAGTTTTGTGGGAGAGAAAGTATGCAGAGGGTGGAGTGGCAGTCTGTAGAAGAATAGCATAAATGAGAGTTGTGGGAGAACATACAGTGAGATTTCTTAGTGATAGAGATACAAAGTTACATGTGTAACATTAGGGTACAGAAACGCTAAGTAAAGGGAGTGTAACTTTGAAGGTGGGGTTTAGGCTGAGAATGGAGGGTGGTTAATCTGGAGTTTTAGATCTGGGCATTTTTTCCTAAGGAGTTTATTAACTATTTATTTACTGTTTATTTATTAAGTTAATAGTAGATGATGAGGTTCATAGGTTCATAGGTATGTACTATGCTAATGGCCCTGGACCCTTTACAAGCCTAGCCCAAAGGATTACCCTGGCATCATGCCACCCGACTTTAGTTCCCAATGCCTCTGTCGAGTAGAGCCACTGGAGTGATCCCATGGTTGAATTTTCTATTTCTCATCCACTCATCAAAATTTCTCTTGAAGAGGGCCAGTGAGGTGCTCTGTTTGAAATGTATGGAAAGTCTATTCCATAGCATGGGCGGTCTATGGGTTATGAACCTGTCCCTCCAGCACATTCTGTTGATTGTGGTAATGAGGTTGAGGTCTCTGGAGCGTGTGGTGCGGAGGGATTGGAATTTCTTAAGATGTAGCATTTCTAACAGAGCTGGTTGAGACATAGCTTTGTAAGTCAAGCAGAGATTTCCTCTAAGTAGGCGATATGAGACAGGAGAATAATTGGAGTTTTTTGAGTCTGTCCATATAGGACAAGTGCTTAAGGCCTAGGATCCTCTTTTTGAGGTACTTTTATAGCCACTCCAGTTGTTGCAGGTGTCTAGTGAAGTACATGCCAAATGGGGCATTGTACTCGACGATTGGACTAATGAGGGAAGAGTAGAGGGAGACAATGACCTGTTTCTTCCTGGATGTAAAACCCTTAATAATGAGATGTGCCAGTAGAAGGCCTTTCTGACCACAGTGGCAATGTGGTTGTCAAAAGAGAGGTTGCTGTCAACCTGTGTTCCCAGATCTCTTATAATGCCTTCTGTATTCAGTGAACTAGCATCGATGTGGTAATTCATGGGAACTGGGTTTTTCCCCAACGGGGTTGACGACATATTTTTTGGCATTGAGATAAAGGCCATGGTTCTGACACCAGTTGTTGGTCTCAGTGAAGCCTTTCTGTAGGATGTCAACATCATTTTGGGAGTTAATAATGGCTCCCAGCTTGCAATCATCTGTGAACTTTGTCAGCCAGACTCCCTTCATGTCAGCCTTGACATCTAAGAAGTAGATACCAAACAGGAGAGGATCCAGGATCAATCTCTGTGGTACTCCGCTAGTGACTGGTCAGCAGTCTGACTTGGAGTCAGCTACTTTCACACTGTGGGTTCTATCTGTGAGCCAGTTTGCAACCCTAGTGATATAGGGGTTGATGCCTAGCTTAGTGAGTTTTCCTATGATTCCTGAGTGAGGAATGATATCAAAGGCCTTGGCCAGATCAAGGTAGGCTGTATGAACTATGTTGCCTTCATCCACAGCTCTGGTGACTGACTCAAAGAAGTCGACCAAGTTGAGCAGGCATGATCTACCCCTCACAAAACCTAACTGTGTGGGATCCAGAGTTTGGAGATTTCCTATATCCTTGTTTATTAGGTCCATGATGATGCATTCCATAGCTTTACATATCAGACTTGTCAGGCTAATGGGGCGATAGTTCCTAGGGTCTGTAGTCACTCCTCCTTTGCTGAGAGGGATGACTATAGCAGTGTGCCATTTGGTAGGGACAAAGCCTGAGGTGAGGCTGTGATTGAACAGGGCACACAGGTGAGGTGCCAGTTCCCTCTGTAGTTCATGTAGAACACAGCCAAGGGTATTATCAGGTCCCATAGAAGCTGGATTCTTGGCCTTGGACAGTGTTGTTTTAACCTGTGCAGCAGTAATACTGGGTACCTGGCAATCTACTGGTATTCTGATTGGTCCTCTGGGGGGGTAAGGTTGGCACTGAATCTGTCTGCCAGAATACTGGCAAAATCTGTTGGCTCGGTATAGGAGGTATCATTGTGCAGTAGCTCAGAGCAAATCTGGGTATTGCCATGGAGATTCTTTATATAACTATAGAAGGCCTTGTGGTTGTCTTTACTATCTGCTTCAATTCTGTTTTCATTGCTAGCTTTAGAAGATTTGATGAGGGATCTCAACTTTTTGTTGAGGCTGATAAGGGAGTTTTTCCAGTCTTGGTACTTCACCTTATTGTGCATCAGTTTCCTGCTTCTGTTGTAGAGTTTGTTTATGACAGGCAACCAGCAGTTTGACTTTCTTTTTTTTTTTTGAAGGAGAGATGATTTTTAAGTTCTAGCCAGTTAAGATTTTTAATGATATGCAATTGAGTTTTTTTTTTTTGTTTTTTTTTTTGAGAATTATTTCTCACAAATTTTGTAGTTTTATTATAGGCTGCCTCCAGTTTATTTTTGATGGTTAAGTTAAGATTTGTAATGGTAGGTGAGGCATAGAGTAAGGATGGAAGTAAACATGTTTGTGCTATGTTTTTTGTGGAGTAATTAGACAGGAAATCTCCTAGCCCTATACAGGAATCCTAGTTTCTAATTTGTTTTTTTTTATGCCTAGGAGCAGTGTTGTGCTAGTTACTTATAAAAGTAATAAGTTACTATTACTAGTTATTTTTCAGTAAAAGTAATATATTACTATTACTTATTACTTTTCTAAAAAAGTAATATATTACTAGTACTAGTTACTAATGATAGTAACTCATTTCTTTTACATAAGTATAGTTTATTTATTATAATAATGAGATTTACTCACACAAGTAAGCACATGCATATGTGCATTATTAAAGTTGTATACACAATGTTACAATGATGATGAATAGCATTTAACAGTTGAAAACACCAGCAGACTAGGCTTTATAGCTGGACAGCACAGTGGTGCAGTGGTTAGCGTTATCATCTCGCAGTAGGAGGTTCTCCAGTTCGATTCTCAGCTGAGGTGCCTTCTGTGCAGAGTCTGCATGTCCTCCCTGTGGTTGTGTGGGTTTCCTCCAGGTGCTCCTGTTTCTTCCCACATTCCCAAGACATGCTGCAGGTGGACTGGACATTCTAAATTGGCCCTAGGTGTGAGTGAGTGCATGTGTGTGCCTTCTGAGGAAGGTTGAATGCCATGCTGGCAACTCAACACTGTAAAACTCTATTGTCACTTGTACTGTGGACCGATGATCTGCAGTGTTGACCCCAAATGGGAGCAGCTGAAAGGAGCAAAGAAGAAAATAAGAAGTTATGTACCTACCATAACGTTCCATGTTAGTTGTCTTCTTCTCGCCTTCTTTCTTGCTGGATGGGTTCGGAGCCGAACCTCGGCTCCGACTCGGCCAATACTAAAGCTCGAGAGCTAATTCCACCGGCTTGAGGCTCCCCTATATCCCACAATGCTAGGCGGTAACTACTCAGATCTCATTTGATAGCTAAACCAAGCAGTTCTGGTCTCCATAGTATGGAGAAAAAAGAACTCACCTCTTTATAAACCTGAATGTAAGCTACCACAAACATAAAAGGGGGAATAGAGGTGGTAGAACATGTGGGAAGGAAACTCCAAAGGAAGATCCCAAAATTTCCTATCGGTCTGTCCAGGCAAGGGGGAAGGAGGGTGGGACGCAAGAAAGAAGGCGAGAAGAAGACAACTAACATGGAACATTATGGTAGGTACATAACTTCTTAATGTTAAGTTGTCAATCTCGCCTTCATTCTTGCTGGATGGGACCGTCCTAGCACCTTATTCCGGGTGGCCTATCGGAACAGACTCTTGAGAACAGTGGAACCAAAGCTGGCACGGTTTCTGGAGGCCATATCCAATTTGTAATGTAAAATGAAGGTATGAGGAGAAGCCCAAGTGGCTGCTGCGCAAATGGAATCTATAGGCAGCCTATCCTGAAAAGCTACAGATGTAGTTAATGCCCTAGTTGAATGAGCTCTAGGTCTTGAAGGCAGTTTTTGATGTCTGATTTCATACATGAAGGTAATTATAGAGGTAAGCCATCTTGAAAGGGACACCTTAGTAACTGGAAGGCCCAATTTCCCTTCCGCATAAGACAGGAAAAGTTGATCAGATTTCCTGAACTGTTTAGTCCTGTCCAAATAATATCTAAGTTGGCGGTGAACATCTAGAAAATGTAACTTTTGTTCCGACCTGTTGGAATAGTCAGGGAAGAATACTGGGAGATCAATCGTTTGGTTCAGATTTGTCTCAGAGGAAACTTTAGGTAGGAAGGATGGATTAGTCCGGAGGGACACCCTATCTTTGTGGAAAACTAAGTAAGGAGGACGACTGCACAGAGCATGAAGTTCAGATACCCTTCTAGCTGAAGTTATGGCTACTAGAAAAAGTGTTTTCCATGAGAGCAGCTTAAGAGGGCATGAAGCCGCTGGTTCAAGGGGGAGGATCAAGGATGCCAGAACCAAATTCAAGTCCCATTGAGGTGGGGGATCTTTGATTGGGGGCTTGAGCAGAAAAATACCTCTTAAAAAGGCTTTGCAGAGCTTATGGGACATGATACTGGAGTCTGAGACTCCTACATGAAAATTAGATATAGCAGCTAGTTGTACTCTAATGGTAGAAGAAGAAGAGCCTAAATGGAAGAGCTCTGCCAGAAAGTCTAGGATAGACTAGATAGGTGCAGTGAAGGGGTCTATATTCTTTGATGCTGCCCAGAAGGAAAAACGTTTCCATTTACTATTATAAATCTTCCTGGTAGAAGATTTATGAGAGGCTATCAGGATGTTCTGGACCGAATGAGAGATTGAAGGAAGCCTGGCTAGGGTAGGAATTGGAGAAACCACGCTGTGAGGTTGAGAGAATGAAGGGAGTGGTGCAGCTGGCCCGACTGGTGGGTCAACAGATCTGGCACCGGGTCCAGATGCCAAGGCTGCTCCAATAGGTAATGATGGAGGAACGGAAACCATATCTGTCGAGGCCAGTAAGGGGCAATGAGGATCATTGTAACTCTCAAGGCGATAGCTTTCTGAATTAATTGAGATATCAGTGGAAAGGGGGGAAAAGCATATAGAAGTCCCCGGGGCCAATCGTGGACTAGAGTGTCTCTGGTGGGATGGCCTGGTAACGGGAAGAGAGTGAAGAAGTCGTGACACTTGCTGTTTTGGGGAGTAGCAAAAACATCGCAGCAAGGCTGGCCCCATCTTTGGAAGACTTCTTCCAACACTGATTTCTTCAGAGACCACTTGTTGGGCATCAGAATGGCCCTGCTCAACTTGTCTGCAATCACGTTGGACTTCCCGGGAATGTGCATTGCTATCAGAAAACACTGAGAAGAAATCGCCCACTGCCAAAGTCTGAGTGCCTCTCGACATAAGGGGTAGGATCTGGTTCCGCCCTGTTTGTTGATGTTCCACACTACGGACATGTTGTCCGTCTGAATTGCAATAGTCCCCATGGGAAGAGAGTGCTGAAGGGCTTGCAACGCTAAAAGCACTGCTCTCATCTCTAAGACATTTATGTGCAAGTGGCACTTGAAAGGTTGCCACGTGCCCTGGACTGCCCTGCCCTGATAATGCCCCACCACCCGATCAGGGAGGCGTCCGTTGTCACCGTGGCGACTGGGGGGGGGGGAACGAAAGGTCTGCCTTGGAGAACTTGAGGTGATGTGATCCACCAAGACAGGTGATTCTTGCATGATTGAGTTATTAATATGATGTGAGACATCGGGAGCTGTTGGAAGGACCATTGAGTAAACAGCATCCATTGAAGAATCCTCATGTGGAAACGAGCTAAGGGGAGAAGGGTGATTGTAGCTGCCATGAGTCCTAATACCTTCAAGACCACCCTGGCTTTGATCTTGTTGCATTGTAGTAGAAGGTAAACTTGTTTGTGGATATCTAACACTCTTTGCTCTGTAAGTCTGGCGGAAAGATTGAGTGTGTCTAAGGTGGCGCCTATAAAGGTAATAGATTGACAAGGCGACAAGGCAGATTTTTCGAAATTTATTGAAATGCCTAGAGCTTGGCAAGTTTGGATGGTGAAGTCTCTGGCTAGAAGTAGTTGATGTCTGGTGGTGGCAATAAGGAGCCAGTCATCTAAATATGGAAACACCTGGAATCCTTGACGTCTCAAGTGAGCCGCGACCACTGCCATGCATTTGGTAAACACTCGGGGGGCTGTAGTGAGACCAAAGGGCAGGGCTCTGAACTGGTAGTGACTGGCTCCCAGCCTGAAGCGGAGAAACCTCCTGGAGCGTCTGTGCATTTTGATGTGGTAGTACGCATCCTGAAGGTCTATCGAGCACATCCAATTGTCCTGACCCAAGAAGGGAAGAATGGACTGTAGCGTGACCATCCGGAATTTTGCTTTTTGATATAATTGTTTAACTTGCTGAGATCCAGTATAGGTCTCCAGTCCCCTGTTTTTTTTGGTACCAAAAAGAATTTGGAGTAAATTCCGGATCCTTGCTGGTCTGCTGGGACTGATTGGATAGCTCTTTTTGATAGCAGCTTTGATAGTTCTAGTGCTGCTTATTCCCTTAGACTGGTTGGAACGTCTGGAAGGGATCCTTTGGGTTGGGAAGGGGTGTGAATAAAGGGAATTTTGTAACCCTCGGATATGATTGACTGTACCCATTTGTCTTGGGTGAGGGAAAGCCAGGCTTTTGGGTACAGTGATAATCTTCCCCCAACTGCCTCCGAAGGTGGACAGCCGGGCAGCTTCTCAGGGATGCTGAAAGGGTTTATCAGAGAAAGTTTCTCTGCTACCCTGGTTTTGCGGACCTCCTCTGCCTCTAGGGCGGCATCTATTGTTATTCCCCCCTCTGCCTCTAGAGGGGAATCAACCTTGTGCGTCAGATGAGACTCCCTGAGGCTTGCGGAACCACATTTCCCCCCCCTCTGACCTTCTGGATAAGGTCTAGAAGGGGTAGAAAAACAGACTCCCGTGGCAGAGAGAGTCTTACCTTCCACCTTGCACCTAGTCAATGTATCCTTCACCTGAGGACCAAACAATGTTGAGCCATCAAAGGTGGAATTGGTGAAGGACGCCTTGAAAGGGTCCGCAAAATTGCAAAGCCGCATCCAGGCGTGACGTTGTAAAGCTACACCTGTGCCTGCGGCCCTACTCGCCCCATCAGCAGCGTATGAGATAAGCCACATGGAGGAGTTAACAATCGAATTCAGGGTTGCCAACTGGGAGTTCATTTTGTCTTGGAACCCCTCAGCTGTTGGATTCTGTATAGCCTCACCCATTTCTTTGAGCAAATCTCCCTGGAGACGGGTGAAGTGACACAAATAGTTCAGCGACCGCATTGAGAAGGTCGCTGAGGAAAACATCCGCTTACCGTACCTGTCCATGGTCCTAGACTCCTTATTAGGAGGATGGACAGGTACCGAAGGATCGGCTAACTCCTTCTTAGTGGCTGCGGCCACCACCATGGCATCAACAGAGACACCTTTTGATAGAAAGCCCTTGTCCTTAGGGGCAGTAATAAATTTTGACGGCCTCCTTGGGGTAGGTTCCACTGAATCAGGGGCCGTCCAAGCCTTCCTTGCCACCACTTCCATAAGGGGGTCAAAGGGAGGGGACACCCAGGAGGTGGAAGGGCGAGAGCCAAACGCCTCAAGGTAAACTGACTCATCCTCTGAAGGGTTAAGGGTGGGCCAGTTCCCCCTCTGTTTCAGGATTTCAAGGATGTCAGCAAAGGAGACATCCTCAGAGGGGGATCGAGGGGAACCTTCAGATTCCTCCAAGTCAGTGCCAGAGGTGATAGACTCAGGGGAGTCAATGTGCTTCCTCTTGCACTGTCTCTTCCGAGGGGGTTCTCCTACCAGATCAGGAGAGGCCTTGGAAGAGGAGGAAATTCCCAATGGGGAAACCTGAGGAGCTGGCTCTCTGCGGTCTGATACAAGGGGATGGGTAGAAATCACCGCAGGCACTGAAGAGGGAGGAGCTGACGGAGCCGACTGTGGGGTAGACACTGGGTCTAGCACGCTCTGCATGACCTCAAAGGCGCCCCTATCGTGCAAGGCCAGAGGTCCCCACTCCAAGGAGACAAGGACCCCCCCCCGGCACCGACAGGGATGGCTCCGAGGTCGATGTCGGAGCCGAACTCACCAGCGCCGATGCTCCAAGAGGGAGAACGAGGTCGGACAAGGGTCCGATGCCACTCGCCCCCTCGGAGCCGACGAGGGAAGCCCGGCGGCGAGATCCCTCCAATGAGGACAACGGAGCAGACGACGGAGCCGAAAGGGAAGGTATTGGCTCCGAAGCACCGACAGCCACGGCTCCGATGAGCCCCAGCTCCGAACTTAATGGAGTCGGAGGAGGAATAAAATCAGGGATGGAAATAGCCACTGACTGTTGAGTAGGGCTATGCAGCATTTGGGCCAGTGCCTCGGACTTGAGAAGTCTACTCACCACCCTTTGAAAATCATGGTCAGACAGCCTGGAGGACCGAGAGGAGTGAGACCTATGGCTCCATTCTGATAGAAGAGGAGATCCCGGCGCCGAATGTATGGAGCCAATGAAAGGGGACCTAGACCTCTTCTTAGCAGGTAGCTCCAATAAGCCTATCGGAGCCGACTGAGTTTTGTCAACCTCGGCTCCAGCCAGAGCTGAGGCGATAGTATGAGACTTGGAAACATTGGCTCCAGCTGGAGCCGATGTCGAAGCTGATCTAATGCTTCCAGGGGACTTCTCAGAAACTGGAGCCAACGGTCTGGAAGTCTTAGAAGGCTTCCCCGACACAGACTGAGTCGGGGGGCCTTCAGGCTTTAACAAGCCACGCAAAATCAATTTATTTTTGCATTCCTGCAGGACTCTAGGGCTGAATGCATGACATACAGCACATGAGTCCTGCAGGTGCAAAGGTCCCAGGCAATATACACAAGAAGTGTGACCGTCTGTCAGAGACATTTTCTGACAGCACGAATCACACTTCTTGAAGCCTGAGACCTTGGAGTCTTTAGACATCGTAACTTAGTGTGAAAATACAAGCACAACACACAAACACACCCTTAAGCAAAAAATTCAGTCACACTGAAGGACTAGGGGAAGGAGAGGAAGAGGCCAAAGGCCTAAAGGTTAAGAAGGGGATAAAAAGGGATTTTAGACACTAGAGGGGGACCCGATTCAAACTACTGAAAAACTACAAATAAAACTATGGTAAAAGGAAAAAAATTAGGGGTTGAAATAGAAGTTTCTAATTAGAAAACTTACTAACCTGCCAGAGCCAGTAGACGAAGCACCTCGTCAGCTAAGCGGCAAATGAGATCTGAGTAGTTACCGCTTAGCATTGTGGGATATAGGGGAGCCTCGAGCCAGTGGAATTAGCTCTCGAGCTTTAGTATTGGCCGAGTCAGAGCCGAGGTTCGGCTCCGAACCCATCCAGCAAGAATGAAGGCGAGATTGACAACTTAACATCTAGTCTTTATAGCTAGAGAGTAACGGATAATAATTAAACCAAACCATACACAGCCAGTAGTGCAAGACCTATAAAAACCTATCACATTTTGTCTATTTTCAGCAACTAAAAATCGAAACCTGAAAATAATTTTAAATAGAACATAACAAAAAATTTGTCAAGACAAAAGTTGGTTGATCATAGATCCTCCCGAAGAGTCCTGCTTGGTGCAGTTGTTTGAGGTGTCAGGTGTTAAACCAATGAGTTGTGAGTTTGATTTCGATTGACAGCAGTATGGAGAACCAATGCCATTTATTATACAACAAGGTAAGGATATGATCTCTGGCAGGCTAGAATTATCTCAGTGTTAGGGAGTGTTTTATTGGGTGAGAGTCCCTCAGTACCAGGGCAGGGATGGAGTCTGGTCATCATTACCTTTCACCTACTTGCAGTGCTAAAAAAGTAAGTAAATTATGCTCCAGACTAATTCTAATGATCTATTATGAATCATACCTCTCTACCTGGAGAGATCAAAAATCTGAACAATGGCCCATGAAAAGTAGATACAACTGGCCAAAAATCTAAACACTAGTCAACAAAATTTGCATGTATAATAACACAACTCCAGTGGAATTGTGGGATACTAACTTTCAAATAATTGGGAAAATGTTCCCCAATTTAACATTAATTCTGAAAATATATATTCACACAGAAAAGCCAGTTAAAGTCGCTTTACAGCATTAACAAAAAAATCTTAAGGAAAGTAGTAGGAAATAGTCATGTAAAACACTTTGCATTCTACTGTCTGCCCTACCATACTTCTAGCATATATACACTCTGATGTCACATTAGCTGCACCCTTACAGAAATTCATTAAAATAACATAATCCATAACTGTAACATACGTAAAAGAGCTGTGCACTCTATTAATCTTAATAGGAAGCTAAAATCTGTCATAACAGTCATTGGTATAACAAGCCACTGTTGTTGTCAATATGTGGGTGTCAGGTTAATCTGAACAATGGATAAAACAAATCTGATTCGGAAACCTTCTGCACTTGTAGTTATGTAAATACAAATGTGCATTAGTAGGTTTTGTAAACAAATCTGGTAGCTGCAGATGCTGGGCACCCACTCATACCTCTTAACTGTCACCAAAAGGCAGGAGTATGGTGAATCAACAATCCTCAAAATTGTCCATGAGTATATAAAATCTGAAGTATGCATTGTGTGTGTGTGTGTGTGTGCGTGTGTGTGTGTGTGTGTGAGTCCTCTTATAGATTGGCACTGTACCCATGATTTGTTTGTCTACCTTGTACCCACTGCTTGCTTTGAGGGGCTCTTGCTCCCTCACAAACCTGAATTGGTTAAATATATTAGAGAATGACTGAATAAAACAGTAAGGTAATGTTTCTGGAATGTATGAAATAAATTGTAAAGCAGTAGTGTTCTACTTATAATATATGTAGAAGCTGTAGTAGTATTGTTTTATAAGAGTACAGCAATGTGTGCTTAAAATACATTAAAAATATTGTAAAAAATTTCACAGTGGAATATGATGCACTGTTAAACATCTTATTTTATTAGGCAGCAGAAATAATACCACATATATGTAGAGAAACTTTTGTAATCAACACTGAAACGTGATGGAAAACATTTGGTTGATAAGATATGTATACCAGCATCAAGAGTGTGATATCTTGGGGAATTAAATTTGTTCTGTGGTATGGTTATCTCAGACTTAATATAATTAAGCAGCATGGGTGTGGAGGAGGCCCTTGCTGTTTGCAGCATTCATGCTTGATAACTGCATCACTTAGTGTTTAATGCAACTTCAAAACAATACAAAATAGTCTTTAAATTGAAAACATAATAAATTAGTACTTTCTAAATTCTGCAGTACAATACTTCTCAACCTCTTAGCACAAGAAATCTGGTCAAAGACCAACATAATGGGAGGACAAAGGCCCACAAACGTATTATTTATTTATCATTTATTTACTGGGAAAGTCTGACTTGGAACAAGTCAATTTTCATCAGAGGCCCAGTGAGAAATGCTGCCGACGCATATCTTTGTAACATGGGAAGAAAATGTGGCACCTGGAGGAAACCCACATAAATGCAGGGAGGATATGCAGACTCCACACAGAAGGCACCCCAGCTGAGAATCAAAATGGAGAACCTCGTACTGTGAGGCAACAGTGCTGACCCCTGCACTACTGTGCTGTCTGTAGGGGCAGGATTTAAACTATTGCTCTTATAAACTTAGAAAGCTGATAGAATAACAGGATTTGTGTTAGTATGCATTTTATAAAGGATATGAAGTCTGAAACACATTTATATTATTTAGTGACTTCAGTTCTCTGTGAATTACCAGAAAACCACAAATTTCATCAGAAACAGACCAAAACTGGACAGTTGAGAGGTATGTTTTATACAAACACATGCACACCCACACACAGACACACACACACACACACACCTTCTCTCCTCTTACACACACACACACACACACACACACACACACACACACACACATACACACACACACACACACACACACACACACACCTTCTCTCTTCTCTGCTCTCACACAGTCATACACTCATATACACACCTACTTTCTGACACAGCAACACACACACACACACACACTTTACCTGATATGAACGGCTAGTTTAAATTACATACACACACACACACACACACACACACACACACACACACACACACACACACCATCTCTCTCATACAAAAAACAAACCACCAGTTTAACTAACACACATACTCGTACACTTGTACACTCATACACTCACTCACACTTACCTCAGCATGGCTTGTTTAAATTCTGCGGTTAAGTGCAGACTGAGTTTACATCCATAGCATGCAAATGAAGTCACGTTAGAGTTGAAGTTGCTACCTTTCAATCCTAACACAGAAATTAAATGCTGAATTTCATGTTAGCTGCTTTTACTTTTTATTAATGTTGCAACTTAAGATACCTAGTATTTACAAATTTTAATCACAGTATGTACAATTGTAGAGGACATTTAAAATATTTTCCCATTCTAGTCATGGACTTAATAACTTGCATGGCTCTGTTAGTTTGTAAAACCTTTACAAGCTGCACCACGCTTGTGCAGAATTCTATGGTCACATCAGTCAAGTACAGCTCTAATTATTATCTTTATTAGTTGACTGCAGTGTAATACTCTTTTTCGAAAATGTTTTAATTCTTGATATCCTTCAGAAAATGCACACTAATGCAAAATGTGTCATTCTAAAACCATTCTGTTTATAAGTGTCCTATTGAAAATTAGTTCCTGATTTCAGACCGAACATTGTCCCCCTCCAAACATTACATTTGGCTAGTGACTATGTTTAAAATTTTATGTAGTCAGATGCTGAGTGGTATATGTGTTCTGCAGGATACCATCTCTTAAACTGCATTTGATTACATCGGGGAAACATTTGAAACACAAACTCACTAACATGACATCCACCTTACAAACAGCAGGATAATATGTGATCATACCTACCAATTATTCTTGATTTAGCCTTTGTTTTTTTTGCCCTGCCTCTGGCAAATGCTTGATTTTCTCTTAAACTGTTAAGGACTTCAACAAATAAGTATATCTTAAAAACACTCTAGCGCACAGATACTATACTATAGATAACTATAGAAACATATAGCTGTAATACCGAAGGGGTTATATACATTTTAAGGTGTGATTGTAATTTGTTTTACATAGGGGAAACAGAGTACTTTTAGGGTTAGGGTGCAAAAACATCTGAGACATTAAAAATAAAAAAGTAGAGAGCCCCCTGGCAACACATTTTAATTTGTGTCATCATGGTGAAGGGGGCTGTCTGAAAGGCAGTATTTTTGAGAAAGTTCAAACTAATTTGCGTGTGACCCTGAAAATCAATTACTTTATAAAGAAGCAATTTTTTATACTTAAGTATGGAACATTATCCCCTAAGGGACTAAATAGTGATCTTAATTGGAAATTGTATTATAGTTAAACAGAATTATTGTTTAATTGGTAATTGAATTTGTCTTTTCTACGTGTATATAAGTGTGCTCTAGTAAAAGTAATTTTAACTCTGTAAAAGGTATATTAACTGAGGTGCTAGAGTGTTTTTATAATAAATTTCTTTGGAATATTTTTGGATTCACTGGCATTGTAGTTTTTCTTTTTGGACCTATATTTCTTTGTTGTTTTCAGTTGTTTGGTATTTATGGCCAGTGATCCATCCTTCCAAATCCCAAAGAATTTTAGAGAAGATCATGTGGAGGGGACACAAAGAACTATGGAGCATTATATCTCCCAAGCTGGTGACCAAACGAGGGTAAGAATTAATACTTCAAGAGTTGGTAAAGCCAATAGGAATTGGGAGAGAGTGTTAGAAGAAGGTCATCAGAGACATACTGTTAATCTGTTTACATTTGTTGGCCATGGTTACAGTATGCAGCTTTCTTCTGAACATAAGGTACTGTAGAAAAACTGGAACATTTTCTGTACAAGGAAGTACTGTCTATTATAATATTGTCAGCCTGCAGAGGTATTTGGAGTTGGAAATTACTCCTCGAGGTCTGAGGGCCTTCAAGAAGCCCTAGGCCCCTTTTGATTTGACTGATAATAATGGCCAGCAATTTGAGAAATGATGGATAGCAGCTGCCCACCGTTGCACTAAAGAATGGGTTGCTATACCAATAAAGAGAGACCAATTGAAACAACATAAAATCAAGGAAGAAATTGCTGGTATTAATGCCTCTTTGTGTGCTCAGTTGAGTGCTGTATGTTTTGAACAGGTTATTAGAGGCATTAATAAGATTCAAAGCTCCATACAAAAACTAATTGACAGAAAAATGAATACTCTACAATGGGATCTTTGGGATTATAGCAATGGCTTTGCCTTTAAGAAATGAGCGAATAAAGATCGGCAGAAAGGTGGTGGGCAATTCCTTTATTACAGGAAATGTCAGGAAACAACATGGCATCTCATTTGCTTCTTCATAACTTATGGACACTGATGCCAGTGGTTTTCCCCCTTTGCCTCAGGCACAACACAATGAGTATTCACAACAAACTTTTCATGACAACTATAAGGGAGAGAATGGAGCTCACAAACATGGGCACACTGACACAGGTCGAGACAAGCAGTATGGAAAGAAGAAGAGATGGTATTAAGAATAACTGTTTCATGACTGTTGATAGTGACTGTCCCATAGTTCACAATATATCAGGGATGTCTTTAATGGATAATGAAGTTGCAGTGCTTAACTGTGGTATTAAATTTATTCCACCAGTTATTCCAAGGTTATATGTAATGAAAATGGAAATGTTTCATTTTTTTTTAGAAAACTTCATTTAATGTGGCATTTTTCTAATGTAGGTGACTGCTATTTTAATGCAGGGGATTCAGATAGTGGGTCTGATTGGGAAAGTGAAGACACATTTTTTTCATGAGATTCATCTTGTAATGATGATGAAATGCAGAATCTTTATTGTTATTTAAATACTGCTAATATTGTGTATAAGAGCAAATATATTCCACCCTATACAAATGATTCTATGCGGCATTTCTCTACAATGGTTAATTTTTCAATAGAGAGATCTTTCAATGCTTTTAAACAGAAGAAAAGTGAAGTACGATATAATTTGGCTAAAATAAATGGTCAGCACTTAGGAAATTGGGTGAAAATAGAAATTTAGTTGTCAAGCCTTCTGATAAAGGTAATAAGATTGCATACTTACGTATTATCGCAACCACATGTCTCACCTGCTATAATTCGTAATGTTATCACGGAGCAACTGTTCCTCCAGCTCAGAAGGGGTATGTAAACTCCAAATTAGTTTTGTATCACATTGTTTCAGAAACAGAAATAGGAATAATGACAAAATTCCTCTTCCTGGGCAGCATGTTTTGCTGACGACACTTAATGAAAAGTAAAAGTAACCTGCCTGCTGATACATATACGGCATGTGTATATCATTACCTACTGACTTACATTCTCAGAACATCCCGCTCACTTGGTGAGTTGGTAGACAGTCACACATTTTAGGAGGGGCAGACCAAAAATATGTGGCAAAAAGGTAGACATTGTGCGAAGAGCTGGACAGTTGACAGGTCTGTAACAGGTGCAATGGCAGCGAGACACAAGTGGGAATTAGGTACACTGGAGCAATCATATGCAGTAGTAAGAGAAGCAGCAGTAATGTCCAAGAGCCCATTTAATTTCTGACTACAGAAATAGTACTTTTGGAACATGTCACAGTCTGCAAAAGGATATTACCAATTCTACCTTTTACATTAACCTTTCTGCCATAAGTGAAGGGAAGCTTAGGGAATTACGTAACGATGACAGACACTCCTGTCAACTTTGACTTCCAAGAAACATGCCGAAACCCTACAATAACATGAAGACAACAGCCTAAAAATGTGGGTTTAGGTTTCTAAATGGTTATACACCTTCAAATTTACACAATAACTTGAAATAATATAGTCGACACGTGAATAGCATATGAATGTTTACTACTTACGTATTATCGGTTAGAAATGTGGTTGCGATAATACGTAAGTACCTAAGATTGTTGTTATGAACTTTGTTCAATATTTAAAATTGTGTTATGAGAACCTACACAATAAGGCAGTTTATAGAGAAGTCAGTTGACTTGAATATAAGGAAGCCCTCGCTAATTTTCATAATTTGATACAAACGGGTTTCACGTTGGGGTATATTTCTAAAAATGATTTATATAATAAGTTTTCAACAGAAGGTTGTATGATGGCAAGTTTTTATTGCCTACCTAAAATACATGAGAATCAGATAGACCCACGTGGTCACCCTATTGTATCTGTTACCAATTATTTTTGCATATTGTTGGAATAATGTTACATGGTTATTTGTTACCAGAAGTTGAGAAGTTGCCTTCATATATTAAGGATGCATTTGATTTTCTAGAGAAAGTTGAACATTTACAGTGAACAAGTTCTAACTATTGGGTGACGGTAGACGTTAAGAGTTTATATACAAATATTAAACATCAGTTGGGAATAGAAGCTCTTAGTATTTTTTAAAAGGCAGCCCATTATCAAATTATTTGATTTATTTGGCTTATTTTTGTCTTACAAATATTTTTTTGAGTTTAATGGTCAAGTATTTCATCAGATTAAAGGTACGGCCATGGGGGCTCCTTTTGCCCCTATGTACACCCATTTATTTTTGGGGCTTTTTGAAATTGAAAATTTTTATATAAATTAACATTTTTTTTAGCAGTATGTGGTCAAGTACTATAGGTTTATAGATGATCTGATTTTTCTGTGTGATGGGGTCAAGATGAAGAACAAATGTTTGTTCAGCAGTTACATGAAAATAGATTTTGGCTGGCTTTTGATGGTATACATGTAGGCCCCAAGGTTGTCTTTTTGGGTGAAGAATTATGGGTCCAAAATGTTGGCTATATTAGGATGCATATTCACAAGAAATTTGGGAATATTAATCACTTTTTAAATGGGAGAAGTTGTCACCCTCCTCATCTCATCAAGCTTTTACCTTATAATGAGATGTTATGCATTAGTCGGTTGTGAAATGATAATGATACTTTTTACATGAATTATTTAGAACTTCTGAGATGTTTAAACAGAGGGGATATGATACTTCACTTGTACAAGCTGCAATTAATCGATTATGTCTAGAATAATATGGTACTGGTACACATCCTAATAGACAGAATACTGTGACAGGTAGATTGAATAGGGATGTGGCCAGTCTATCTCTAATAATGTTTTTTGTGGCAAATAATATATGTGTTGATAGAGTGGTAGATGTTGTCTTGTATTACTGGATTTTTTTATTACAAGATAAAAATTTGTGTCACCTTTTACCTAATAGACCTATTGTATCCTATAAAAGGGGTAGGAGTATCAAGGACATGGTGGTACACAGACCCTTTGTATTACCTGCTCCACCACAGGTGATACAGCCCTTAAATTTAGAGCTAATACCTTGTGGTGGTGGTGCTGCGGTAGCGTTGTTGCCTCACAGTTAGATGTTGCACATTCAGTTCTCAGTTAGAGCATCTTCTCTGTGTGTTGACATGTGTAAATGGGCGTTCCTTCATTGAAGGTTGTGCGTTAGGCCCGGCAAGCCAGCACGTAAAAATCTACTGCCAATCATTAGCAAACCGGAGTGCCACTGTGGCGACCCCTAACTGGGAAAAGCCGAAAGACAAGAAGACATTGTTCAGTCTGTTCATGTACTGTGCAAGCTGTTACTTATATTAATCAGATTCCATTTAGTCTTAAATATACATATAGTTGTAACACCGAAGGTGTTATATACATTTTAAGGTGTGACTGTAATTTGTTTTACATAGGGGAAACAAAGAGAACTTTTAGGATTAGGTTGCAAGAAGATCATCAAGACATTAAAAATAAAAAAAAGTAGAGAGCCCCCTGGCAACACATCATGGTAAAGGGGGCTGCGTGAAAGGCAATATTTTGGAGAAAGTTTGGATATGTCCCTGAAAAATCAATTACTTTATAAAGAAGCAATTCCTATACTTAAGTATGGAACATTAGCTCCTAAGGGACTAAACAGTGATCTTAATTGGAAATGATTACAGTTAAATAGAATTATTGTTTAATTGGTAATTGAATTTGTCTGTTTTATGTGTATATAAGTGTGCTCTAGTAAAAGTAATTTTAACTCTGTAAAAGGTATAATGACCGAGGTGCTAGAGTGTTTTTATAATAAATTTCTTTAGAATATTTTTGGATTCACTGGTATTGTGGTTGTTCTTATTGGACCTATATTTCTTTCTTGTTTCATGTTGTTTGGTAATTCAGTATATCTTATTGTTCAAAATGCATACTGACACAAAATCTGTAAGTGAATTAGAATAATAGATGCCTGAATCTGAATCCTTATACCACTCCTCTGTCATTAACTACATGTAGTTAATAAGTAATACACGCAGTAATAACCTGCCCAAACAACAGAGACCTCCAAAGCAGAAATGCAAGCAACCTCCACCCCCCAACACAACCCAAATGACACATAGCCCACATACTCAGCGTGCCCCTCAACTACAGCCCGTAAGGCATAACGTACCCAACACTGTAGTCATAGGTGACTCTGTTGTCAGGCACACTGATGTTCCACTCACCAGGCTAAACAAGGAAAAAGTTACTGTCAGCTGCCTGTCAGGTGGCAGGATCTGGCACATAACGCATGCACTCAGGTCACTCCACAACAAGTACAAATATGACTCTGTCATTGTCCATGTTGGTGTGAATGACCTGAGACGTACCTCCCTGGACTACATAAAAAGAGACATGGAGGAGCTCTCCGATCTTGTAGCCCAGGCAGGCATGACCCTAGCCCTGAGTAGTGTCCTGCCATCACCCAGAATGATACCACAGTACAAGGACAAAATGATTGACTTTAACAATTGGCTAAGCTTCTGGTGTCATTCTAAGGGAATCCAGTATCTGTCTGCCTGGGATGACATGATCAAAAGACCACGCTGCTTTGCCAGAGATGGCCTACACCTGCCGCTCTTGCCACCTCTATAGTGCCTTTTGTAGGAAAGGTTCAAATGACAAATTCACCACCATAACATATACAAGCAAGCAAAATCTGAGGGTAATGCTACTCAATGCTAGAAGTCTAAACCTCAAAATGCACTCACTCGAGGCACTCCTTAAAATGGAGAACATTGACATCTGTGCAGTGAAAGAGACCTGGTTCAAAGCTCCAGAGAGCACCCCTACATTACCAGGCTATAATTCATACCACACCTTTCGGCCACTAAACTCAGACCGAAACACTAAACGTGGAGGCGTGTCCATATTCATTAAGGATATCCACACCTCCAAGCTAGTTGCTCAGCATAATGCATCCGAGATTATCCAAGTTCAAATAACTCCTGGCAAAACTGCAATCCAGATTGTAGCTTGCTACAGACCCCCCACCATACCCCAGGATTCCCACTCCTCTTTTCTTGATACACTGGAAAATATTAAGGTACAACCCAACACTCTAATAATGGGTGATTTCAACTACTCTACCATTAACCTGGAAAACTACTCATGTACCAACTCTTTTGCTCAACGTTTTCTGGAAATCATCAATTCCAATGCCTTGGATCAACTTATCCACACCCCCACCAGGGGCAGAAATATCCTAGACCTGGTCATCACCAACAATGGTGACTGGTGTTCCACACCAGAGGTCAGCTCCTCGTTGGTCAGATCTGACCACAAGCTAATCACCCTAGACATCCACATCCCGCTCCCACCCCCCATTAGGAAAACAACTGATAAAAATTTCTCCAAAGCCAACTTCACACTTCTTAAGACAGAAGTGGCAAACTTCACGACACCCATGCAGATGGACAATAGGGGTACGACTGCTGAATCCTACACAAATGCACTTTATAAGCACTTACACAAGTGCATGGATCATGCTATCCCTAACAGAACCAAGATGCTATCCTCCAAAAAAAAGGAAGCCAATCTGGTGGTCTTCTGCCATAAACAAACTCTACAACAGAAGAAAGAAACTTTTGCAAAAAAGAGTAAAATCCCATGATTGGAGGAACTCCCGGTCAGCCTCAGTAAGAAGCTGAGATCCCTCATAAAACCCTCCAAAGTTAGTTATGAAAACAAAATCGCCACTGATTCTAAAGACAACCACAAAGCATTCTAGACCTATGTCAAGAATCTCAAAGGCAACACTCAGATCTGCTCTGAGTTACAGCACAATGACACTAAATATACAGAACCAACTGATATTGCCAACATCCTGGCAGATAGATTCAGTGCTAACTTTACCCCCCTCTCACCCCCTAAAGGGCCCATCTTTATATGGGAAGAATGCAAAGTTCCTGTAATCACGGCTGCACAGGTAAAATCCTCATTCTCCAAAGCCAAGAACACAGCATCCATGGGACGTGACAACATCCCAGGCTGCCTTCTACACGAACTACAGAATGAACTGGCACCCCACCTAAGTACCATGTTCAATCATAGCCTCACCTCAGGCTTTGTGACCATTGAATGGTGCACCATGACAGTTATCCCACTCCACAAAGGGGGGGGCACAACAGACCCTGAGAACTACCGCCCCATTAGCCTGACGAGCCTGGTCTGCAAGGCCATGGAACGTATCATCATGGAACTCATAAACAAAGACATTGGAGATCTCCAAACTCTGGAACCCACACAGTTCGGGTTTGTAAAAGGTAGATCATGTCTCCTAAACCTGATAGACTTCTTTGAAGTAGTCACCAAAGCCATAGATGAGGGTAAGGTAGTTCACATAGCCTATCTAGATCTCGCCAAGGTGTTCAACACCATCCCCAACTCTGGAATTATAGATAAGCTCACTAAACTAGGTATAAATCCCTATGTCACAAGATGGGTTGCCAAATGGCTTACTGACAGAACCCACACTGTGAAAGTAGCAGACTCCAAATCAGACTTCAGACCAGTGACAAGTGGAGTACCACAGGATTCAGTCCTGGGTCCTCTCCTGTTTGGTATCTACTTCTCTGAAGTACAGGCTAACACAGAAGGTGTTTCGCTAACTAAATTCGCAGATGACTGCAAACTAGGAGCCATAATCAAAACTCCTAATGATGTGGGCATCCTACAAAGGGCCTCACTGAGACAGATGTCTGGTGTCAAAGCCATGGTCTCAAGCTGAATGCCAAAAAGTGCATTGTCATCCCCTTTGGTAAAAACTCTGTAGCCATGAACTACCACATATGCGGTAGTCTACTTAACACTCAAAGTGTGATAAGAGACCTTGGGACACAGGTGGACAGTAGTCTCTCCTTTGATAATCACATCGCCACAGTGGTCAGGAAATCCTTCTGTGTGGCATACCTCATAGGTTCATAGGTTCATACTAGGCTATCTGCCCTAGGGCATTTATAAGCCTAGCCAGAGTGCGTTTGGCTTTCGCCACCCATTTTAAATTAATTTTGCTATGCCTTTTTTTGAGGTTAGTATACTGTGCCTCTGTCTAACAGTGACACAGAAGTGATAGCCAGGGTAAACCTATGATCTCCCATCCACTCATCAAGATTCCTCTTGAAGAGAGTCAATGTGGGACTCTGCCTAACCTGGACTGGAATTTTATTCCAGAGTGAAGGGAGCCTCTGGGTTATGAATCTGTCCCTCCAGCATGTCCTATTTATGTCAGTGCTGAGGTTCAAGTCTCTCGAGCGCGTAGCTCGATGGGATTTGGATTTTCTGAGGTGCAGCATGTCCATTAATTCCGGGTTGGACATGGCTTTATACGTAAGGCACAGATCGCCTCTGAGCAGGCGGTATGCCACTGAGTAGAGCTGGAGTTTCTTTAACCGGGCAGCATATGGCATCTGTTTGAGCCCTTTGATCCTCTTGGTGAGGTACTTTTGGGGTCTTTCCAGTTGCTGCAGGTGTCTGGTAAGGTACATCCCAAAGGGCATTGTACTCAATTATGGGCCTGATGAGGGATGAGTAAAGAGGTACAATGACCTCCCTGATCTAGATGTGAATCCCTTCATGATTAGGTGGGCTATATAAAATGTTTTTCTAACCACTTTGGCCACGTGGTTGTCAAATGAGAGATTGCTATCAACTTGGGTCCCCAGGTCCCTAATGACATCTTCTGTACTTAATGGATTACCACCTATGTGGTAATTTGTGGGCACTTTGTTTTTGCCAAAGGGATGACTATACACTTTTTGGCGTTTAGCTTGAGGCCATGGCTCTGGCACCAGTTGTCTGCTTCTATGAGGCCCTTTTGGAGGATGCTTGTGTCGGCTGGAGAGTTGATTATGGCGCCCAGTTTGCAGTCATCTGCGAACTTGGTCAGCCACAGTCCTTCCGTGTTGGCCTGTACCGCCGAGAAATATATACCGAACAAGAGAGGTCCCAGGACTGAGCCTTGTGGGACGCCACTTGTAACTGGTTTGGAGTCTGACATGGCTCCAGCAATTCTAACCATGTGGGTTCTGGCCTTGAGCCAGTTTGCAACCCATCTAGTGACATAGAGGTTTATATTTAAGCTGGTGAGCTTATCTATAATGCCCGAGTGGGGTATTGTATCGAAGGCTTTTGCGAGGTCCAGATAGGCTGTGTGGACCACCTTCTCCTCGTCAATGGCCTTGGTGACTGTTTCAAAGAAATCGACCAGGTTTAAGAGGCAGGATCTGCCCTTAACAAAGCCAAACTGGGTAGGATCCAGTGTCTGTAGGTCCCCAATATCTTTATTTATGAGGTCCATGATGATCCTTTCCATAGCTTTGCAGACCAAGCTAGTCAGACTTATGGGGCGATAGTTTCCAGGATCCGTTGAGGCACCACCTTTGTGGAGAGGGACCACTGTTGCTGTACGCCACTCTTTGGGTACATATCCTGTAGTAAGGCTAAGATTGAACAGTAGTTTTATGTTTGGGTTTAGCTCTTCTTGGAGTTCATGAAGGACGCAGCCCGGGACACCATCTGGTCCCATTGATGCTGTGTTTTTTGCTTTGGAGAGGGCGGCTCTTACCTGAGCATCTGAGATGTCAGGGGGACAGCACTCTGTTGGGATAGATATTTGCCCTTTTGGTGGGGAGAGGGGAGAAGTTTGCACTGAACCTGTCAGCTAGGATGTTGGCAATGTCTGTGGGCTCGGTGTATTTTTGTCATTTTGGACTAATTCTGAGCATATCTGGGAATTCCCACCCAGGTTCCTAACATAACTAAAGAAAGCCTTGTGATTATCCTTAGTGTCCTGTGCAATTTTTCTCTCAAGCTGGCCTTAGACGATTTTATGAGTGCCCGTAGTTTTTTGCTAATACTGATCAGAGATGCCTTCCCTTTTTGGGATTTTGCTCTATCATGTAGTAGCTTCCTCCTTCTATTGTATAGTTTGTTTATGGCTGGGGTCCACCAGACAGGAAGTCTGCCTTTGGAGGATTGGGTCTTGGTTTTATTTGGGATTGCATGATCCATGCATTCCTGAAGGTGTTCATAGAATGCGTTTATAAAGGATTCTGCGGTCTGGGCAGTATTTTCCACAGGCCCAGGGGCTTTGAAGGATTTCGCCTCGGTTTTGAGGCGTGTGAAATTTGCTTTAGAGAAGTTTTTCACTGTGGTTTTCTGGGCAGGGGGTGGGGTCGTGATGTGAATATCCAGTGAGATTAGTTTATGGTCTGATCTTACCAGTGAGGGATACACTTCTGGTCTGGAGCATAGTGTCCCCATGTTGGTGATGATCAGGTCCAGTATGTTTTCCCTCTTGTGGGAGTGGTAACAAGTTGTTCCATAGCATTTGAGTTTATAAATTCTAGGAACCTTTGGGCTAGGGTGTTGGAGCTAGAGTAATGCTCCCAGTCTATGTTTGGGTAGTTGAAGTCGCCCAATATAATGGTGTTTGGAGAGACCTTCATATTTTCCAGTATTCTCAGGAAGGCCAAGTGGGGTTCCTGTGTCTGGGAGGGTGGTCTGTAGCAGGCTATAAACTGGAAGGCAGTTTTACCCACAGTTAGTTGCACATGGATAGTCTCTGATGCTTCGTGCTGTGCCACCAACCTGGAGGTGTGGGTATCTTTGTGAATATTGATACTCCCTCCTTTTGTGGTTCGGTCCAAGTTTTGGGGCTGAAAAGCATGGTATGAGGTATAACCTGGTAGTGCTGGGGTGCTCTCGGGAGCCTTGAACCAGGTTTCTGTTACTGCACAGATATCGATGTTCTCCATGCTAAGGAGAGTTTTGAGTGCGTGCATCTTGAGGTTTAGACTTCTGGCGTTGAGTAGCATTACTCTTAGTTTCTTATCCCTTGTGATACCTATGGAGGTGGGTTTGTCTTTTGAGCCTTGCCTAAAAAAGGCACTATGGGGGTAGCAAGAGCCTTTGCCAATATCCGAAAGCCCAGGGGTGACAGGTGCAAGCCGTCCCTAGCGAAGCATCGTGGCTTGTCGAGCATGTCATCCCAGGCTGACAGGCATTGGATCCCCTTTGAATGACACCAACACTTAAGCCAATTGTTGAAATTGATCATCTTGTCTTCATATTGTGGCATCATTCTTGGTGAGATTAAGAAGCTACTCAAGGTCAGGGTCATACCGGCCTGGGCTACATGCTCAGAGAGCTCCTCTATGTCTCTTTTCATGTAGTCCAGGGAGGTACGTCTCAGGTCATTCACACCAGCATGGACAATGACTGAGTCATATTTGTACTTGCCTTGGAGTGACCTGAGTGCTTGTGTTATGTGGCGGATCCTAGCGCCCGACAGGCAGCTCACCATGACCTTCTCCTTGTTCAGTCTGGTGAGCGGGACGTCAGTGTGCCTGACAATAGAGTCACCTATTACAAGTGTATCAGGTGTGTTGTTTAGCCTTAAGGGCTGTGACTGTTCGGCACACTGGCTTTGTGAGCTATGTGTTGCACGTGTTTTGTTTTGGGGTAGTGGTTGCTTGGGTGTCTGCTTTGGAGGTCTCTGCTGCTTAGGCAGATTTTTATTTAGAGCCTCCGAGTATGTTTTTGTGTGTTTATGTGTTTGGTTTGTTGTCGTGGTAGGTCTATGTGAGACTGGAATTGTAGTGAGTGTGGTTTCCTTCTCCTCCTGACTGGTTATGCCAGTACTGAGTTGAGAGAGATTATCCTCCAGTTTGGTTATATGGTTGCATCTCTCACTTGTGTTGGAATTTGTTGGGAGGAGGAGAGGGTTGTCTGTGTACATGAGGCAGTTGTAACATTGCCTCAAGATTCCCAGATTCACCAGCTGGACCGGAGAGGAGATTGACAACTGACCTTTGGACATGCTAGAATAGAATTGGGAATTCCTTTATAACTGAAAAAAAGGGCCAATGGGGAACAAGGTACTCAAGGGGAGTTTGTGAGGGTGTAGTGCTTTTAATTTTTTAGAGCTGACTTATATAATTGCTTTAGTGAGCAAGTGCCAGGTAACTTAAATGCAATGTGTTACAGGTAACTTAAATGCAAAAACGACAAACAGTAACTTTCTTTCAAGTGAAACAAGGAAATAAGTACAGTAAGCAATGCAGATATCACTAGGGATCCACAGAAGTGCTAAAAGGCCGCGTTTTAGGTGGAATTAGCGTTTCAGGGAAATAAACAAACAACAAGCATACAAATAAAGCTAGATTCAGCAGGCCTGGATCTAGTCTATGCTACAGCAAACAAGGTGTACCAATTTCAGTAAGAAACAGTTAGAATATGCAGGCACTATAAGCCTTTAACCAGAAATTCCCTGCTCAGAAGGGCAGAGTCAAGCCTCTCCTACTCTCATCACAAAAGGTTTCTCATCCAGAAAAAAAGAGGTCATTGTTCCCCTCTACTCACCACTCATTAGACCCATTATAGAGTACAACACCCCTTTTGGTATGTACCTCACAAGACATCTACAACAACTGGAAAGGCCGCAAAAATACCTCATAAAGAGGATTACTGGCCTCAAACAGATGCCTTACGCAGGCCGTCTCAAAAAACTCCAGCTTTACTCCATCGCATATCGCCTACTCAGAGGCGATCTCTGCCTAACATACAAAGCTATGTCAAACCCAGAGCTGTTGGACATGCTCCACTTAAAGAAATCCCAATCCCTCCGAGCTACACACTCTAGGGACCTAAACCTTGCCACCACAATAAACAGAACATGCTGGAGGAATAAATTCCTGTCCCAGAGACTTCCCATACTCTGGAACAGACTACCTATCTATGTCAAACAGAGCTCCTCATTAGCACTCTTCAAGAAAAATCTTGATGATTGGATGAGTAATAGGAAATTCACCCCAGGGATCACTTCTGTGGTTCTGCTTGACAGCGGCACAGGAAAATAATTTTCTTGGGTGGCGAAAGCCAGGGCACCTTTTTGACTAGGCTTGTATAGGCCCTAGGGCCAATAGCATAGTACCTACCTATGAACCTATAAACCTATGTGGGTCATGAAATCAATGACATTAGCAGTTGTTTCTGTAGTCAGTAAGGAGTAGCACATGGTCCTCCTTAAAGGAGAAGCTGCCACCATCACAAGGCGTTTTTTTTAATTGAAGCCTCTTAAAAGTGGGATGGTTCCAGCGCCCTTGTCTACATGCCAGATTCAAGATTTAATGGAGTCAATTGGGAATTCATGCCACCCTATAATTTTGAGCCCCAAACTGGGTAATTCTGAGGAATTTGGTACAGTTGAGAGGTATGTTATGATTGCTACATGCTATGAGTTGTGCCAACATTATGTTTTAAGTTTTTTATCCAAATTGCCCCTTCAAAGTCTCTATTACCTCCTAACATCTTTTTATTATCCATAATATCCAGGGCCCCCAGAAGATTTGTATTGCTGTTTAGGTGGGTGATATCACCACACGTTGAAAACCACTGGTTTAAGCAAAAGTAACTCAAAAGTAACTCACATTTAAGTTACTAGTTACTAAAAAAAGTAATATATTACTATTATTACTTTATTACTATTTTGAAAAAGTAACTAGTTATATTACTAGCTACTAGAAATTGTAATATATTACAGTAATATATTACATATTGTAATATATTACAGTAATATATTACATATTGTAATATATTACTCCCATCACTGCCTAGGAATAGGTGTTGCTCATATCAGAGATTATCAGAGAGCATTAGTCCAAGGAGTTTTGCCAGTGTGACACATACTATTTTTGTTCTGTTGGCTGATAGGGTGTGAAAAGATTGTTTTTAGTTTGAGTAGTTCTTAGGGGTGAAAAGCATCAGTTGTATTTCTTAAGCATTTCAGAGCAAGTCTGAACTACCTAAGCAGGATTCTATGGCTTTGAAGGCCTTTTAGGTGTTTTCTTGCGGTGATGTTTGGGATAAGCAGATGAGAGTGGCATCAGCTACATACTGTACTAGGATAACTTGTTCAGGGGTCCTAGAATTGATCCCTGAGGGACACTGACTTTGACTGTGAAAGAAACAATATAATACTGTTGCCATTTCACAGCTTGTTTCCTATTGGATAAGTCACTGTGGAACCAGGTTAAGGATGGAGTATTGAGGCCTAAACAGTCTAGTTCCTCAAGGAGTGTCTGGTGTGAGACAGAATTGAATGCTTCAGATAGGCAGACTGTTGAGATTAGGTTACCACTGTTTTGCAGCTGATTAACTGTAAAGTTTAAAAGGGCAGTAATGGTGTTATGATTAGACAGAAAGGCATTGAGTCAAGGAGAGTAGGTTATGCTTGGTGCGGTATTTGAACAACTAAGTGTGGATTCATTTGTCTAATATCTTGGATAATGGTAAGAGGATGGCTATTGGATTTTAGATGGTCAGGCCAGTAACATTTTTGCCTTTATGTAGAGGTATGATGCATGATATTTTCCAGATTTTGGGGGTGTGGTTTTCTTTTATGGATCCATTCCTAAATATGGAGACTGGGAATGCTCTAGCTTCTGCTACTATTTTGAGGTACTCTGATGGTAATTTGCCAGCTGCTAGGGTGGTCAGGTTATTCATGTCACTGCTTAAATCCCAGTCCAGAGTGTATATGCAAAAAGGATTGAATTAAATAGAAATGCAAAGCCACTGTGCCCTCTAGTCATTCTTTACCTAAGTTGAAAAAAATGGGTAGTTCTTACGATTCCTTTGTTTAAGAGGTGGAAACAAGGCCCACAAGCAACACAAAAATTTAAGAGCAATATTTAAAATGCCATTAGTACAAAGAAATATGCTATAAAAAATAACTAAGTTTAGTCCATGTGGGAGTCTACGTCAAGCATGTGCACTTCATCTTTATGAGTTTAGGGTCCAGAGTTAGCTAAATGAAAACCTCAAGCCATTCTTTACCTAGGTTGAAAAAATTAGGTGGGCTTTGTGAGAACCCTCAGTGGAAAGTTGGAACAAGACCTGCTGACAAAGCATAATTTCAAGAGCAATATTTACAAACAAACTTAGTAAGATGAGATACTATCCACAATTAACATTGTTTAGTCCACGTGGGAGTTTTTATCAAGCCTGTGCACTTAATCTTTGAGTTCAGGGTCCAAAGGAAGCCAGATAAAAACCTTATTAAATAATGAGGAAAAGCTGATTAAAGATGATGAAGAAATACCTGTCTTGTTCTAGTAGAATACATGATGGTCCAGTTTTCTTAGGTTCAAAATGCAGTTAAATGAAAAAAGTGGTGTTAAGTCCGAGGACCGAGCATTTGGATTTTTTTGCTACTCTAAATCTTTTTTCTCCAGCTTGTCATTTTGGTTGCCATCCAGGTGTTTCAACTCAATCCTGTTGATGACATAGACTCTAAAAATATTGTGTTTTGGTTTTTTAATGCAGTGTTTGGCCAGTGGGTTCATCAATGCATATCTATATATCGGCTACACTAGACAATCTCGACGTACTGAAATGTCGAATTTCAGTACGTTGAGACCGAACAGTGGAAAGTGCAGTTACCCTAAACTGCACTATGCCGAATACGGATGTGTCGAATCTGCAAATGTCAAATCCACCGCTATCGTGGTGTCGTGTTTGTGATGTGTGGTGCGGTTTGTGGATTTATCTGTGGTTTCAGGTAAGTGTTGTGTGTTTGAGGATACTGGGTAGGGATTTTAGTGTGTGTGAGTGTGTGCGGTGGTGTTTTTTGTGAGTTTGTGTGTTTAGTGCGACCTTGGAGTTAAAATATATAAGTAGGGGGGTGCGGGGTGCAGGGTGCCTTGCCCCCTTTCTAATAGGTAGGTTAGGTGTGTTTGTGTGTGTTGTTATGTTTGTTTAGTTAGGTAGGGTATGTGTGTGTGATTATGTGCTAGTTTGTGCGTGTGTGTGAATAGTCGTTGTTGTGGTGTTCGTGATTATGGGTTTTCCACTATTCAGTCTCAAAATACTGAAATTTGATATTTCAGTATTTCAAGATTGTATAGTGAATCCCTATATATCACACATACACACACATATATATATATATTATATATAGGAGCACTTCATCAAAACTCCAAAACGTTGACATCTGTTTTGTTAACATAGTTTGGTAAGCAAAATTGATGATCAACAGTTGTGGTAGACTGACATACTTGGGGTTTGGGCAATATGCTCTGTCCCAGGGGACTGTACAAAATCAGAGTTAGTATGCATAATTAGAAGAGATTATGGGGAGTAGGGGGGCTTGCACCTGCAAAACATAGTATTTTTTTGTACGGTCTAAGGTTGCACCTCATAGCATGAATGCTAGGGTGTCAACTTTTTTTGGACCTTTTGTGGTCAATGTTATTAGTGTTAATCTACTGAAGTTTAGATTAATCTCAGCAGATCCATATAGATACACACACACACACACACACACATATATATATATATATATATATATATATATATATATATATATATACACACATATATATGTATGTATGTATGTTTCTATTGTACAGTTTAAAAGGGCACAAAGTCAACACCAAAGTCCCTTCTGCATAATTAAAAAAAGTTGCATCACCCCCACCAAGAAAAAGACACCACTACCATGATTCCTGCAGTAGTGTCACTTAGCTTCCTTCAATGTTTTGAAGTGAGGAATACTTCATTTGACCAGATTGAGTCACTTAATCCCATGTTGGCCAAATATATTTTGAGATTTGTCACTACAAATGTGCATGAATACACTGTTTTGTTACTTTTGTATGTGATTTCACAATGCCATTTTTAATTTTGAATTAGTGAAGCAGCAATCAATGTGAATGTTGCCAACAAATCAACCTATAGTCCTATATCTCTATGTATCTATATCTACCTATCTATTTATATACACATACATATATCCACATATATTTACATATCTAAATAAATATATATATATATATATATATATATATATATATATATATATATATATATATATATATGGAGAGAGAGAGAGAGAGAAAGAGAGATTCTAATTTATCTGGTTACACCCTAACTGCTTGTTGCTTACAGATGAATACTCATTTGTGTATTTGAATTCTTGCAAACCCAAACCACATCTTATCTCTGCTGATACCTTTCCTGGGCTATTGAACCTTAGAGCATTTTATATATACATATTTACATATACAGACAGAGAGAGAAAGCGTGAAAGAGATCAGTGGTATGGAAGCAGAACCCTCCTTTTATCAGGTTTAGAGGACATGTCACATGGCCAAGTACTGTTTTTTTATTGTTTACTGCAACCCAAAGTAGTATCAAGGAAGCGGCAGTCAGTTCTGGGACTGAACTAAATATATAAGCTTACACTGCATAGTTTGCAATACATGCATAAAGCACAAATATAAAAATGAGTCAAATAAAACTCAGTAAACAGCAAAATCAACACAAAAATGCTGCTATCAAAACTGTACACTGAGTAAGATGCTTTAAGGTAAAGCCTTTCCTGCAGGAATGTAGAATGAAAGATTTCTGAAGGCAAATGGTGCTGCATTCTCTTACACTTAATTCTGAGGCTGAATCACATGGAATATTATGCCATGACTTTTATAATGGGCCTATGTTAAAGAACACAGTAACCTTAAGGCAAACTGATTTCTAAAGAGACGATACAGAATTCATAGCATGTGGTGTACTGTATGTAGACTATTAAAACTTGGCAAGACTAGATGTCATTTTTTGACCAGACAGAGGATAACTTATTAAAATACATACAACATGCATGCATAATTAAATTTATATATGAATAAATTCTCCAGACTCTATGTAGTTATTCATATGCACACACTGCAAATATAATGTGTTTGGGACTGCTCCAGCACCTACCATATGGTGAAGAACCACTCATCAGGTATAATCTTGCCTTTCTGCAGCTCATTTATTCGCAAGTGTACAGTAATTTAATGAAAGGCAGACTCGCAGGCACACGGAAAATTTGGAGCAGGTAGTGAAGTGGCTAAAATAATATAGGCATCGTATAAATCTAAAGGAATGAGAATTTGTAAAAGTCAAAATCATATGTGCTCATAATATTAGCAGGGAAAGCTAGCATATTAACAAAGAAAATCAACTAATGGAGTAAATAGCATGCCACAGTCCAAAACGGTGATACACGTATAATGCTTATTAGTACTAATGGAAAATGTGCAAACATTCTCCAGCCATTAAACCATCTAGTAGAAGCAGGAACATCACCGTGATCTTGCTGTCTTCAGAGTAAAAAAAAAAAGAGAACTGATGTTTTCAGAAGAGGGTCTGACTCACTTTTATCCTAAAACAGCAGCAAAACTTGCATGTGGCACCTCAGCTAATGGTCTGAGGTAAGACTTTGTCACAACATGAAAGACACAGAGAGAGACCCAGTGTGAACTCAGGACTATGGACAGCCTGGATTTATAATCATTTGCTAGAAAGGATTAAATGCAATTCACAATCTGATTCCATTTTACATTATATCCTACCACTGTGAGTAAAAAGAATAGGAAATATAGTGTCATCATTTCAGTTATGCAAGAGAAAAAGTTTAACGTGCTAAAGTAATTTGCCTGTAAAATACTACCTTTATCAACAAATGCCTCTGTGATACCACATCTTGTATGCTGTGTGTGTGTGTGTGTGTGTGTGTGTGTGTGTGTGTGTGTGTGTGCGTGTGTGTGTGTGTGTGTGCTCGCGTGTGTGTATGCGCGCGCGTGTGTGTGTGTGTGTGTGTGCGTGCATGCGCGTGTGTGTGTGTGTGTGTGTGTGTGTGTGTGTGTGTACATGTGTGTATGTGTGACAGAGAGAACGGGGTGTGTTTTCAAGGGTATTTATGTTGATAACAAGCTTGGGGCAGACTCTTTGCAAGTGTATTAGTTTTTCTTTATTTCACAAATGCATTAATGAACCAGAGCAAAATAAATGCCTCCATTTATGTCACCAATAATATTCATAAACATCATGACCAGACACTTATAAGGATTATGCATGATATTTTCTGTCCAAATTCCTGACTGTAGTGCAGTTAATAAAATTGCAACTTGTTCCTATCACACCAACATCATGCCTAGAAAGGTAACACTGACACATTCAACTACCATTTTATTTGAGTGGATATAATTAAGTACTTTACAACAGTAATACAGATACAACATTACTATCATACATTATAATTTGCCTTCATCATCATTATAACAACGTAATTTCTGTGATTTTCCGATTTAATGCTAATATGGTAAATCCATTGAAAATGCCCCAGTCTAATAATGATTAATGTAGTAAGTATAACATCAGCAAAAAATGGTGTGTATAAAATAAATTATGCAATGACTGCACTTTCAACCAAAATAAACAATTTTCATTAAGCTGTCCAGGTTACAAAAATGAATAGTACAGTGTAACATGTTAAATTTTCATCCTACTTGTTTTACTAAGAGCTGTTGTGAATACAGACTTCTCATCTGGCCTGTATTTACTGTGTTGAAGTGACATTTATGTGAACCACTATACAGGTTTTGAGCAAAAATAACTACATGGATAGGTAATACTGAAGTGGAACTGGCTAGGGTTGAAAATCACAAGTGGTCAGCACCCGAATACACAAATGCTCGTTACTGAACTGCTGAGCACTGCCTTACACAGTCTTCCAGTCTCATGGGCAAAAGTGATTCATAAACATTTCCAGCTCATTGCTCATGACTTCAGAGGACACCTCTAAACTAATGGCTATTTTGATGCAGACAATGACAAGCAGGTGGATAGACTGTGAGAGATTTCTGTCTTAAACTAATTAATTACCAAGGATTTATTGTTTGATTCACATCATGATGAATACCTTAATGTGTTTGTTTAAAGTCAACTCACAGTGTAAGAGTATTAAAATTAAAATAAGAGAAAACACTGGAAAGAATAGGAGGGACTATGTGCTTGCTGTGCATACCCTATTCCAAAGACTCATAAGATTACTTATATATTACTTAGATATACTTATACTTAGAATGCGTAGCATACTTATATACTTAGATATTTGTTGATAGAGAGTTAAAAGTTTGTTGGCATGTTTAATTACTTATTGAAGGACTCATGGCACTTTTTAAGTTGTTTAAGACTTGTATTTTTTCTAAGCAAGCAATGTTTGTAACTGCTGACACAAGCAATTTGCTTTCTTTGATATCACACACTACTGGTCTGCAATGTTTTAGGGATACATTAGATGAGTAAAAACTTTTATCAGCCTCAAACATCATCCTTATTGAACAGTTTACAGATTTTGTTTTATTTAACAGTTGTGTGTATTTTATGAAGGAATACTGCCACCAGTCTATTGACGTTACCAAGGGTGCAGCCTGTGCATCAATTTATGCCAATATAGTCCTTTGATGTTGGGAGATAAAAAAAATAATTTTCACAACCTTACTAACACTTTAGGAATTTATACCTTATAGATTCATATATTGTTACTAGGCTAACGACCTAGGTGCCTTTGTAAGCCTAGCCAACTATTCCTGAAAGAATAATGCCATCTTGTCTGCAAAAAGGACATTGAGGGCTGGTCATTTATAAGCTGCCTCTGTCCATAAGGGACATGAGTGCCAGGCCCCGTGTAAATTTTCTATTCCCAATCCACTGGTCTAGATTGTGCTTAAACTGGGTAATAGATGATCTCAGCTTCACATGGATGGGAAGCCTGTTCTATAGGAGGGGCAGTCTATGGTACACATATCTGTCTCTCCAGCATATTCTGTTTAAGTCACAGCAAAGACTGACATCCTCAGACCTTATATTTCTGGTGCTGTTTGACTTACAAATATGCAAGAGATTTATAAGTGTTGGGTTTGCAGAGACCTTGTAAGCCAGGCATAGATCACCCACCAGCAATCTATAGGAGACTGAGTAAAGGGAAAGGGCTTTAAGACACTCTGTGTAACGGAGATTTGTTATGGCTTGCATTTGTTTTTGTAAGGAACCTCTGATGTCACTCTAGTTGCTGCATATGCTTGTTTACATACATATTTAAGGGAACACTATACTCTATGACTGGTCTAATAGGGGCAGAGTGCAGTGAGATAATGTCCTCTTTGAACTTAGATGCCATGCCCTTACTTACACATTGCACAACACTGTAGCCACTTGGTGATCAAAGGAAAGGCTACTGTCTACATGCGTACCCAGATCCCTGATCTACTTTAGACAGGCAATGAAGCATTGTTGCATAAATTTTGAACTTGTTAAATGATAGAATTGTTAAGGTTTACCTATAATTATTCATATGAAGTCATAAAGTACCGGGATGTAAATATTTTTAAGGACAATGCAAACAAACATTTTATATCTAATACATACTGTAAACCTAAATTTTTATATTGTAAGTACATTTTTAAAAGATGCCATCCCTTTCAGCAAAAATGGAGTTTTACTAACAGACAGGTGGTCAGACTGCCAAGACTGATTTCTGATGATAGCCTGTTTGTAGAAGTAGTAGAAAAAATGATGGACATGTTCAAGAAAAGGAGATACTCGACCAATATGCTAAAGAAAGTTGGTAGAGAAGTAATGAGTAGAATAAACACTAAATGGGCACCTATTCTAAGGAAAAATATTCTGAACACTGATAAAGATAATTCAGGTTATTATTCTTATGATAAAGTCACAGTTCTTAGTTACAGTGTTGATACTAAACCATTTTCTCATTTTGAGAACTTGACTGAGGTTTTAGGATCTATTCCCGTTTTGTATACAGTATATAGAACATGGAGAACAAAACTGAAGGACCCAAGAAAGTGGTTAGACAAGAAGATAACACAAAATGTGGTACCCACAAATGTGGTATGTGCAATCAGTGTCATTTATTAATGATGAATTTAGAAGAGGGGCTGTCAATTACTCTTGGACCAGGAACAAATGTTTGTGCTCTAATTACAACATTAATGGCTCTGTGTACCTCTGATGTGGTGTACCTCACTTGTTGTGCTTTGTGCAGTGCATTTTATGTTGAGAAAACAGACAGGATCCTTTGTTAAAGGATATATGAGCATTATTATATGTGTGTGTGTGTGTGTGTGTGTGTGTGTATATATATATATATATATATATATATATATATATATATATATATATATATATATATATATCTATATGGGTCTACTTCATATGATCGACAAACTTTTCAGAGAGACCAAAACACCTAAAGCTCAAAACACCGAAAACTCATTTGGTCAAAACTTATAACATCGACACATGACATTCAAAGCATTATGCCCTTTCCCCACTGTAGCGTGACTCTGGAGTTAGAATAAATAGATAGGGGGGTGTGGGGGGCACAGCCCCCCACATACATAGTAAATTTCACAGATACATGTGGACATTTATAACAAAGATGACAATATTTATCTAAATAATGTGGGGGGCTATGCCTCCCACACCCCCCATTGTGGGGGGCTGTTCCCCCCACACCCCCCTAACTATTTATTTTAACTCCAGGGTCACCCTACAGTTGGGGAAAGGGCATAATGCTTTGAATGTCATGTGTCGATGTTATGAGTTTTGACCAAATGAGTTTTCGGTGTTTTGAGCTTCTAACATTTTGAATGGAGATCGCTGTACAACGTGGAATGGGAAATTTACTGTTTTTCTCACTGTAGTGTGATCTCGGAGTTGGTGTACTTATTTATCAGTGGGTGTGGGGGGCAAAAACATAAAACATTTTTATTTATTTATTTTTTTAAAGCTTTGATCTTATGGTCTCAACCATTTGCATTTTGAAACTTTGAGCTTGTGAAGTAGATGATACATACATAGAAACATACATATATATGGGAGTTAAAAAAATAAATTAAGTACAAATGCATGGTTTTGCAGCTCCTGGAATAGAATTAGAATTCATTAAGGTTTTACAATTCAAGATAAATAGGTCTACACATAATATGTGCAAGGGGAGTTATTTTATTGTATTTTATTATGACTTTGATTTTGTGTTAGTCTTATGGTGTTCTGGTATTTCATTGTGCATCATTGCAACTGTTTTTGTTGTCACCTTTAGCCTTTTCAGCATTTATGCTTAAAATTCATCATTCTATCCAAAGGATATGAAAAAGATTGTTTGAATTTTAACACATTTCTATTTTAGTATTGCTAAAAGTTGACACTAATATTACAGGTGTCAGTTGGTAAACAAAATCAGAATATAGAGAACAAGTCTGGCAGCTGAGACTTAATGCTGCATGTCACTCAAGACTAAGTCACCCTCTTTTAGGTTCATAGGTAAATACTAATCTATTGGTCTGCAAGCTGTTACAAGCCTAATCAATAACCAGAGGTCAGAATCAAACCCTGTATGTGGTATCTCTGAGGTTAAGAATTTACCACTATGTCAATTCCAACCCTCAAAATTAAGGGGACATTTGAAGTGGTATTTATACTACTACAGGAAATTTGGCCAGGCATTGGGTAACTTCCCTTACTCTTTTCAATGAGTATCGTGAGATCTTTTACATCCACCTGAGCTATCACCAACTCAAGTAGATGGGGCCTGTGTTTAATACCTCATCAGAAGTTAAGACACACTGAGGAATGCAGTACCACAATATCAGCAATCCAGTCAACTGGAGTAAGAATAGAACTCACAGCTGTCTGCTCTTCCAACACCAAAGGCAAGTACACTACCAGTTTAGCCACTAACATGGACCTCTTACTACTATACTTAAACTGCGGACAGAAAAATTATGATTTTATTCATATGTATTAAATATTTAACAATGGTTTTACTATGCATGTTTCATATTTCAAATTAGTTCTATTTGTTTGTGCATCAATTATATTTTAAAAGGGCAGTTCTATTTAACGATCAGCTGATTTGGTGGTATCATGTCATCTTGCTTTATGTTTTAAAACAAGCTCTTTTTAAACATGCTAATTCTGATGAAGTCTGATAGAATTAACAGATAAAAGTGCATAATTATTTTTAATAAAGTGTACTTTGGTATTGTGCTGTCTAGCTCATGACATTACAGTGGTTCTTTATGATTACTGTTTTTTGTATACTGCCTGTTGTTTCAAACCTTGATCTGGTCATTTATAAGAAAAACGTATAATTCCATAATAAAGGTTATTAGTAAAAACAAAATAAAAACTCCAGCAAAGCTAGAACTTCCACTGAGTGACCTCCAAAAACTCTTGTATCAGAGGCACATGGGATATATGCAAATGATCCTTATAAACATCAGGTGTTACAGCTAATTGGTGATTCTGAATGCCCATGACTTGTTTCATCATTTTAATGGACAATTTCAGGCCAATAAAGCCAAACCACACTAGCTGTAGATATGCATATTTCGGCCTTGTTTTGACCTCATCAGCACAGCACAAGCAGAATGTTTGACTAAGCATTAGAAACACAAGGCTGTTATACCCAGCTGATGTCCATTATAATTAGGGTCACTTCAAAAATATCCCAAACAACAAACTAAAACAATGAGTGAGAAGGTCACTGAAAAAACAGTCAGTAAAAACAAAATGAAAACTCCAGCAAAGTTAGAACTTCCACTGAGTGACCTCCCAAACACAGGGCTACTAATGCTTAGTCAAATACTCTGCTTGTGCTATGCTGATGAGGTCATAGCAACGCTGAGATATGCATATCCACAGCTAGTGGGGTTTGGCTTTATTGGCCTGAAATTGTCTATTAAAATGACAAAGCAAGTCATAGGCATTCAGAATCATCAGTTAGCTTAAACACCTGATGTTCATAAGGATCAGTTGCATATATCCCATTTACCTCTGATACAAGAGGTTTGGGAGGTCACTCGGTGGAAGTTCTAGCTTTGCTGGAGTTTTCATTTTGTTTTTACTGATTGGTTTTTCAGTGACCTTCTCACTCATTGGTATAATAAAGGTTATTTAAACTGTGTTATCATTAGCATACAGATATGATACTCATGGGCTTATTTGTAATAAAAGCACATAACTCTGTATGACATTGTAAAAGTTGCCTTATCATCGGCATGCATTTGTGATACTCACAGACTCATTTATAAGAAAAACATATAATCCTGCAATGTATGTGTTAAAACTTCCTTATCATTGACATGTATGCACAATTACTTATAGACTAATTTGTAAGAAACAATGTTATCTCATAATGCATGTTGTTAAAATGCCTTTTTAATGATATAATGAGCTTATCCCCACATGATTCTACTAAAAATGATCCTTCTTAGCTTAACATTCCTAGTAAACAATTACAAATAAATAAATAAAATATATTCATATGCACACACACATGAATACATACATAAATAATCTCCTTGCCACAGAACTTAACATCATTAAAAATATGCATATATGTGGTATCTATCTTCAGCAAAACTGCACAGGAAGCATATTTAGAGACCATCTAGTATACGTTTCAAAGCCCTGTCAATATACTTGGTACAGACTGCTAACAGATGACTGTATATGGCATACAAGGCATCCTCTGACCCAAAATTGAAGGATTTACTGCACCTCGGCAAATCAAATGTCATCAGAAAGACTCAGTCTAGGAATCTAAACCTCTTATGCAACATCAACAGACAGCTCAGAGGGAAAGGTATATCTTGCAGAGGTTACTGATGCTCTGGAACAGACTCCCAAACCACAGAAAACAGTTCATTCCTGGCCGTATTTAAGTGCAACTTGAATCTATAGATGGGAAACAGAAAAGTTACGACAGTACTACCCTCTGTACACACACACAGTTCCTAGGTTCTTTACCCCATGCATTGGTCCCCTCAAATTATCTGTGGTATGAGCCCAGTTATTCTCATTGGGATGAATAAATAATTATTAACCAAGGGATGGGCAAGGATAATCTGTAACCAAATGGGATAGGTTAAGACGATCATAAAAAGGGAGAATGGCTAGGCTTAAAATGGCCTACAAGGGCAGCTAACCTAGTACTTACCTATGAACCTATATGATCTTTTTTCGGCTAATCCTTTCAGACAATAACACAAGCAAATAACATGGTATAACCTACTTCATGTATCTGTCTCTCAAAAGTAACATCAGATCAATCTGACAGGACTTACCTGTCAAGAACTTGCACTATATGCTTGCAAATAGAGCACAGCATTGCTGGCAGTCTGCATACGTTTTCCTGGATATAGGCTTCATCATCATACCCACTGTGACAGTGAGGCTTCTAGATGTATGCTCTAGACAGAAATGTATCTAAGACTTTCCAGCTCTTCAGTATCAACCCGGCAGTTGAAAATGTATTAATTCCTCCTACTTCATTAGTGAGAATGCTGATGTGCCCTTGAAATGTAACTGTGCTACTAAATATCTGGACTCACAACAGTAAGATGAAAGATTCACAATGCAATGCCAATGTCACTAAATCTCCTTCATGAACACTTTCAAATGTTCTTTTTATTCTTATAAACTCTTAGAAGTACTGAACTTTGCTAAAACTGCTACTTAACTTACTCTCCGGTTATGCAGATGAATCAAGTAACTTTGGAAAAAATCAATTAGTATTAAACACATTCTTCTAGATGCACAGGATCAGACAAAATAGTGAAAGATACATTTTTTTAATTTTCAGAAAGTTTTATTTTCATCCTCCAATCAAACAATAGAAATATTTTATCAGTGGAAAAAAATTCTTAAACTATATAGTAAACATCTTTGATACTTATCAGTATTGTATCAGGTCTTCATATTTATATAAAATAAGCTAAGCAATTGCTAACATATGTTATTTGTACCATTTTTAGTTTATTTCAACATTTCTCAACCAAGTTTATTTAAACCTATTACTTAAATTTTTTAAATTAAACAAACAGTGTTGCTTAAAATCATATACCTTATTAATGTGCTTTTATACAGTGGGCACAAACATTCGCAAGCATTACAAAAAGGCATTGTTGTTGAGCATTTTTTTTATAATAAGGAGATATAAAAACCGCTACAACTTTTCAAATGAAAGCTGTGTTTGACAAATTAAGGTGACATTACCATTGTAGTCCTAGTAGAATTCCATTTCACTGATTCCCCTGACAGTATGTTGAAATGTTTTTATGAGAAGTCCCATCAAAAGTAAAAACTGGGATGTATGTATTATAAAAGGAAAAAGGAACAAGAGCTAATAATTGCTTTTCATCTTTCTCTTGACCATCATGCATTTTGAGTAGGTTCTCAGATAGTATTAAGAAGTAATCCAAATGGGAGGCAGGCACAACGAGGGAATTCCTTGGATCCATCATTGGAGGTCCTCATAGCATTTGGTTGACCTTCAAACATTTTCCTGACCACTTTACTACTGACCGTTTTCAAGAGGATTGTTATCTAAACCATTGTTTTTGCTCCCTGCACATAAATACATGTATCTCAAAAAAGGTTTAACAGTTTCTACTGAAATTCTCAGGCAATAGTGAACCTAAAAAGTCATTAACTTGTTTTCCCACAGTTAAAGGCAAAGAAACTACTGCAGAGTTATTCCACAACAAATACAAAGAATAAAGTATTACTTTCATTTCAAATATTATTTTTATGTTGAAGTTACAATAATATTATATATCATGGTTTTGATAGATTTACTATTTGTTTTTCTGAAAAGAACTGAAAAGCGATGTTGTAGTTTTCGACTGTGTTTTGACAATTGTTGCAGTGTGCCAGTTTCAAATGTCCATTCTGACCTGAATTTGACCTGACTTCTAAATTACTTTGTCTCTCTACTGTTTCAATATTGTGAAATTTTCAAAACACAAGACCTGGATGGCCAGCCTTATATTGCATAAAACATGAAGAAGTAGCAATAAGGGAGATTAGACAGCAGAATCTCATTTATATCTGCATGACACCCAGAGCAAGTAAAATATGAGTGTTTTGCAATAACACTTAAAATAACAGAAAATATCACTTATTTAAGAGAAAACAATAGTTTTGTTTCTTATTTTATTTGCAGAAACACTAATAATATGATTCAGCTATACACTGACTTGAGCAACTTTGAAAATATAAAACATGCAGGTTTGTTGGGAAATGAATGGCAAAAACAGAGTAATGTAGGACCATATCTCTGAAAAACATTTTAAATATTATTGCAAATTTCAAACACTATTTCCATTACTATCAGCTACAAAATGTATCGATTCCAGGTGTGATGCCCACCACTGCTAACAATATGTGATGGCCACCAATAGGTGCCATCCCCACAATGGGCCAGTAATCAAGGAGCCTGAATCCTTACCACTGACACTGACGAAGGGGGGTGTGCACCTGAAGTATAAATGAATACACTCAGTATTTTCAGATGCAGATCACTCTGCAACAAGTACAATTTCCCTTAAAGGCACACAGGAAACACACTTAGCCTTGGGTCTGGATGTCTCTATATCTGTCTCCCTCCAGGTCCCCAATAAGACTCTCCACTGGTAAAGCTGTAGGGTCAGGTCCTTGGCCAAGTGTCCAAGCCAAGTCCTCCAGTAACTTCTCTGTGAACCCAGTGCTTCGTGTCCCTGCCCCAAGTAGCTGACATGCACACACGCACACACGCGCACACACACACACACACACACACACACACACACACACACACACACACACACACACACACACATTGAGAGATTTGATTTTTCACACACACACACACACACACACACACACACACACACACACACACACACACACACACACGCACACACCTGGGGAAGGCTGGTACAGATATACCTACTGTGCCCCGTTCTGCCCAGTGTATAAGGTATTTATCACTGCCACAAAACACTTCACAATCTGCTACTCTAAGGCCCTTAACAAAGGGTGTCCAATTATGCTGTCTAATATTAATATTAATACAATGGCAGTAGTTCACCAAGATGGCTAGGCCTTCTGCAGTGACCCACACAGTGTCACCAAATAATATAAGCACTCCCCATGGTTAGATACTTTCTACAAACACCAGCCACAATAAAAGTTGTAACTTTATTTAATAATAGAAAATAAAAGTACATTAAAATACTGACTATATATTCACAGTAAACCACAGAGTTCACATCACAGGAAATATTGAAACATTAAACTTCTGTTTATCTCAGTTGGAGTGACCCAAGGATCCATACTAGGGCCCCTTCTTTTCGCCATCTTTTCCAATGATCTAGCCTCATCCACAACACATGCTAAAGTAGTTTAGTATGCAGACAATTCAACTTTAATCTGCTTAGCAGATAACTTACCAAACCTCCAAATAGCAGCCAAACAAGCTTTTAATGATATTGAATCATATCTAAGTAAATCACAACTAAGCCTCAACCCCAAAAAGACACAGCTAATACTATTTACCAGTAGCAAATGATCACTTACAACCCCTCCTTTCACCATTCTCTCAGCAAACAACACAGTCACCCAACCAGATGAGCACACAAAATTCCTCGGCATGACTATCGAAACCAAACTCAGATTTGACCAACACATAGCTATCACAATTAAGCTCACTTCAAACTTGACTCAATGTACAGAAGTAAGACATTCCTCACTGACAACACCAGACTAGCCATATTCAGAACCTTCCTCCTCTCTATTCTCCTTTATGCTTTCCCCCTCTTTACCAAATTATAAAAATAAGACTTAACCAAAATGGAAACAAGCCACAACAAAATAGCCCACTTCACAGCCAACCTTCCACACCAAGCCCACCATTGTGTTGTTCTGCATAAATTAAATTGGCTTGAGCTACCTAACCTTCTCCATCTCTACCAACTTAAATTCCCACACAAAATTATCTTGTATTCTGACAAGTGCCCATCCCTTAAGGAACTTGTTGTTCCCTACTTATGCCCACAAAGTCTAAGATCTACAGACAGAAACTTTCACACAGTAAACAAAGCTAACAACACTCACAGTGAAGCCCTATTCTCAAATCAAATAGCCAAATTATGGAACTCTCTACCCACAGCCTCCAAAACACTCCTGAATCTACCAATTTCAAACAGCTACTATTTGAACATCAATCCAAAACTGGCATTGCTCCTGCACCAAACCTGACTGACAAGACTTCTATAAATCTCATCACACTGTGCACTCCTTACCTCATTTTCTCCCTCTCCTCAGTATTATTACTACTCAAAAAAATATATATACATATATATATATATATATATATATATATATATATATATATATATATATATAGGAAATCTCATTTATTCATAACTATCATGTAATATGTACAGAGTTCTAATTTTATTTTTCTCACAGTGATCTTTACTGAAATTCTTGTGTGTTTTTCTTTTTGAACCTGTATCTATCTACTAGAAAACTATATTGAATACTTCTTTGTATAGACTAGTTGATGTGTATTCTGCATCTTCCTATACATACATATATATATATATATATATATATATATATATATATATATATATATATATATATTTGTACTATATAATTATTATATTTTGCTTATATTTCTGTGGAGCTTTTCTCCCCAGGCCCCCGCTGAAAATGGGCTTCTGTCCCAGTCAGACTTTCCCAGCAAACAAATGTAAATAAATAAATAAATAATAAATAAAAAGCACATTCATGGACAGACTCAGACAAATAAAGAAAAACAATCTAAACTATCCTTCACTATATTTCTGACTGAATCTAAGAGAATTTTATTGTTTCCAAGTTAAATTACTTACTACAGCCAAGGCAAGATGCTGTGGGAGATGGTCTTTCTAGTCAGCCTTCTCAAACAGAATACTCAATACTCTGAGATGTCTCTTTGTAATATCTAAAATATAATTTCCAAGAGGGCTGGCAGAATGATTTCATCTGGTCACCTGACTTTAGGTTCTCACAGTATTCCCTTTTGAAGCTGAGACAGGAAGTTAGCACAGCCAGCCACAATACACATCCAAATGTTTATGGCAGTACCTGGGGCCTCCCCTTTTTCACTGAGCTAAAGGACAAAGGCTCTTCCTCAAACCCATTGACTCTGGTCCTGTTCAGTACTGTGGGGTAGGTGCCTTTTAGTGGTTTAATAGCTCATTTACATTTCCCTTATTTTTTTAAAGTTAAACTCTGTTGTGCCAATATCCTCTATTAAAACATATACATTTAATTCAGCTACAGCTGCACTGTTGATACATTTCAAGACAAGTAAAGTTCACAAATACATTTTCAGCACACACATCTATACACAATCAGTTTGATATACAAATGACATGCAGTTCTAATACATTTGTAACACAAGCATCTTGTATAAATCAATTTGATATTTGAAGGACATATCATTCTTTACAAAACTTTAGCTGGCTATACTGGCACTTGCCCATGTCATCACATTTCTCTACCCCACCCAAAGACTCAAGCTAGTTTTTCAAGTGACCCTTGAGAAATGTGGCTTGAGAGAAATAAGCCTATCTGGGAATATGTTAACCCATTCCCTGTCTTGAGAGCCCATCTGTGTTGGCATTGCTGACCCCACTATGTTGTTGTACTGTCATGTCATATGCTTGCAATCCTAAGCTCCACGTTAATAACTTGGCATTTTGCTGGCTGGCTCTGTGTAGCCATGTTAAGGGATTGAGATCTGTAACTACAGTGAATTTCCTTCCATACAGATAAGGCTGAAGTTTCTGCAGTGCTCATAATACGAATAGACATTCCATTTCTACAGCTGCATAGTATTCCTCCCTGGGTTGAAGTGTATGGCTAAGATATACCAGCTGGGTGCTCTTCTCCCTCTGAGGAAACCTGGTTAAGTACAGCCCCACCCCATGGTTTGAAGTATCCACCTGCACAGCACATTCTTTGCTGTAATCTGGACTGGCTAACACAGGGGGCTCCTCCGAAAGCTCCTTTAAGTTTCTGGAATGCCTGCTCACATGCCGGGGGTCCACAATACCTTATCTGACCTGTTTTTTTTTTCTTAACAGGTATGTGAGGGGAGCTGCTATTGTACTATAATAGGGGACAAACTTTCTATAATACCCCACTATCCCTAAGAATGCCCTCTCCTGCTTTTTGGTAACAGGGGCAGGTCATGCCTGAATGGCTTCCACTTTGGCAGGTTCCGACCTGATCCTACCGAACCCCACTCTATGTCCCAGGTAAGAGACCTCTGCTATACCCACATGACATGTACTTGGGTTAATGGTCAACCCTGCCTTCTCCAGTCTGCCCAGCACCTCTCTGATATGCTGAAGGTGCTCTTTCCAGGAATGGCTGTAGATGGCAATATCATCCAGGTAAGAAAGGGCATAATCTCCTGCACCAGCTAGGATATGATCTACCAGCCTCAAAAGTCACTGGGCCATTTTTCATCCCAAAGGGCATCTTTGTGAACTCATACAAGTCGAAAGGAGTCACAAAAGCTGACCTCTCTCTAGCACTGGGAGTCAAGAGCACCTGTCAGTAGTCCTTGGTAAGATCAGTAGTGATCAGATACTTATCCCCACCCAGCTGCTCTAGGGCTTCATCTGTCCTAGGCATGGGGTAATCATCTGACTCTGTGTGACTATTTAGTTTCATGTAGTCCACACAGAACCTGGTGCTGCCATCCTTCTTTGGTACAAGCACCACTAGGGAAGCCCAGGGACTGCTGGACTCCTGGATTACTCCCAGTTCCAACATCCCCTGTATCTCCTCCATCAGAGTCTGACTCACTCAGGCACCCTATAAGGGGCCTGCTTTATAGGTCTTTGAGGCCCTTTATCCACATGGTACTGCACCAGGCGGGTGCACCCTAGTTTCCCAGTGAACATGCCCACAAACTCCTGTAACACTCCTTGAATTTCTTGAACCTGGGTAGGGGATAGCTGCTGGGACATTGCTACCCCTTCCACTGAGGTGTCAGTTTGAGCCTCACTGAGGAGATCTGTCACCAGACCCCCCTCAGTCTCCTCCTGCCATGCACTGTAAATACTCAGCACAAGGGTCTCTCTTTCATGGTAAGGCTTCATCATGTTAACATGGTACAATTGTGCTCCTGCATCCTGCCTAGCAGTTCTGCCATGTAGTTAACATCACTGACCTTCCTTACCACCTTGAAGGATCCGTCTCAAGCTGTCTGCAGTTTATTGTGTCTGAAAGGAATGAGAACCATCACCTGCTGCCCCACAGCATACTCTCTGGCTCGAACATTCCTGTCACACCAGACCTTTTTCTGCTGCTGGGCTCCTGCCAGGTTCTCATAGACCAAGCCCATGAGTTCCCTAAGCCTTGTCTTGAGTTTTAGGACATATGCCACAAAGACTCCTTGTGGGGAGTAAACTCACCCTCTCACTCATCATGAAACAAATCTAAAGGGCCCTCACCCTAAGCCCATACAGTGACTCAGAGGGTAAAAAACCTGTGGATTCCTGTGGAACTTCTCTGTAAGCAAACAATAGATGGGGCAAATATCTGTCCCACACCCTATTAAACTGGTCTGCGAATGCCAGTAGCATTGTCTTTAGCATAGCATTTAACCTCTCCATAAGACCATTAGTCTGCAGGTGGTAGGGGATTGTCTTTTGGTGCTTCACCCTGCAGCTCTGTAACAGACAAGCCAGCAGGTCTGACATGAAATTGGCACCTCTGTCAGTCAGCATTTCTCTTGGGAAACCTACCCTGCTGAAAATCTCCACCAAAGCATTTGCCTTGATGGAGGACAGAGCTACCACCTCAGGATATCTAGTAGCATAAGCTACTACCACTAGGATATACTTCTTCCCTGTGGAACTTGGTGTACTCAGAGGCCCCACAATATCCATAGCTACCCACTGAAATGGTTCCTCTATTACAGGCAAAGGCATCAAGGGAGCTTTGACTTTATCTTCCCGCCAGTACCCTGTTGCATCCCTGGCAATTCCAGGCCAATACAAATTCTGCATAATACATCTCTTGGTACACTTTATGCCTATATGACCTGCAAAGGGGATGTCATAGGCTATTGCTAGAAGTGCCAGATGGTAGGCTCCGGACACTACCAACTGCTGTCTTACCTCACCTTCTAGCCCTCCCTCAGGGGTCCACTCTCTATACAGTAACCCTTTGTTCCAGTATACAGAATCCCCTTTTCCTTGAGAATCAGGTGTCTCCTTAGCTACCTCTCTCAAACCTTATAATGTAGGGTCTGGGAGTTGAGCCTGTCTCAACTCTCTCTTTGTACCTCTTGCCAGCTCCTCCTCTACAGAAAGTCTTTTATCCTCTCACAGTGGTACCTCACTATCATCGTGGGTACTATGACTCACCTCTGCCCTTGCAGTCACTCTGTCCAAGGGAACATCAGTACCCACCACTGGCTGTGGCTCACCTTCAGTCTCACTGCTACAGAGTACTCCCTCCCTGAAGTAGCGACATAACCAGTCCTGGCTTCAGGTGTGTAGTCTTTCTGAGTCTCCCCAGGCTACCAGACCCACATACCTGTCTTCAAGCCTGACTGCATGTCACTGCATGCACACAAGGTACTGCATTATCAAAATCATTACTTGTCAAGACATCTGCAGGGATATCCTCATACACACCTACTTGCTTGCTTCATTCCAATGTGAATCCTGGCCAAAGACATTTGGAATGGGATACCTCCTAAAGCTCTGACTGGATTGGACTGCCCAAGCAAGTACTGCTCCTCTTTAACTACTGCAGGCTTCACAATGGTTACATCAGAGACTGTCTCTCTCTTGGCACTGGCCAGTTTTCCATCTACCAAGATTGGATATAAACTCTGCTTGGTACCCCTGTTGTCTCCAGACAACCTACCACTGGCATTCTGTTATTCTCACTTTGCTGGCTCCCCAACCTTTTGTTCCACACCTCATCTTCATGGACATCTATATGCTACATGGTCCCATTGGTTACATTTAAAACATTTAACCCTTGATCCTGGCCATGTACCTGAACTAGTGGCTTCCCCTGTTACTGATGGACTTTGTTGAGCCAGTTTGGGTTTCCCATTATGAGTTCTCTTATATCCATGTGCAGCACTGGGTAGCTCTTTCCTGTGCAGTGATAACCTGCTTGCTAGGTATAGATTTCCCTTTTTCCCCCAACTCATTTGCAGAGTTGCATTCCCTGTCTGCCAACCAGATTCTCATGTACTGAGGCAAAGTGCTAAGGGCTTGTTCCCTTACCAAAAGGTCTGCCAGCCCTTGAAAAGTGGTGACCTGACACACACTCACCCACCTATGAAAATAAGTGCTTAGTTCATCAATATAATTACAATACACTTTCATCTACCTTGTGTATATCTTCATGAAACCTTTTTGCTGTAAGCTTCAGGTGTTATCTTAAAACATTGTAATAAACATTGCTTCACTTTTTCATAATCTAAACAATCAGTATCAGGCAATTTAGAAACAACAGCTACAGCTTTACCATGCAGAAAGGGGGTAAGAAACTGTACCCAGAGCCCTCGTTCAACATTATACTTTTTGCATACTCTTTCAAACATATGAATAAAACTATCAAAATTATCACCTTCTTGGTACTGTGGAAGAAATTTACTGACCTTTAGTGCTTCTGTGCTTCTGGGGTACAGTTACTTCCTTCCCCATTGCCTCCATGACCCTGGTGAAGGGTCAGCATTTCCTTTTCATGTTGCCTCTGCCTCTCACGTTCTTCAGCTTCCGACATCTTAGTCTCTCTTTTTCTTCAGCCTTCAAATGCCACATTCACTCTGCTCATTCTAATTCCAACCATTTGGCCCCTGGTTCAAGTGTCTTTAACTCCAGAGGGATTTTTATGGCCACTGAGGAAAAGTTGAACTGTTCTGTTTCAACAGCTGCAAGTCCCCATCAACAGACTGGTTATCCTCCTGGTTGCTGGTCTGTGCTGTTATCATTTCCCCTTTAGTCAGACTGGCATGCCCCAGACCTTTGGCTTGGCACATCTCAGCCAACTGGTTCCTTGTCAGCTTGCCATAATCCTCTGCTGACATCCTAGCTTGCTCTCCCTAACTAACTAAGCTTAAAAAAGTAAATAAATAAAACTACTGCGATATGAAAGTCTGAACGTCTACCATGTGGCTGCTTGAAAGTACAAACACCTTCTTTAGTGACCACTGCTTACAAGCTACAGGAATTCAATATCCACACCACTGCTTACCAATGTGTGAGCATGTGTTAATCCCTCCACTGCCAACCAATAAATGTGAAGCCCACCACTGTTACCAATATGTGATGGCCACAAATATGTGCCACCCCCATGCTAGGCCAGTAAACAAGGAGCCTGAATCCTCACCATTAACACTGGAGAGGGATGTGCACTTGAAGTACAAAGGAATACACTCAGTACTTCCAGATGCAGACCGCTCTGCATCAAGTACTATTTCCCTTATGAGCACACAGGGAATGTACTCAGTCTGGGGTCTGGATGCCTCTATATCAGTCTCCCTCCAGATCCCCAATAAGCATATCTTAGTAGTAGCATAGACTAGATCCAGGCCTGCTGAATCTAGCTTTGTTTGTATCACTTAAGCACTAATCCAGGCCTTCTTTTTTGGAGAAGGTTCCCCTGCACCCCAGTGGCAGGAGTGTGCAGTTAGAACTTGTTTGAATGAAGACTTCAGGAACAGGGCTCAGTTTTGAGATTTTTTACTGGTTAATTGGGTAATTTGTTTAAAAGCCTTTTTCTGATTGCTTGTAGTCATCTAAAGCTGTTTTAAGTGTATTTTTTACTGTTTGTAGTCATTTAAAGCTGTTTTAAGTGTATTTTTTACTGTTTTTGCCTTATCTTTTAAAAAAAAATGTTCCTTGTTTCCTACCTTTCTAATTTAGTATAGTCCAGTTTTCAGGCTAGTGCTGAATTCACGGCTGTGTTACAATTTTCTGAGCTGCCCATACCTTACTTGGATAGAGGGAGGTTTCTCTGTTCACCTGTGAGAGAGGGGAGCTTTGAGCAGCCATCTGTCCCTGGAGGAGTGGTTCCAGCCCAGAGGTTAGCAGTTTATAGGCCATTTCGGGCTGATTTCTATCTCTTTCATTTCCCTGTTGTAAAAAAACACTTTTGCACGTCCGGGCAGCGCTGGTTAGCTAGGGCTAAATTTATCCCGGCTCCACCAAGTCTCCTCTTCAGTTTTTCCCTTGAAAGTAGTCTAACTCTCAACCTAAGCACTTAAAAAGCATCCTACAGTCCAGCACTTGCTCAGACCTAATAGCAAGCAGTAATATACCCCGACCCTTGATTGCCCAGCAGAGCAAGGCTCATTATTCACCCCTCACCAACCAAGCGACTAAGCAGCTCACCCTACTATTCAGGCATGACCAAAGGGGAATTTCAGGTATACTCTCCAGTCCAGCTGGTGAACCTGGGTATCCTGAGGCAATGTTACAACTGCCTCATGTACACAGACAACCCTCTCCTCCTACCACAAAACATTAACATATGCGAGAGATGCAATTATATAGCTAAATTGGAGGCTAAGCTCTCTCCACCCAAGACTGGAACAGACAGTCATGAGGAGAAGGTTAACACTTGCACCACACCTCCAGACTCACACAGACGTACTAAACCAGCCCTGGCAAAAAATACACATAAATACATCATACTCAGAGGCTCTAAATAAAAACCTACAAAAGCATCACAGACCGCCAAAGCAGACACCCAAAAAACCTGCACCTCCCATCACAAACCAGACAACACATAAAACACAAAATCAGTGCGCCGCACAATCACAGCCCTTAAGGTGAAATAACATACCTAACACACTAGTAATAGGTGACTCTATAGTCAGGCACACTGATGTCCCACTCACTAGGCTGGACAAGGAGAAGGTTACTGTTATGTGCCTGTGGGGAGCCAGAATCCGCCACATAACACAAGCACTCAGGTCACTCCGGAACAAATACAAATATGACTCTGTCATTGTTTATGTTGGTGTGAATGACCTGAGACATACCTCCCTGGACTACATCAAAAGAGACATGGAAGAGCTCTCTGATCATGTATCCCAGGTGGGTATGACCCTGACCATGAGTAGCACCCTGCCCTCACCAAGAATGATACTGCAGTATAAAGAAAAAATGATCAATTTCAACAATTGACTAAGCTTCTGGTGTCATTCAAAGGGGATCCAGTGTCTGTCAGCCTGGGACAACATGCTCAAGAGGCCTCGTTGCTTCCCAAGAGACAGCTTGCACCTGTCACCCCTAGGCTTTCAAATACTGGCCAAGGCTCTTGCTGCCCCCATAGTGCCTTTTTATAGGCAAGGCTCAAAAGTCACCCACCTCCGTAAACAGTACAAATAAAGACAATTAGGGTTATGCTACTTAACGCCAGGAGTTTAAATCTCAAAATGGAAGCGCTCGAAGCACTCCTCAGTATGGAGAATGTCGACATCTGTGCAGTAACTGAAACCTGGTTCAAGGCTCCACAGAGCACCCCAGGACTACCTGGCTACAACTCATACCACACATTTCAGCCACAGAACATGGACCGAAACACAAAAGGAGGGGGTGTATCCATATTCATCAAGGATACCTACACCTCCAGGTTAGTGGCGCAGCATGATACCTCCGAGATCATCCATGTGCAACTAACATCAGGCAAATCTGCAATGCAAATGGTGGCCTGCTACAGATCACCCTCCATGACCCAGGACCACCACTCCGCCTTTCTGGAGACACCGTAAAACATGAAGGTCCTACCGAACACCCTGATATTGGGCAATTTCAATTACCCTACCGTTAACTGGGAAAACTACTCAAGTACAAACTCCCAAGTCCAGCGCTTCCTGGAATTTATCAACTCAAATGCCCTGGATCAGCTGGTAAACTCCCCTACCAGAGGTGAAAACATATTGGACCTGGTCATCACCAACATGGGCGACAGGTGTTCCACACCGGAGGTCAACCCGTCACTGGTTAGATCAGACCATAAACTAATCACTCTGGATGTCCACACCACACCACCACCTCCAACCAAGGAAACCACAGTGAAAAACTTTTCTATAGCAAACTTCACCTTACTTAAGACAGAGGTGGTAAGTTTCATAGCCCCCCACGCTAAAGGATAACAGTGTCCAAGATGCAGGAACCTTTACAAATGCACTCTATGAGCACCTACAAGGATGCATGGATTGTGCCATCCCTAGTAAAACCAAGACTCACTCCCCTAAGAGAAGGAAACCAGTCTGGTGGACCCTTGCCATAAACAGGCTATACAATAGAAGAAGGAAACTAGTTCAGAAAAAAAAGCAAATCCCAAGAAGGAAAGACATCCCTGATCAGTATCAGTAAGAAAGTAAGGTCCCTCATAAAATCCTCCAAGGCTAACTTTGAAAGAAAAATAGCCAAGGATTTGAAAGATAACCACAAAGCCTTCTTTAGCTATGTCAAGAATCTAAGTGGCAACTCGCAGATATGCTCTGAGCTAGTGCAAAACAGCACAAAATATACTGAACCCACTGATATTGTCAACATCCTGGCAGATAGATTCAGTGCAGGCTTCACCCCCCTCTCACCCCCAAAAGGGCCCACAACAATACCGTAAAAGTGTAGTGTCCCAGAAATCACAGATACACAGGTGAAAACAGCCCTTTCAAAAGCCAAAAGCACAGCATCATTGGGGCCAGATGGTGTCCCAGGCTGCGTCTTGCATGAACTACAGAAGGAACTAACCCTCCACCTAAACACACTGTTCAGCCACAGCCTCTCCACAGGCTACGTGCCCATAGAATGGCACACAGCAACTGTTATTCTGCTTCACAAAGGAGGGGCAACAACTAACCCTGGTAACTATCGCCCCATAAGCCTGACTAGCTTGGTCTGCAAGGCTATGGAGCGCATCATCATGGAACTCATTAACAAGGACATTGGCAACCTCCAAACACTTGACCTGACCCAGTTCAGCTTTGTTAAGGGCAGATCATGCCTACTAAATCTGGTTGACTTCTTCGAGACAGTCACCAAGGCCATAGATGAGGGGAAGGTAGTACACACAGCCTACCTTGACCTCGCCAAGGCTTTTGACACCATTCCCCACTCGGGAATTATAGAAAAACTCACCAGCCTGAACATAAGCAACTACATCACAAGATGGGTTGCCAACTGGCTTACAGACAGAACTCACACGGTAAGAATAGCAGGCTCCAGGTCAGACTCTAAACCAGTCACAAGTGGTGTCCCACAAGGCTCGGTCCTGGGACCCCTACTGTTTAGCATATACTTCTCAGAAGTACAGGCAAACAAAGGAGGATTATGGCTAACCAAGTTCACCGATGACTGCAAACTGGGAGCCATAACTGACTCTCCGGCTGACATGGACCATTCTCCAAAAGGGCCTTACTGAGACAGACACCTGGTGTCAAAGTCATGGTCTCAAGCTAAATGCCAAAAAATGCATAGTCATCCCATTTGGGAAAAACAAAACACCCATGAATTACCACATAGGTGGCAGCCCCCTTAATACAGAAGAGGTAATAAGAGATCTGGGGACCCAGGTAGATAGTAATCTCTCCTTTGACAATCATATTGCCAAAGTAGTCAGAAAATCCTTCTATGTAGCTCATCTAATTACTAAAGGGTTCGCATCTAGAAATAAAGAGGTTATAATGCCCCTCTGCTCGTCACTCATCAGACCCATCATAGACTACAATGCCCCGTTTGGGATGTACCTCACAAGACACTTCCAACAGCTGGAAAGACCACAAACGTATCTCACCAAGAGGATTACTGGCCTCAAACATATGTCCTATGCAGCCCGACTGGAAAAACTCCAGCTGTACTCAGTGACATATCGCTTACTCAGAGGTGACCTCTGCCTGACTTACAAAGCCATGTCCAACTCAGAATTGATGGACATGTTCCACCTAAAGAAATCCAAGTCATCGCGAGCCACATGCTCTAGTGAGCTAAACCTCGCCACAACAATAAATAGAACATGCTGGAGGGATAGATTCCTGTCACAGAGACTCCCCATGCTTTGGAACAAAATTCCTAACTACATTAGGCAGAGCCCCTGACTAACACTCTTCAAGAGAAACCTTGATGAGTGGATGGGTAACAGAAAATACACTCCTGGGATAACTTCATTGGCTCTTCTTGATAGAGGCTCAGTTAATTAATCAATGGGGTGGTGAAAGCTGACACACACTGGCTAGGCTTATAAATGCACTCAGGCAGATAGCCTATTACCTACCTATGAACCTATGAACCTAAGACTCCCCACTGGGACAGTTCTCAGCCAAGTTGTCCAAGCCAAGTCATCCAACACCCTCTCTGTGAATCCAGTGCTTTGTTTCCCTGTCCCAAGCAGATGACATACACACACTGAGAGATTTGATTATTCACAGACACACACACACACACACACACACACACACACACACACACACACACACACACCTGGGAAAGGCTGGCACAGATGTACCTTCTCCCTTCTGTCCAGAGTATAAGGTAGTTATCACTGCCACCAGACACTTCACAATCAGCCACTCTAAGGCTCTTAACAAAGGGTGTCCAATTATACTGTGTAATATTAATACTAGTACAAATAGTAGTAGTTCACCAAGATGGCTAGGCCTTCTGGAGTGGCCCACACAGTGACAACAAATAAATATAAGCACTCTCCAAGGTTAAGCACTTTCTACAAGGACCAGCCACAATAAAAGTGTTAAGTATATTTAATAATAAATAATAAAATTACATGAAATACTGAATAGATATTCACAGTAAACCACAGAGTTCAGATCACAGGAAATATTGAAAAGAATATTGATGGACAGACTCAGACAAATAAAGAAAAACAATATCTAAACTAAGCTACACTATATTCCTGACTGAATCTAAGATAATTTTACTGTTCTCTAGTTACTGTAAGGCAGGATGCTGTGGGTGAGGGTCTTTCTAGTCAGGCTTACCAAACAGAATACTCAATACTCTAAGATGTCTCTTTGTAATATCTAAAATATAATTTCCAAGGGGGTTGGCAGAATGACCTCATTTAGTCATCTGTTTCTAGGTTCTCACAGTATTCCCCTTTGAAGCTGAAACAGGAAGTTAGCACAGCTGGCCACAATACACATCCAAATGTTTATGGCAGTGCCTAGGGCCTCCCCTCTTTCACTGAGCTGATGGACAAAAGCTCTTCCCCAGACCCAGTGACTTTGGTCCTATTCAGCACTTTGGTGTGAATTTTAATGGCTTAACAGCTCATTTACATTTCCCTTATTTTTCTTAAACTCTGCTATGCCAGTATCCTGTATTAAAACATATGCATGTAATTCAGCTATAAAAATACATGTACGTTTTTCTTCATTTCAGCAGGGTGCACTGTTGATACATTTCAACACAAGCAAAGCCCACAAATACATTTTCAGCACAAGGATCTGTATAAAATCAGTTTGATATACAAATGACATACAGTTCTAATACATTGTAACACAAGCATCTTGTATAAAGCAGTTTGATATTTAAAGGACATATCATTCTTTACAAAACTACAGCTGACTATGTTGGCACTTGCATATATCATCACACCAGGTATAACGACAGGTCTACCACAAATGCTTGTATGCTAGTGGTTCATAAAATACAGTTGTGTAAGTAAATTTACCATAAAACTAGATGTTTGAATGATCACTGCTACAGCAGCATAAGCTTTATGGGTTATAGCCTGTCAAGGATATAACAGCCTGCCAGCTTCCAAAGCTTCAAGGCTCCTTCTATGTGCCCAAACTTTCATACAACTCAAGTGGAGCTGACTAAAGGTGAGGTTTGTGTACCTGAGATGGCTTAGTGGTAAATCACTTTGGCTATGGTGTGCAGGGTCCTGGGTTTGATGCTACCAGTGGCTGCTTATAAGGGGTTGGGAGGGTAGCCTAATAGTTAAGGTGTTTGTCTTAAAAACACAAGGTGCAGGGTTTGAGTCTCACAAGGGATAATTGGGGTAGGCTTAAAATGACTCTCAAAGGCAGTTAGCCTAGTACTAACCTATGAAACTATAAGTCCTTCAGAGCTTTCCTACCAACAAAGAGATGGAATATAAGCCCTGAAAGAACAATGCTAAGAAGAACAAAATATACATAACCACAATCTGGAATAAACAGCATATCAAAAAACATGGAGGGGTAGAGGGAGGTAGTGGTTGCTCCAAACCCTTTCCAAAAAGCCTAGATGAAGCCAAGTCCCTAGGACAAAGGCCCTTGACCCTGCCTGGAATAGTTTTGTCATGATGAGTATAACAAAGGTTAACAGCCTTAGACATAGTCTGTTTTGACACACATTGTCCCTTCTCCTTACCTTCATAAGAAATGAACCATTGATCCAAAATTTTAAAATATTTAGTTCTGTCAAGATGATACCTAAGTTGTCTGTAGAAATCTAAAGTATGGAGTGCCTTGATCATGGCAACATCTTTTTTTACATTTATGTGATTGCATCTGTCCATTGCATCCTACACACTTTGCACTTTTATCCCTCCTAAAATTGTTCCCCGTGCAAAGTTTTAGGCATCTGTGGTAACTGATAGCTTTGGAACATGGAGGAAGACCTGGATTTAGGGATATCTCCTGTCTCCACCAAGTAATTCTTCTCTTCTGACAAATTCCAGCAATGAGATTTGAAAAGACAAAGAGTGATGGTGCTGGGACCAAAGAGACTGTAGATACCACTGTTTATTTCTCATGTGGAGTCTTGCCATGGGTATCATGAGAATCATAGAAGCCATGATATGCAAATTCCTAAGGTATTCCCATGCACTGACTGACGTCCAAGTTGAAAACCCTAAAACTCAATCTAGATATAGATTTAGTGTTTTCCTGTGACAGAAATGCTTTTTGGATCGTAGTGTCTAGTTGACATTCCAGAAACACAATTCTGCAAGACAGAGTCAAGAAAGACTTTTGACTGTTCTCTTGGAATCCCAGCTTGTGTAAGATCGCTAACCTAAGAGAGATTCTGGACATTTTGAAAAAGGCTGCAAAGATAAGCAAGTCATCTAAATATGGAAAAATGTGGATACCCTGTAGCCTTCAATGAGCTATAACTGGAGCTTGACACTTTAAGAATACTCTTGGTGCAGTGGATAGGCCAAAGGGTAAGGCACAGAACTGAAATTTGATCTAGACACTCAGAATCTCAAGAAACACCTGACATCTGGATGAATAGGAATGTGATGATACGCATCTTTTAAATCTAGTATTACAAGGAAAGTTAAATGAAGAAGAAGTACCAATTTGTGAAGTGACATCACTTTGAGTTTGGGCATTATCACAAACAGGTTAAGGAAAGAAAGAAAGATCCAGAACTGGTCTACAAGAATTTTCTTTCTTTGGCACTAAACCCATTCTTGAATAAAACCCTTTTCCCACCTGGGAAGTGGTAAATGGTTGCCTCACTCCCTGGGACAGCATGTGATGAAGCACAGGTGGAAATAAAAGAGTCTGGTCGGGATGATGAGTAATTAATTCCTGGAAAGAAGGAATTTCCTCCCTTTGTCATCTGTAACCATAATGAATGATGTTCGGAACCCATTTGTCTGAAACTATCTGTTGCCAAAGAGTTGAGATTCAGACAGTCTAGAAGATAAAAAAGGAGTGCCAGGTTCAGGGTAGAACAAAGTCTCTTAAATAGTGATTCTGATTTATTGGTTTGAGGAGTCTCTTGGAACCCCTTTGCCATTTTTTCTTAAACATCTGCTTACCTACATTTTGTTGAGACTGTTTATTTTGTTACTTATCAAAGCAGATGCAGAGTTATAGAATCACTTGGAAAATTTGAAAAATGAAGGCTGAAAAATCTTAGGGAGTCCCTATATCAGCTTACCCCTTTATTCACACTTTCTAATCAACTCTGAAGCAGAGTCCAAAAGTTAAATCTGTATCTAACAGATAATTTTAAATCTCATTTTTAACATCAACCCCTCTGTATCCAACAGATAATTTTAAATCTCATTTTTAACATCATCTGGGAAGTTCTGAGAGTGCAGCTATGCAAACTACCTCTAAACAGTACATATGGCCATAGCCCTTGAAGAAGTATCAACAGACTCATGCTACACACTGTGATGCCTATGCACTGGCCCAGTAATCAAGGAGCCTCAATCCTCACCACTAGCAGCAGTGAGGGGTGTCCACATGGGGAGGATAACATGTACACACACAGTAAAGTACAATTTCCCTTAAGAGCACACAGAGATCACAGTCAGTCTGGGGCTGGTTTCTCCCTTTCTCTCCAGACCCCCAATAAGACTCCCCACTGGCATAGCTATAGAGTTCAGATCTCAGCCAAGTGGTCAAGCCAAAACCTCCTGCACCCTCTCTGTCCAACCAGTTCTTTGTGTCTCTGCCCAAGTAGCTGACACACAGACACTTTGGGATTTGAGTTATAAACAAACAGACACTCCTGGGGAAGGGTGGCACAGGTTCTCCAGGTATGCCTCCTTCTACCCAGATTATATAGTAGTACCAACTGCCACCAACCACTACTACCAGTCACTACAAAGGCCCTTACCAATTGATAAGTGTGACTGAGACTTGAAGGCTATTTAGGAGTGGCTTATACAGTATCACCAAATACATGCAAGTTCTCTAAGAGCTTAAATTATCTCTACACAAAACAGCCACAGTTGAAAGGTTTGAAAATATTTAATAATACATAATAAAACAGACAATACTTATTAACTCAACACAATGACATTAGAGAGTTTTCACAGGAAATACTTTAAAACAACATTGTAGGACAGTCTGACATAAATATAGAAAACAGCTAGACTAATCTTGATATTTCTATCTACCTCTAAGAGAAATACTAAGATCCAAGATCCTACTTACAGAGCAAAGCAAGAGTTGGTGAGCTGATGTGTTCAGGTTCAGACACAAATACAAAATGATAAATCTTTGTCTCTGAAAAAGTCTTAAATTGATAATACACATTACTGCTGAATAATTTCAGATTACATTATTCTTGACACTTCTGCTTGTTCCCCAGGTTCACAGAACTTAAAATTTAACATTTATTTGTTATCTGCACCTGCCAGGAAGCCACAGCAATAAAAGATATGTTTCATCTGAAACCTAGTAATTATCTCTGTCTTAGGACAATAGAAAGAATTTCCTGGCCCAGACATCCTGTCTCCGAGCTTGAGATCATACACAGTTGTAAAATTCTTTACTTATCAGCATTCTTCCAACAGCGTGCACTGTGGTTACATTTTTGAAGCTTAGCATATAACACAGATTTCTTACATTTGTGAAACCATCCTGTGGATCATATTAATATTTACAATGACATAGAATTATTTACAAAATTCTATATAGATGGGCTGGCAGCCCCTCAGTTTTTCACACACACAATCAGTAGTGACTTGAACAATGGAAATGAAATTATTTAAGGCAGATTTTTCATCCCGAGAAGAAACTGCAGACAAAACATTCCTCATTCTTTCACAATTAGTCAGGACAAACCTTAAGATATGTGCCTGAAAATTCAACATTCTGAAAATAAAAGTTGCAGAACCATACATTTTTTTATTATACGTATTAGTAATCTTCCCATCCTTATCAGAAATAGTAGGATTGGAATCAACTAAGCGTTTAGGAGCAAAAGCATTAACTACAGCTATAGCTGTTAGATTTGGTTAGTGAAAAGTGTATAAAAAACTAAAAGACTGAGAAACTTTAAACAAACTGCAGACAGCAACACACACACACATACATCCTCCAAGGCAGACAAAACTGGAGGAATGGGTGCAGGTGCTGGAAATTCCTTCTGTAAACACTTATAGTAGTTTCTGGGGAACTGAGAAACCTCAGTGTTCTCCCATTTAAGACACTGGCACATTCTAGAAATAGTCTCTGAGAAACAGAAAACCCCACAGAGATAATCAGAAACTGAGCTCTCGTCTGAGTCTGAATCAGAAATATGTTAAGAAAACCATGTATCTGTCTCTTCACCCCCCTGTCCAGGTTAGGAATTGTGAATCTCTTCAAAAAAGCAATTATTATTCTTTCTTTTACCAGAAACTACCTTACAGGAGGGATCAATAGCCAAATTAAACCATGAGACAGACCCAGAACACTACTCCTGTCTATGGAAATTTGAGTAGATACGTGCTTAGTTTTCTGCTTCTTTTTGACAGGAAGAATGAGGCCAATAGTGTTATTAGTGGCAGCAGGAGTTTCCCTAGGGATGAACATAGCATTCTGACTAAATAGAGAAGCCTTACCTATTCTCTCTCTCTCAGGACCAACAAGACTGGATCTCCCTTGCCCACTGAGAGGACCTCAACAGCCATGGGGAAGTGGCTAAACCCCAGTCTATAGTGGCTGTAGGTGCTACACCAGAGGGATTTGGGGAAAAACATGTATGGTCTGATGTACAACAAATGGCCACTGCAGAGTCACCCACCTGTAGTTAAGGAAAATTGCTAACTTGTGGTGGCAAAAGAGGTTTGCTTAGCATTTTTATTTTGTGACTGGAAGAAGGGCCAACCATGGCAGCAGCAGCAGTTTGTTCCATGCTCAAGCTGAAAATGGTGCCTGTTTCCCAGGGAAGCAAATGTCAGGAAAAGTTTTAAAACAAGTCTTTAAAAATTCACTTTTTTTCCAGATAAACACAGTAAAAATGACTTTAAAATACTATGTCACCCCAAACAAAGTAAAATAAACACAATCTTTCCACAGAGAAAAAGCTTCAGTTACTTTACACAAATTTTAAACTGAAAGAAAAAAAGATTGTTTTTGTTTAAAAGTACAGTACAGTAGAGTCTTTTGACAGCTCATTAAACACAAACTCCCAGCTAACTTTCCTGAAAAGGAAAGCATAAATAATAAACAAAATTATTAAATGGAAGTTTTTTTCCCCAAAAGGGAACTTATCTGCCCAGCAAAGGAGCAGCACAAGCCAACCATCAATCCTCAAAAACCTCAGAAGAGCATACTCTTTGGCAGCAGTAAGGCTCTGAAGGGCTTGGTGCCTAAACGTGTCTTTTAGTCAGGGCTGCTCTAGCTGCCTGACAGGATGGGTGCATAGAAGGTGACCTGAAGCTTTGGAAGCTGGCCAGCTGTTATATCATTGGCAGGATATAACTCATATAGCGAAGGCTACTGCAGTACTGATCAATATGATGGACATCACATTTGCTTGCTGCTGTAAAAGGCAAGTGCCCTAACTCCCATTAGCCTAATTTCACTTAACTATTCACCCATCCAACAACCAAAACTATTAAACAAGTATAGCCCAAATGAAACACTAACTATAACTGTAAAACCACACCCAGCTCCTAACCTGAGTCCTCACTCCAAAAACCTAAAGCTGCACTCCCTCTCCCTACCTTTGAAGTCTCCAATCCCTCCTTAAACCTAAAACTCCAGTCTCCCTTCCTAAACTTAAACTCCTTGATTGTTCCCTTACTCGAAACTCCCAGATCACGCTCTCACCTTAAACTCTCTTCCCTAAACCTGAAACTTCTCAGTTGCTCCCTGTCCTTAAACTCCCTTCCTGCTCCTTAAACCTAAATCCCTTATTGGATTATTGCCTGGAGCTCTAACCTACACACTCTCACCTTCCTTCTCCCTTCCCACTTCCAGTGGTTTTAATGTAAGCAACTCCATTTTCAATCTGTGTGTAAAATAGAAATTACTAATGCGTTAACTATCAGTTAGACATCTAAGTCTAATGGGTCAGGGAAACATTTACTCAAGTTTTCTACTTACATGTCAAATAACAACACAACAAAAAATCCCTTCCACTATGAGTGGACAAAAAAACATCCTCTGAGGACTGGAATCCCTGAACTGCATTCACCGAAAAAATGACGAAAAAAAACAGTTGAATGTATGTCAGACAACAAAAAGTGCCTAAAAGAAATTGAGCTACAATAGGATTAAACATTTAAAAATGCATAGAGAGCTAGATTCATGAATGCCTACACTAAGTGTAAACTGTTCTGAGTGAATAGTGAACACAACTATAACTCCCACCTTATGCCTCCTAATTTTAATTTCCCTACTGATTTTCTTGCAGTCTTAAATATTGAGAGATCCATAAAGGTTACCAGAAAGTATAGACAAGGTGTACACTTAGTATAATCTTTCTGACTGAATAGACAGCTCAACAAATGTAGTAGGGATATTCTAGAATGCTGAATGTGAATCTTCCGTTGTGCATTTTCTTAGATGAGCTACCATTTACAATTCATCTACAGTTCACCGTAATAAAACTAAGCCCCCTTAAATCCCTACTGCAGAGTGGTATCTTAAAGAAGCAATTCTGAATTTTTAGAGAAAAACAAATAAGGACCTCCATCCATGTTGTACATCATGCATTTAAAATACAAATGGTGTGCTTCCTTTTAAATTTGTATCTATTTTAATATAAGTGATATATTTGTTAAAAAACAATATATTTATTAAAAACAGTGTCACTGAATTTCATTGAAAAGTGAGTTAGGACTTTATAGTGACATACTGACTTAGGAAGTATTGATCTCAGTCTATCATCAATATTGGTGCCCTGATGTCCAAGGCACAGCTGTGGGGGTGACAGACTGCTCCCATGTCAGCATTTTTGTTTCTTGCTAGAAGAGCGGGAAGTTTTCCAGTGAAATAATTTGTCCTAATTCATATATAGTATGTTATAGACATTTCCTTGATGATGGTTTGTCATTTGGCATAGTTCTTGTCCCACATTAAATGACTTATGGACCTTTTCGCATAGCAAATTTGTTTTAAAGCTATAATCTCAACATAGATTTTTTACCATTTCTTTAACTGATGCACAAATTTATTTTAAAAATCCAATATGTCAACAATATTAAAAGGAAATAGACAAGAACAGTTTGTACTAGTTGCCACAAGTCTTAATTAAGAAATGTATCCAGCTAGGACAATTTTAGAGCAGATGGGAATACTAGAAATGATGTTTTAATTTATGATTACCTACGCTTTTTAAATTAAGGGGATTTAGCATAAGAATATTATAAAAAGTCAGTTAACTGGGCTTTTAGATAGGGTAAAAAACAGCATTAGTAAAATAACTCTTTACATTGATATGGTTTCCGAGAATAAATATGAGTATTCTTTTGTCACAAAATATTCAATAAACACATACATGTTAAAGAAATATTGATCCATTTTAATTATTGGCAGAGTAGTGCAACTGCATTCTAATGTTTTTTCAAACAACCCAGTCATTGGTGATATTTTACTTCAGTGAAATAAGGCATCTCTGAGTACTTCTGGATAATATATATTCATGTGATAATTGCAGGCTTGTAAATATACTGGAAAAGAAACAAGATTTTTGCTTAGATAGGTTCGTACTAGGTTAACTGCCCTTGCAAGCCATTTTAAGCCTAGCCAATTATCCCCTGTGAGATTCAAACCCTGTACCTTGTGTTTGTAAGGCAAACACCTTAACCATTAGGCCACCCTCCCAAACAGTGGACAACGTGTGTGTTTAATAATTAAAGATTATTTGCAACATTTTAATTTCAACATTGAAACTGGTTTAATTGTTGATTTGCAGTTATGGATATTAGGTGAGTAAAACAACCACATAACTTAATTACAGTGCAGATGGATTTCTTTATGACATTAACATAAATGCGTGCTTGAATCTGTTAACAATTATATATTATTACATATTATTAAATGGCAATAAGCATTCAAGTGTGTAGATATGTAAAAGGATGCTAGAAGACAAAGCTATAGGGCAAAATTTATTAAACACACACATTGTCCAGATCTGAATGATTCTGATTAGTTATCCTTTTGAAGAAGAAACTTCTCTTTTTGGTGAATTAATACATTTTCAGATGTTTTCATTCTAGAACTGGAGAATGAACCAATGGGATGCTATTATTCTTTTAATTAAATGTTTTCAATACATTTTGTTCAGTATTTTGAGAAAGTACTAATGTAATTAATATATTCTTTCTTTTACTCCTTCATTGACTTATTGACTCATTCAGTCATTACCTGCTTAATCCAACTCGCAGTCAAGAGAAAGGTGGAAGCTGACACAACACTGGATAGACACAAGGTTGATGGGGCACAAGCCCAGTGCAGGATGCATGAACATATGCAGACACACACACACACACACACACACACACACACACACACACACACATATATATGCACACAAGCACACACACACATACAGATACACACACTCACATACATTCATGTATATGTGACATGCACACACTTATGGAGAACTGGCAATTCATCTAAAGCACAAAAACAGGAGAGGAAAGCAGAAAAAAAACAGACAGAGGCAAGGAGGACATGTGGAATCCAAACAGAAAGCACACCAGAAGATTCAAACTAAGATAGCAAGCAGTGTGAGGCAGCAGAATGGATAGCTGTATCACTTAGCAGTCTGTAATATTCACTAATTTCCATGCAATAAACTGATTTTACTAATAAAATATCCCACAGTTTATTATTGTTTATGGACTATACTTCTTGTATAATTTTCACATCTTTAAACTATTTGAACTGAGCTGCTTTTTCACTGCTCTGATATGTCACACCATATATCACACCAGCATTTTGAATAAGGTCAAAGTATTTGCTTTTCTTTTCCATTTTGTTTTCATTTCAGTTTTATATTATGGGCATTTGTATCAGCCTATATGTGTGTCTGTGTCTTGGAAATTACTTAATAAATGTTTCAAGATAGCCAAATATACTTAAATAGATTTGTTGATTTTATTGACTAAGTTGATTGCTGCATTACATGTAGAAGTTACTGAGATGATGAATCAAATAAGCTATGATAACCAAATGATGCATTTAGGATAAAATGTTTTACATTAAATAAAAAGCTGGTTATATGTGATCAAGCATGAATGTCAGTGTAACCACCGCTATAGACATTCCTGACAACAAGCCCAGTATATTTTTATGATACTCACTGTATGACTGCATACAAAATGCCACTATTGATATTGTGTTTTAACTCCTAAATTAATAATCAGAAAGTCTTTAAAAAGATAATTACAATATTTTACATCATTTTGCTTGATCTTTCAATAGATGTGCCCCACAATTTAGGACTCAGGATAGCAGAGGGAAAAACGAACACATTCTGGGGTTATGAAATTTTCTATGGGCTGTATGCTCAAATGCTTTATTTAGGTAGTCTTGTTACAGATACAATTTATGGCAGTGTTTTCTATTGTAGACAACTGATATGTAAAAACTACCAGTAGAAAATATCATCTATATTCATTTTTCATGTTAGGACTGAAGGAATCAGTAGTTGTTTAATTGAAAAAATGTGGAATAATAAATAAATGCGAACCAAGAGGGATGACTAATGTGAGAAGAATTTAAACATGTTTATGATTGCTTCATTGCAGAATGTATGATTTGATAATAAACAACTACGAATGTAAGAAGACATACCTCAAAATAGTTCAGTAACTTGCACTTATAAGCACTTTTTTCTGCATCCTAGAACCAAACAAAATAGTATAAAATTCATTACTTTCAGTAAAATGTTAACTGCTGCACCACTAGCAGCACAGTGGTGCAGCAGTTAACATTGGCACCTCACAGCAAGAGGTTCTCCAGTTCGATTCTTGGCTGGGGTACCTTCTGTGTGGAGTCCACATGTTCTCCCTCTATTCGTATGGTTTTCCTTCCACATTCCAAAGATATGCATCTGGAGAGTTTCTCCCCAGGACTCCGCTGAAAATAGGCTCTTTCCTAGTCGGACTTTCCCTGTCAACAAATGTTAAATGAATAAATAAAAAGATGGACTACTGACCTTTGATTGGACTGGTGAAAATTGCTGGAATGTTGGGTCATAGATTGCTGTGCAGCTATCACTGAAAGAGAGTTAGAAGTCTACAGTACTAAAATATGTCTCTGCTACTCTGCGAAAAAGCTATACAACCTGTACAGCCAAATGGAGCAGCTAAAACATTACCTTAAATTATAATTATCCTACTGACACTTGGGTCTTGCTCTTAAATTCCCTGCCACCGGGAGCAATTTAACAAATGTCCTCAATTCCTGCAGGCCAGAAAATGGAGTGGGATGCAGAAGACAATGGATCCCTTTGTCCATTTACACACACACACACACACACACACACACACACACACACACACACACACACACACACGCAAACACACACACACGCACATGCACACACACACACACACACACACACACACACACACACACACACACACACACACACACACACGCACACACACACAAAGAAACACACTGACACACATATGTAACCTGACAGAATACTGCCTCATCCACAGGTTTGAGTACATGCAAATGTATGTGTGTATAAACCTGTCTGGGAACATTGTATGTACAGGGCAAGTCATAGGCGGAGTCAATATACTAGCACACAGTGCCACCAGGTTATAATGACATCCTTATATGGTTTGACCTGTCAGCAGGAATCTCACCCATGATGTAGGTGGTAAAAAGAGATGATAACAAGGATCTAAATTAGCTGGAAAAATAAAACGGAGCTGGGTGTCACCCAAAGTGTATCAGTGTCTGAGATTAAAATAGAAGAGTGAAATAAATGGAATCTTCTGTAATGTAATGCAATACACCTCAATAAGCAATCTGGCCCCAAAATAAATTCAGTGATGATTAGCCATCCTATTCAAATTTCACACTTACTTCTGATTGGTGTACAACCTAAGCATAATTGCTTCAGAGAAGAACCCACTGAAGTCTCCATGTAGAGGATGAACCAACCAAAATACTTATTTTAACTAAATAGAGTTTCCAAATCACACTAGATAGTAATGTATGCAGTGAACAAAGTCCAGTACCATGCAACTAAAGTAAAAGAAGACAATAAACATGGGAAAAGGAAAGGAAAAAGCCCATCATATTCCATGCAATGGAGTAAAGCTGATAATCAAAATAACACAGGCTACTTCAGTACCTAGTTATGAGAAATTTATGAAAGTAAAAAAATAGCATTTGATCCAACTATAATGATAAAAAAACTAGCATTTAGCATTAAAATAGGATGCCCAGGAATAAAGTAACAGTTGGAAGCAAGTTATTAACTAGATCAAGAAACTACAAAGGAGTGAAAATGTCACAGCCATAAAGTAGAATGATGGTATCCAGTCAGACGATCAGCATCAGCTTTATAAATGGTCCTTCCATCCATCCATAACCCACTATTTGCACATAGGGTCAGGGTGCGCATCAACAGTGACCATCATCTGGATTGAATGTTCACACGACTAGGTGGTTAGCTCTGCCATAGTTGCTCTTCCATACCACACACATTCCACCTATGGTCGATTAAGACTATGCATGTTTCTGGAATGTGGGAGGAAGTTGGAGCACCAGAAAAAACCTGCAGGAACTTGGGGACGACATGCAGACTCTACACAGAAAGCACCCCTACCAGGAATTGAACCTAAAAATGTCTTGCTGTGAGCCAGCAATGCTACTCACTGCGCCACTGAGCTACCTATTCAGGGTTATCACTGTTCATATATTTTGAATATCAGTACCTCACTGTGTCATGCAAATATTTGTGTTGTGTACTCCCTGAAACTCCCTATATAGCAGGAAGGTTGAGAATCTTTGAAATGCCTTACAATATGACAAGCTACACTGGCACAGATGTAAACCTTGCATATATGCATACTTTTAAACATTTGGACTACTGAAAAAACTCATTTTTAAGCTACTTAAATAAATCATTTTCAGTTTTAAACTACTACACAAAAGATTAATGTTGAGGAGGACTATGTCAAATTGTATTATACCCTATAAGTTAGATTTTTCCATGTTTTGCTATAGCACTTTCACTTCAGAGTTAACAATAACTTTGTTAGTAAGTACCTCGTTGCCAGATTTCTAGGAGCACTGGAGCTTATTTTGTGTCTTATCAATGAAACTGAAAACATCACAGAGAAGACATCACATTTTTGGAGATGACATTTTAATATGACAGAATATGGTATGTCACAGATGCTGCACTTTGGTTTTGGGGTCACAGGAGTTAAAAAAGATGGAAAAGGGTATGTTTTCTCCCTCTTTTAAAAGTTATGTAATCTTGGATTTATATGAGATCTGGGGGTATGGAGGCAGATCCCCATATTAAGGAAAGCAGGTGGAACACCCCTTTCACAAATGATAATGTCATAGTATATAATGATATTTTTTAGTGATCATTTAAGACTAACATTTTAGTTAATCATTTTTTTTGCATCTCAGCTAAATAAGTTGATTAACTGTAAGAAACACATGTTCTCTAGATTTTTAATTTAACAATGAAAATTGAAAAGAAGCAATCAAAAAGATACCCTAGATGTGATTGCTTGTCCTGCTGTCATTATGTGTGCATACCCAAGCAGGATAATTAAACAGAATCTTACATTGTGTTACTGAAATTTACTTAAATTGTCTGGGAATGTTCCAGAGCTCTAGTTTTATAAAAGACTACTGCAGTGATAAAAGAGAGTCACTGAATGGACATGCCATATGACCTTTACAGCTGTGTACAACAACAGCAACTAAATGCCATGCATAGAAACCGGATGCATTTTTATGGATTCTGCATTGCTATATTCCCATACACAGCAGAGCAGCACCTTAACAACAATTTCTAATATTGCTTTATCTATCTGCCTACCTATCTATCTATATTTCTATCTACTTATCTATCTACCTATCAATCTATCTATCTATCTATCTATCTATCTATCTATCTATCTATCTATCTATCTATCTATATCAGAAGATCACAGTCAGTCTGGGGCTGGTTTCTCCCTTTCTCTCCAGGTCCCCAATAAGATTCCCCACTGGCACAGCTATAGGGTCCAGATCTCAGCCTAGTGGGCAAGCTAAAACCCTCCAGCACCCTCTCTATCCAACCAGTGCTTCGTGTCCCTGCCCAAGTAGCTGACACACACACACACACACACACACACACACACACACACACACACACACACACACACACACACACACACACACTTTCAGATACGAGTTTATACAACCACACAGACACTTCTAGGGAAGACTGGCACAGATTCTCCAGCTGTGCCCCTTTTACCCAGACTATACGGTTGAAATCACTGCCACCACCCAGCTAATATTTATCAGCTACTCAAAGGCCCTTAAAAGGGTGTCCAGTTATTACTATGCAATATTATTATCCAAAGGATAAGTGCAACCTAACAGTCAAGACTTATTTGGAGTGACTTGGTACAGTATCGCTATATATGTGCAATGTACTCTTAGAGCTTAAATTATCTCTACACAAAACAGCCACAGTTGAAAGGTTTAAAAATATTTAATAATAAATAATAAAAACACAAGACAATACTTCTTACTACACAGTGCTAGTCAAGAGTTCAGAGATCACATAGAAATACATAAAGTAATACCATAGAAAAGTTCTGACATGAACACAAAAACACTTAGTCTAATCTTCTTAATTCCTAGCTATTTCTAAGACAAAACACAGTTCTAAACTCCTACTTACATACACAGCAAGACAGTGCTGGTGATGTAGGATGTTCTCAAGACAAATGCTCTACTCCTCTCATTCTTTCTGTCCTTAAATTGATAACACAGCACCACTGATTCATTTTAGATTACATCATTTCTTTCTGGTTCCCAGGCTAACAGATTCTCAGAGGTTAATAGCCCTTGATCTTGCAGCTGGTCAGGAAGCCAGAGCAATAAAATAAGTTATACATGCCCGTCTAGCAATTAACTCTGGTCTCAAGACAATAACCAGAAGTCCTTCATCCAGACATATTGGCTCCAATTTCTGACATCAAATAATTGACTTATTAGCTTTGTTACAGCAGAGTGCACTGTTGTCACATTTTTGCAGTTCCACATTTAACACCATTTTTTCTCATTTATGAGAACAGGCCTGTGGCTTATATTAATATTTACAAATGACCGAATTGTCTACAAAATTCTGTCTGTCTAGGCTGGCAGCCTTCACCTATCTTCACACCCCCCCCCCCAGAGACCTCAAGCTAGTTTTTCAAGTGACCCTTGAGAAATGTTGCTTGAGTGGATTAGGTCTATCTGAGTATAGCTTACCCCATTCCCTGTCTTGTGAGCACATCTACGTTGGCATTGCTAATCCCACTGCGGTGCTGCACTGACATATCATATGCTTGCAACCCTAAGCTCCATCTTAGCAACTTGGCATTTTGCTGGCTGTCTCTGTTTTAACCATGTTAGCAGACTGTGATCTGTCACTACAGTGAATTTTCTTCCATACAGATAAGGCTGAAGTTTCTGCAGTGCCCACACTATAGCTAGACATTCCTTTTCTGCAGGTGCATAGCATTCCTCCCTGGGATGGAGCCTACTACTGAAATAAACCATTGGGTGCTCTTCTCCCTCTGAAGAAATCTGGCTAAGTACAGCTCCTACCCCATGGTTTGAAGCATCCACCTGCACAGCAAATTATTTGTTGTAATCTGGACTGGCTAACACAGGGGGGTACTCCCAAAGCTTCCTTAAGCTCCTGGAATGCCTGCTCACATGCTGGTATCCATACTACCTTATCTGGCCTGTTTCTTCTCATCAGGTCTGTGAGGAGAGCAGCCATGGTACTATAACTGGGGACAAACTTTCTGTAGTACCATGCTCTCCCTAAGAATGCTCTCACCTGCTTTTTGGTAAGAGGTGCAGGCCATGCCTGAATGGCTTCTACTCTGGCAGGTTCTAACCTGATCTTGCCACTCCCCACACTATGTCCCAGGTAGGAGACCTCTGCCATACCCACCTGACATTTGCTGGGCTTAATGGTCAACCTTGCCCTCTGTAGTCTGCCCAACACCTCCCTGACATGCTGAAGGTGCTCTTGACAGGAATGGCTGTAGATGGCAATATCATCTAGGTAAGTAAGGGCAAACCCTCCTGCTCCTGCAAGGATATGATCTACCAGCCTCTGGAAAGTTTCTAGGCATTTTTCATCCCAAAGGGCATCTTTGTGAACTCATACAAGCCAAAAGGAGTCATAAAGGGAGACCTCTCTTTAGCACTGGGAGTCAAGGGCACCTGCCAGTAACCATTGGTAAGATCAATGGTTGTAATATACTTAGCCCCACCCAGCTGCTCAAGGGCTTCATCTGTCCTAGGCATGGGGTAAGCATCTGACTCTATGTGACTATTTAATTTCCTGTAGTCCACACAGAACCTGGTGCTGTCATCCTTCATTGGCACCAGCACCACTGGGGAGGCCCAGGGACTGCTGGACTCTTGAATTACCCTTAGTTCCAATATCTCCTGTATCTCCTCTCTCAGAGTATGTCTGACTCTCTCAGGCACCCTATAAGGGGTGGATGCACCCTGGTTTCCCAGCAAACATGCCCCCAAACTGCTGTAACACTGCTTGGATTTCTCGAACCTGGGTAGGAGATAACTGCTGGGACATTGCTACCCCTTCCACTGAGGTGTCAGTCCAAGTCTCACTGAGGAGATCAGTCACCAGATCTCCCTCAGACTCCTCCTGTAATCCACTAGAAATGCTCAGCACAAGGGCCTCCCTATCATGGTAAGGTTTCATCATGTTAACATGGTACAGTTTGTGCCCCTGCCTCCTGCCTAGCAGTTCCACCATGTAGTTAACATCACTTACTTTCCTTATCACCTTGTAGGGTCCTTCCCAACCTGCTTGCAGCTTGTTGTGTCTGACAGGAATGAGAACCATTACCTGCTGCCCTACAGCATACTCTCTAGCTCAAGCATTCCTGTCATGCCATACCTTTTTCTGTTGTTGGGCTTCTGCCAGGTTCTCCTGGGCCAAGTCCATGGGTTCCCTGAACCTTGTCCTGAGGTTTAGGACATATGCCACAACAGACTCCTTGTGAGGTTCACACTCACCTTCCCACTCATCTCGAATTAAATCTAGAGGTCCCCTCACCATATGCTCATACAGCAACTCAAAGGGTGAAAAACCTGTGGATTCCTGGGGAACTTCTCTGTAAGCAAACAACAGATGGGGCAAATAATTGTCCCACACCCTCTTAAACTGGTCTGCAAATGCCCGTAGTATGGACTTGATTGTAGAGTTTAACCTCTCAACAAGACAATTAGTCTGGGGATGGTAGGGGTGGTCTTCATGTGCTTCATCCCACAGTACTTCCACAGACAAGCCAGCAGGTTCTGACATGAAATTGGCACCTCTGTCAGTCAGTATTTCATTTGGGAAACCTACCCTGCTGAAAATCTCTAACAAAGTATTTGCCACATTTTCTGCCTCAATGTAGGACAGAGGCACTGCCTCAGGGTAGCATAATCCACTACCACTAGGATTTACTTTTTCCCTGTGGAACTTGGGGTACTCAGAGGCCCCACAATATCCATAACTACCCTTTGAAATGATACCTCAATCACAGGCAAAGGCATCAAAAGAGCTCTCACTTTGTCTCCTTCCTGGCCTACCTTTTGGCACTGCTCACAGGTCCTGCAGTACCCTGTTACATCTCTGGAAATTCCAGGCCAATAGATGTTCTGCATAATATGTCTCTTTGTATGTTTTATGCCCATATGACCTGCAAAGGGAATATCATGGGCTATGGCCAGAAGCACTAGATGGTAGGCTCTAGGCACTACAAACTGCTATACTCTCTCACCTTCTAGCCTTCCCTCAGGGGTCCACTCTCTATACAGTAACCCTTTGTCCCAGTATACAGAATCCCCCTTCCCTTGAGAATCAGGTGCCTCACTAGCTACCTGCCTCATGCCTTGCAGTGTAGGGTCGGAGAGCTGAGCCTGTCTCAACTCTCTCTTTGTAACCCTTCCCAGCTCCCCTTCCACATGATGTCTGGCATCCTCTGACAGTGGTGCCTCACTGTCAGCCTGGTTACTACTACTCACCTCTACCTTTGCAATCACTCTGTAAAAGGGAACATCAGTACCCACAAGCAGCTCAAGCAGCTGTGGCTCACCTTCTGTCTCACTTCTACAGAGTAGCTCTCTTCCTGAAGTAACCATCTCACCAGTCCTGGCTGCAAGTATGCAGTCTATCTGGATCTCCCCCAGGCTACCAGACCCACATGCTTGTCTCCTAGCCTGACTGCGTGTAACTGCAAAAGCACATGATACTGCCTCATCCAAATGCTTCCCTATCAGGACATCTGCAGGATGGTAGTTCAGTACCCCTGTTGTCTCAAGACAACCTACCATTGGGATGTTGTCTTTCCCACTTACTGGCTTTCCTCACCTTGTGTTCCCCACCTTGCCTTCATGGACATCTGTATGCAACATGACCCCACTGTTTGCATTCAAAACATTTAACCCTAGGTACTGGACATGTACCTGGACTAGTGGCTTCCCTTGCTACTGGCAGATTCTGTTGGGACAGTCTGGGCTGCCCACCATGGGTTACTTTAGACCCATGAGCAGTACTGGCAGCCACTTTCCTGTGCAAGGATTCCCTGCTTGCTAGGTATATGACTCCCTTCTTCCCCAACTCATCTGAAGTAGGACATTATCTATCAGCTAACCAGATCCTCATGTCCTCAGGCAAAGTGCTAATGGCTTGTTCCCTCACCAAAAGGTCTGCCAGCCCTTCAAAAGTGATGACCTGACATCCACTTACCTACCTATGAAAATAAGTGCTCAGTTTAGCAACATATTCATACAAACTTTCATCAGCCTTGCGTCTATGCTCACAAAACTTTTTCCTATAAGTTTCAGGTGTTAGCTTAAAACATTCTAACAAGCAATTCTTAACAACAGTGTAATCAAAATATTCACAATCAGCAAGTTTAGACAACACAGTTACAGCTTTACCATGGTGTAAGGGGGTCAGGAACCGTACCCAGAGTCTTTGGTCAACATCATACTGTTTACATACTCTCTCAAACATATGAATGAACTATCAAAATTATCCCCCTCTTTAAACTGCGGAAAAAATTTACTGACCTTTTGTGCTTCTGGGGTCCAGTTACTCCCTTCCCTGTTACCTCCATGACTCTGGTGAAGAATCAGTGTCTCCTTCTCATGCTGCCTCTGGCTTTCCTTTTCCTGAGCTTTCAGGCATAGCAGTTTCTCATTCTCCTCAGCCTGCAAACGTTACAATTTCTCCTGGTCTTCACTTTCTAGATGCCTCAGTCTCTCAGATGCTTCTATTTCCAAATGCCCGGCCTCCAACTCAAGTCTCTTTAGCTCCAGATGGATTTTAAGTCCTCTGCAGAAAGGCTGAGCTGTCCATTCTCGGAGTGTGGTACATTTCCACTGCCAGTCTGATCGTCCTCCTTGTTGCTGTTTTTCTGATGCAGCTGTGACCAAGGCTGCAATCAGGTCTGCCTTAGTCAGGTTTTCATGCACTAGTCCCCTAGCCTGGCACATCTCAGCCACCTGGCTCCTTGTCAGCTTTCCATACTCCTCTGCTGACATGCTGCCTACTCTCCCTGACTAACAGCTAACAAAAGAAATAAAACAATTGTGATCTGAACTCTGAGTATTCACTGCATGGCTGATTTAGAGTACAAAACACCTTCAGTGATCACTGCACACAAGCTGCAGGAATTCACTCTACCCACACCACTACAAGCCAATTAGTATTTGCCAACCAATTAATATGTAGTGTGGATACCCCACCACTGCCAAAAAATTAATATGTGATGCCCGTGCACTGGCCCAGAAATCAAGGAGCCTCAATCCTCACCACTAACACCAGTGAGGGGCGTCCATATAGGGAAAGTTTAAAAATACACACACAGTAAAGTACAATTTCCCTTAAGAGCACACAGAGATAGATCACAGTCAGTCTGGGGCTGGTTTCTCCCTTTCTCTCCAGGTTCTCAATAAGACTCCCCACTGGCACAGCTCAGCCTATTGGGCAAGCTAAAACCTCCAGCACCCTCTGTGTCCAACCAGTGCTTCGTGTCCCTGCCCAAGTAGATGACACACACACACACACACACACACACACACACACACACACACACACACACACACACACACACACACACACACTTTGAGATAAGAGTTTATAAAACCACACAGACACTCCTGGGGAAGGCTGGCACAGATTCTCCAGCTGTGCCCCTTTACCCGGAATATACAGTAGAAATCACTGCCACCACCCAGCTAATATTTATCAGCTACTCAAAGGCCCTTAAACGGGTGTCCAATTATTACTGTGCAATATTATTATCCAAATGGTAAGTGCAACCTAACAGTCAAGACTCATTTGGAGTGACTTGGTACAGTATCGCTATATACATGCAATGTACTTTTCGAGCTTAAATTATCTCTACACAAAACAACCACAGTTGAAAGGTTTAAAAATATTTAATAATAAATAATAAAAACATAAGACAATGCTTCTTACTACACAGTGCTAGTCAAGAGTTCAGAGATCACAGAGAAATACTTAAAATAATACAGTAGAAAAGTTCTGACATCAACAAAGAAAACATAGTCTAATCTTCCTAATTCCTAGCTATTTCTAAGAGAAAACACAGTTCTAAACTCCTACTTACATACAGAGCAAGACAGTGCTGGTGATGTTGAATGTTCTCAAGACAAATGCTCTACTCCTCTCATTCTTTCTGTCCTTAAATTGATTAACACAGCACCACTGATTCATTTCAGATTACATCATTTCTTCCTGGTTCCCAGGCTGACAAATTCTCAGAGGTTAATAGCCCTTGATCTTGCAGCTGGTCAGGAAGCCAGAACAATAAAATAATTTATACATGTAAATTCTAGCAGTTAACTCTGATCTCAAGACAATAGCCAAAATTCCTTCATCCAGACATATCGGCTCCAAGTTTTGACATCAAGGAGTTGACTTATTAGCTTTGCTACAGCAGAGTGCACTGTTGTCACATTTTTTTCAGTTCCACATTTAACACCATTTTCCCATTTAAAAGAACAAGCCTGTGGCTTATATTAATATTTACAAATGACAGAATTATCTACAAAATTCTATCTGGCTAGGCTGGCAGCCTTCACCTATCTTCACAATGTGTGCATACCCAAGCAGAATAATTAAACAGAATTTTACATTGTGTTACTGAAAATTGTCTGGGAATGTTCCAGAGCTCTAGTTTTATAAAAGACTACTGCAGTGATAAAAGAGAGTCACTGAATGGACATGCCACATATGACCTTTACAGCTGTGTACAACAGCAACTAAATGCCATGCATAGAAACCGGATGCATTTTTATGGATTCTGCATTGCTAAATTCCCATACACAGCAGAGCAGTGCCTTAACAACACTTTCTAATATTGCTTTATCTATCTGTCTACCTACCTATCTATCTATCTATCTATCTATCTATCTATCTATCTATCTATCTATCTATCTATCTATCTCTAAATATGAGAAGGCATCAGTTTGGTTCATTGTTGACTTGATGTCACGTTTTAACATTTCCTTATTTATTTATACTTCATTGACGAGGTTAAGTACAGTAGGACAATGGCCTATTTTCAGGGCAGACTGAAGTTGCACTCATACTGACTAGGGGGAAATTTATGCAGAACACTGGGAAACTTACCTTACTCTTTTCGATGAATGCCATGGGGACTCTTACATCCACCTTAGCTAACACAAGTTTAGGCAGCGAGACCTCAGCTTAACATTTCATCAGAAGAAGTGCAATACCCTTCTTATGTTGTACTGTAGTGTCAGTACAAAAAAATAATAATCCAACTACTTCTGCATCAATGGTGAGTAAACTACCTGTTAAGATACTGAAACTGATTTAATTTGTTTATGAAAAATATATTTATTTTAAACTTCAACATCATTTAATCATGACTGTTTGTTGTAAAAATCTACAAACATAGCATAAAAGTTAATTTTAAGTCAGTGTCTTGCAGTAATATGTTAGTAAAAAACAACGTTCAGTGATGACAAGGTTGTCTGCTTTGACCCAAATAACATTTATACAAAGTAAAGGGTAACAGATGGACGACAGCAGACAGTGATTCTGGTTTCTTCAAGAAGCTATCATGATAAACTACAGAACATATGAAAAATTCTACACATCTAAAATGTTTAAAAGTACTGCTATTTGTTAGTCAACTGTTTTTTTTTTCATTATAAATGAAATTTAGCCAAAGCCAGTTATTTCAACAGAGAGTTTATATACGCAAAGCTCACTTGACATTCTTGATTCATTCGTCTTTCACTCTGATTCCAAATCTATCATCCATTCAATGTTTCTTAATCTGAAATCAAAGCATTTGAAAAGACTGCTGTAACCAGCATGAAACACTTTTCTCCTTAGAAGTGAAACAGTTGAATCCGACAGAAAACATGAGTGAATAGCAATGCTGTCAGTCAGTCATGTGTGAAGGACATAGTAAGTAGTAGGATTTTATTTGAGCGATGTGTAACAGAAGTCTGACAATTCCTGGGACTATGGCCTGAGCCGTACATGATGCTGATATTTTAATGGTTAGAGAAGGTAAGGTTTATGAAATTAACCAGGAAGGAAAGTTTTTTGTTGTGTAAGTCAGATTTCCCCCTTATTATGTGAACTGATTTTATTCAGTGTATGGCAAAGACACAAATTGGATCAGCTAAATTGAAAGAAGTACATCTGCACCTTCTATAGTTAACAATCCTGTGTACTGTGTTACTTTCAGCTCACTCCTGTGTACTGTGTTACTTTCAGCTCACTCCTGTGTACTGTGTTACTTTCAGCTCACTCCTATGTACTGTGTTACTTTCAGCTTCTACCATGATTTTCAGGGAATAATATTAACCATGTTACAAACATAACTATCTGACTGGAATATAGCATCATTCGAATATGAACATCAACAGCATTTTTCATAAATGCTGCTACATACACACAGACAGAAACATGTGCAATCGCAAACACACATGCGCGAGCACACAAACACACACACACACACACACACACACACACACACACACACACACACACACACATGCACTAACACAGAACAAAAAATTTAAACCTTCTATAAACTGAAGCAAAATACTTACTAAATCACACACCACATGCATATTACATGCAGCATACCCAAATAAATATATTTTGGAAAACTTTGGGTCATAGTCTGAAATATGTTTCATAGTACCTCCTTATGCCTACTTTATTTAAAATTGAATTGTACAGCTAAAAGGCACTTTTTTATTGCAGTTTAAATAAAATATCTACCCCAACCTCATGTGCAAAAATGAGAAAAAGGGGTTGTGGATGGATGGATGCATGGATGGATGGATGGATGTATGGATGGATGGATAAAAACATCATCTAAATGAAATCTGGTTGACTTCCACATGAAAAGAAAAAAATTATTCTATTCTTCTATAAAGTCAGTATGTGATTTTGGGCAATGAAGACAGTACATTTACCATGAATGTCTATCAGTGACTAATAAAATGTGAAAGGAGATTTTAATTAACTGTTTTGATTTGTCAGATTAAAAGTGTACAACCATCAAACTCAATACAACATTAAGAAATACAAACTCTATCAACACCGAGCTAAAATTACTGGCATTCAAACTTTGTTGTCAGATGTAGACAGAAGCCAGGAAATGAGGTTCTGTGAAATTTTGTGCAGCAATAGGTTGAAGAAAATGCTTTGGATCAAATTAGAAAACTAGCAGTCTCCCTTTAAGTACTTTGTGCTGGCATACTTAAATAGTGAAAACAATAGGGGAATGACATAACTGCTTATTCATGGAACTCAAAATTTCTTAACATCTTTCAAAAACTGCCCCATATTGTAGACAGGGAGCACCATTTGTTACACCTTATTTTCAGTCCTCCAACTCAAAAAACTTTCAGTAAGCATTGCAAAAATAACTGATTTCAGTACATTGGCAGCATGAATACTTTTAGAATTTGTTCCCGTGCCCTGCATATCAACTCAGTGAGTTTTCTCCCAGATATACTATGCCTGCCTTCTTTGCAGCATTAAGCTGGTATCTCATCTGAGCTGTCTTCACCAACTTCTCCAGTTCCTTCTTATGGCTCTACATGAGGAGAGATCAAGAATGCTTCCCTTCACATTAGCCATTGTGCACATTTATGGTGTTTTGGGGTTTTCTGCAAGTAATCGAGATACATGCACTTGAAGACTACTGTCTCAAAGCCATGGATTCAAGCAATATGTAGCTTGGGTAGGTCTCTGCTCATGCTCACACTGGAATATGAGTTCAAGCAAGCAAATGCCACAACTTACCCAAACACGTTATTCAAGTTTGAGTAAGGTAAGCGTGGCAGCCATGCTGAGGGAGTGGGGTGGGGTGGGAGTGTAGATTAGAGAACGGGTCAGGAAGGAAGTTTTAGGTTTAGAAAGCATGTGGGGGATTTTTAGATTTAGATAGTGAAAGGAGGGATTGTAGGTTTAGGGAGAGGAAGAGTTTTAAGGTTAGGGAGAGAGAAGTCTTAGAGTTAGGGAGTGGGAAGGGGTTTATAGATTAAGCAAGAGGGAAGGGAATTTTAGGGTTAGGGAGTAAAAATGGTCTTTTTGGGTTAAAGTTAGGGTTCTGGTATGGCTATACAGTTTTGTAGAATAGGGTTTGGGAGGGCTAAATAGTTATGGAAGTTCACATCAGTGGGAAATAGATTACTTGCCTTTTGAGTGACAGCAAGCATATTACAAGCAAATAGCATGCAAGCACTTGTAGTAGACCCTTTTGTTTCTCAACAGGATTACTTACATAAGTAGAGTTCCACCTCAGGCTAGTACTAAATGTCTTCAGGTATTTTGGCCTATGCTTGACATCAACAAATGCTCTCTTTGTAGACATTTATGGAATACCAAAAGAAGGTGATGGCCAAAGTCTGAAACTTGTATTTTTCCAAAATGTTTTGAAAATGGTGAGTTTGGCAAAAAAAAAAAATCAAAGCATCTCAGAACAGGTTAGTCTGCTCAGAGCTCAAATTCTACCTGAGCTGTGCACCAGGTTTTATAATTCATATTTCATAGGTGTATACTAAGCTAACAACCACTCGGGCCTTTATAATCCTAGCCATGCAACCTAAATGTGTCCCATGAGTTATTGTATCTTTAAATGTTTTTATAAGATGTGTATATTAATTTGAACATGATTTACTGACTACTTCTGTCCATCAGAGTCAAGGGCACCAGAACAGGAAATCAGGATATGCTATTATTCACCTGCTATTCCCTTTTCCCCTTTCCTCTCTTACTCAGCTCATTTCTGGGTCCACTAATGTATAGGGGTTGGTGCTATGACAGAAAACATTAAAGATATGAACCTACACTTGCCAAAATGACAAAGATCCCCTTCCTAGAGGCATACCTAGCCTCTTCTTTTCCCTAAGTAACAGCAGCATCTGGTCTCCTTAGTAGCTGGGGAGTCCATCCCTTGGGTAACTTTGCCTCCACCATTTATTGTTGTCTTCGCTCCAACAGGTATCCACAGTTCACGATCTTTCCTGAGATCTATTTACCTTGATTGTTATTGTTATGTAGTCTTTCCTCCAAAAGTCTCAATGAAAATAATTCATTTCCTAGCAGCCTATTTATTAACAAAGTGTGTCACTCATTGTCCCTGCATGACATCATTCCTCCTTTTTAACATGTTCCTGGCATAATACCATCCAGTCCACTGATGTCAACATCAGCTCTCCAGTTTGCATCTCTTTGACTGGCTGTGACTCTGGTGTCAGCCTTTTATATAATATCCTGATGTCAAGTGTTGACATAATGGTTACAGTGCTTTCCTCACAGACACAAGGTACAGGGTATGAATCTCACATTTGAGGGGGAAATTGGATAGGCATAAAATGGTTTTAATAGCAGCTAGCCTAGTACTCACCTATGAACCCATACTCCCCAAGACACCATCATCATACTTTCTGTCACTAGCTGGTGTTCAGGTTGTTGCAGCTTCTCTCCAACATCAGGATCAGTGCCAGCTTACCTTCATACATCAGGACTGTTGCTAGTACTTCTCATCATCAGTTCTAGTGCTGGGGTAACAGACACCAGGTCTGAAGATGATCTACCTGATGACATCCATAGCACCTGTTTACCACTCAGACACAGTCTACCAGTCTTCCTATCTAATCTTATCTTATTGTCTCCATTTCTGGTTCTCATTTAGTAATCAGCTGTATTCTATACTCCAATTAGATGGAAGTTCTTGGCAGGCCCCATTCCATAGCTGAAATGCAAACATATCTACTGAAAGTACCTATCCCTCCCTTGTCTCCCAGTATGTACATGCTGATGAAAGAATTTTCAGTATTGACATTTCCTTCCTTGGAATCTAGTCTTCCAGACCCTTCTTAGAAATGTTTAGTAGGAGATGTGGATGAAAAGAAGGCTATGGCTCTCCATGCTCACCAACAGGTGAGTATTCCTTAGGGAAAATATGCTTGATCAAGGACAGAAAGCAAAGGCCTGTCCCAGATTTGTCTCTCTTTTATTGGCTGTGACTTGATGAGATCTGTAGTGGTCCAAAACAGGCTTCCTGTGCAATTATCTTCTTATTGGGACTTTTTCAAAATGCATTTAAGGCAATACAGGTATAATTAACATGGTGGCAGTTCACCTTTGTAAAACAAGATGTGTTTTAGCCACTTCAGGAAATTGAAGTACTCTCAGATATCCTCAGACCTAACACCATCATTTTAGTAGCTGCGTAAAAATGCAACTGTGCCTCTCATACCCCATGATCCATACCATGATAGGGAGTCTAAGCATCTTGGTCATTTTGGCAAGTGCAGTTTTGTAACTTTAATGTTTTCTATCATATTACCAAACAACTTAGCACAAATGGACAGCTTTTAAAAAGAGTTGTCAAAATGTCTGAAATGTTGCAGTGGGTGTTTAATTACAGATTGAGGAATTATCTTAAGATGCAAGTAGTTACTGCTCCACAACAATCTTATCAATTTCCCTCAGGGTGTGAGATGTAGGTGCTGGCAAACCTAAAAATGCCTAATCCCTTTTCTGATGATAATGGAGAGCACTGGACTGAGCATAACTGTCTATGAATACAAACACAAGAGTAATGCTCAGTCCAGTGTTCTCCATAATCAGTTTTTCCTTACATGAAATGGAATGCAGAAACTATTTTTATCTTGAATTTAAAGGCAGTTGTTGCTTTCAACTTCCCTCCACACTCATGTTTGGACACAGCTACCAAATCAGCTTGTCAAGAGGGGATTTATAATGTTTGGTACTTTTGGCATGGGACCCTCTCCCCCATGTTTATATGATTTGCAGATTTAGTGAACACTCTGTTACTGTATGCTTTGATCTTGTTTACAGTTCGTATCTAACAAAGTTAAAAAATCCATAGTATTACTTATTTAATATTTTTTACTGGGAAAGTCTGACTTGGAACGAGCCAATTTCCAGCAGAGGCCCAGGGAGAAACACTCCAGACGCATGTCTTTGTAGCGTGGGAGGAAAACAGAGCACCCGGAGGAAACCCAGACAAACACAGACAGGACATCCAGAGGACATGCAAACTCCACACAGAAGGCAACCCAGCCAAAAACTGAAACTGAGAACCTCTTGCTGTGAGGCAACAATGCAAACCTCTGCACCGCACCACTGCGCCGTCCAAGAGTAAGGCGGTCTGTGTCTTGTCTTAAGTAGCTTATTTTCAGATATTATTAGCATTAGCTCATATGTTTTTAGAAAAGATATTTATTATTTATAGAGGTCAATCCTCGACTAGCAGCAAGCAAATAAATCCAAAACAAAAACAAAATAAAATGCTGTGTCCGTATGAAGATAAAATCAACCAAGTTTATTCCAAAGCTAATGGCTTTGGAATAAACTTGGTTGATTTTATCTTCATACGGACACAGCATTTTATTTATTTATTTTTATTTATAGAAATCAGTATTTTTATGTTCTCATATTAACATTTTTTTAAGAAAAGACATTTGGCAATAATGGATTGAAATTATGAATCTGAGATTGTGATTTAAAATGTTATGACAGCAGCATGCATGTGTACAACTTCAACCATCACACAAAGACACTACTTCGGTCCAGAATACTCCATTATCACCCCATTTGGTAAGGTGCAAAAGTGTTTTTCATGGGTTCTTCTTTCATCTGGTGATTTGTAAGCTAAGATGCTACTGCACTTTTGAAGATCATGAAAACAAAAAGCCTCTGCTGCTGTGTTCACCTTTAGCTGATTTAAAAGAAAATGTGAGTATTAAATTGATTTAAAATTAAAGGGCTATAAGTAGTTGCAGTGTTCTATTTATAAAATAGTTTATAGTATTATATTTTTGTAGTTTAATATTTTCATCAATGAGTTAATGGTGATATGAACAGTCCTGGATATATGGGAGTTTTATTTTGGAGAAATTAAGCAAAACAAGTGGTCATTTGCCTTTTATATCCTCTTCATTAACACAGTTTGGTAGTTCTGTTGAAGTTGTTATAATAACTCTGTGACTGCATATAAGCATACCTCTCGACGAAGCCTAACATAACAGGGGGACAAAGGCCCAAAAATAGTATAGATTTTAAATACTACTCTTATAAACTTATGAACATTGGTAGAATAACTGGATTTGTGTTGACATTCATTTCCTGAAGGATATGAAGTCCAAAACTCAAATGCATCTATAGTGACTTCAGTCCTCACATCATCTCAGTGATTCACCAGAAAACACATTTTAAGGGAAACAGACCTAAAATATGAGGCAAAAATCTGGACACTCTGTGAAAATCTGGACAGTTGAGTGGTATGCATAAATGAGGAGGGGTTTGTGTATTGTTTTAAATGACACTGCATTTGGTGGCTATTGTTTCGATTTTTTTCTGTGCACTCATTGCGATTGGCAGTATCACACAAGCACTTTTTCACACTCTCCACAGTTGTGCACCTATAACAATGCAGCCACAGTGCATTGTGCACATTTAATGTGTTACCAGTTAGTCTGTCCCTGGTGGCTCTGGTTGTGCCTTGCAAAAGGATTAACTCTATCTAATTTTTGGAAGGAAATAAGAGGTAATCATTTTATTTAAGTTAATCACAGGAATTAATCGGTGTGAGTTTCCAGGTAAATTGACTCCATTATTAACTAAGATTTTTCATTGTGTTTTCCAGACTTTCACTGTAGTGCCCTTAAATGCACTACCTCTGGAGTTGGCTGCCCCTTATAAAGACAGTTTGACTTTAGAAGTTATTTCCAGTCTTGTCTAATTTATTAGCACTACTGAGAACTACAAGATCATATTAGCTAGGTCACCTTCCTAAGCTGTTAAAATGTCACTTACCCCTCCTTTTTGTATCTCCACACCCACTAATTGGGATTAGAGCTACTTTTTTTCTCTTGCTGAGAGGAGTAGAAGGACATTGATTCCTAGCCATCTCTAATTCGGTAGTAGTTGTGACGTTCCCAGGAGGTCTGATTACTGTTTTTGTTCAAATCTCTTCAGCTTATATTTTGGACCATTGTGCAGTTTGGTGCTATATTTTCTTGAGTTGCTAAACATGTTACTTAGTGTATCTACCAAGAGAAGATGACAATAAGTCTATGGACCCTTGTAACATCTGTGAGAGGACTTTGCCTCAGAGTCTACCTCTGCTTCTGAGGAACAGGTTGGGATAAGTACTACTGGTTTGTGTCTGCTGATAGAAGGGACATTGATTGCTCATTACATATAGCTGCTGTGAAACCACAACTAATAGTACCTAGGTAGTAGCCCATCAGTGAATCATTGCCATTTCTTACTCTTGCTTAATTTATCCAACAAAACCTCCCATATATCCATGACTGTTCATATCACCATCAGCTCATTGCTTGTTCATGCCTATTCCCTTGACAGCTTGTTAGTTGTAGGAGTTTTGAGGCAGTGCAACAAATGCCCACACTTGCTGACAATTCTATACTTCTGAACCCTTCTGAGTCCATACAAGAGATATAAATACTTAATTATTTTTGACACTTGACTCCCAACAACCCACAATGTCAGTAATCACCAGCATAACACATTACTAACATATGCTGAGGGTGTTAAAAAATCTTTGCCTAAGCCACAGAGGCCACCATGGAACAAACCTCAGCCATATAGGGGACACACTCACATATCTCTAACCCCAGCTACTCCCACAAATACCTATATTATGAATAATTAAAACTGAAGTCCTGATCCCCAAATGTCCCATAGGCCTGCACAGAGTCACAAGGTCATTAGCACTGATGATTCCATGGTTAGGCACACTGCTAATGGACTCAACATAAAAGACAAGAAGAGGATTACAGTAATATATCTTTCTGGTGCTAGGATTATAAATGTTACAAGGTCCTCAGAGTCCTTTAGTATGGCTGCAGAGGAAACAGTAGTTAATAGACCCATCTGGTTTGCCAGGAATAGGCTGCAGCTTTTGTCTTGCAGATTTGACACACTGGACAAAGTCTTTGCTGCCCCCCCCCCCCCATGGTGCCTATTATAAACAACATCCAGCTCATAGACATACCAACTTAAAAAGTTCTAATTTGAACAAAATCAAGGTAGCATTGCTGAATGCTAGAAGCTTAAAAAGCAAAATTTCTAAGATTGAGACTTTCCTCTAGTTTGAAGACACATATAAATGTGTAGTTAAGGAAACTTGGTTTCAGTACAAAGACAGCACTCTCTCCTTGTCAAGGATCAGTGTATTTCATGCATTCAGCTCCACAGGGACCTATGGAGACATATCCATATTTGTTAAAGAACATACTGTTTCACAACAAATCTTGCATGAAAATATACTGAAGATTGCAGAGGTCCAGGTAGCTGTCAATAAAACTGCCTACCATATCATTGCCAACTATAAATAGGTGCCCTTGTATGTTCCACTCAGCTCTTTGAGTATCTGTCAGACTGATAATTTCTCCATCAAAGCACTTACTATAGTTGACTTTATCCACCTCACTATAAACTGGCATATATATGCAACCAGAAACAAATATGCTGAAATATCTGTGGCTATATTAATGCAAATTTTCTTGAGAGAACTATACCACTCTGCATCAAGGGTGATAATCTTCTTGACCTTGCCTTACCAACTTTCATCTCTCTAGTTTTGAAAGTGATTTAGGAATCCTAGGGCTTAAAGTTGTATGCAGGAAGAAATGAGTACCACTAATTTAGGAAATATCTTGACAATTGAAAATAACACTGTTAAAATCACTGATAGGATTCACCAGGAGGAATATATAAATTCTGTGAATGACAAGTAGGAGAGGATAGAAGGTGACATGGGACCTATGGATGAAGATAATATTGTTTAGAATTTAAACACTAGTCTAGATGAGACTCTAGTGATTTCAGATTTTGTGTTTAAGACTGTTAGGAGACATATCACTGATTTAAGTGTAGATAAATCTACAGTCTCTTCATTGGCTGGTTTAAAACTTAGTGAGTGTACCTCAGCTATCAAGAGATTAGTTAATGGTAGGAGATATTGATTATATGATATACATTGTGGTGCAAATGAAGCAAGATATATGCCCTTGAATCTACGAAGAAGTCTGCTCTGGAAATAATAGAGATATTGGAGACAAATAACTTAAGAGCTATTTTAGTGAAATTCTTCCATCACCTGGGTATAATGATTCTGCATATAAAGAAGGTGCATATATACAATTCTTGGTTAAGATCCTTGTGTTATACCTATAATCTTACTATCCTGACTTATTGGGAAAGTATGAGTGATAATTCTAACCTTTTATTCCTTGATTATATTAATTTAAAAATGTATTGTCACATTTACGTGACTTACCTTTTGCACCAAATTATGTGGTGCTTAAGGTGCCGATCAGGCTTTTTATCCATCAGAAAACTTTTGTGTATTTGAAGACACATATAAATGTGTAGTTAAGGAAACTTGGTTTCAGTACAAAGACAGCACTCTCTAGTAAAATTCCTTTTACCTGTGCTGATGCCACTGAAGATTAAGTGTGATCTTTAACCTCAGTGACATCATCTCAGGAAAAACATGAGCTGGGTCCATAGAGTTTAGTGAGCACATGCTGTATATGCGCAGAGATGCTTCCATTAAAATCTATGGACCACTGCCTTACGTGACATCACTGGTGAAAACTAGAAATTTATTTAGGCTGCAGTTTCAGTAAAAAGATTATGAAGCTTTTTTATTTAAAAAGTCAGCAAATAAATTAGCTTTGATTATGGCAAGATGCATAGCTTAACTCATCAAATGCCTCAATGAAGTATTAAAGTTTGACAATACACTTTAAATCATCATGGGGCGGAATGTGTTTCTAGAAAATTAGATGATATCTTTTACTTTTTTAGAAGAAATTATTTATCTGATCACAGGTCAAGAAGACAGGTCAAGAAGACAACAAAGACCTGATCATGTCTTGAAGGTACACTTATTTTGTTAGATCACTTAAATTATCCTCACATTGATTAGGAGGACTGGTTTTCACCTTTTTCTATTGTACAAGACATATTAAGTCAGAAAGTTTTTTCACAGCCGGTCAGTGAAGCTACTAGAGGACAAAATATTTTACATATTTTAACCAATTTTGATGAAAGAATAGATAATGTTAGACTGGATTTACCTTTAGGAGTTTCAGATCATTCATCTATTCGGCTTAATATTAAATGTTATGAGAAGCTTTCATTAGTAAGAATAAAATAAATGCTTTTATTAATGGCATTTATGAGAAACTAAGTAACAAACTTCTTAATATTAATTGGACAGAATTTGACAATGATGTATCCTCTTGTTACACTATTTTGGAAACTCTGTTAACATTTTTATTAAGGCAGACTAAGGTAGAAGTTTTTCTTTTTTTGTGGAATAATAAGTCAATAAATTTATACAAGAAGAAAATCATTAAGGAATTATCCAACAAGGATAAATACATTTAAGTTAAGAAATGTTTCAATAGAACTTTTAAGAGTATGCTAAAAGAAGTTAATGCTAATTTTGAAATAATTCTGTCTAAAATAATGCAAAAATAAGCTATATTATAGATATATAAGCAATAAAAACTAAACTAAATGCACTATTAAGAGTTTGACGATTAATGGAAATTTAACTAAGTATAGCAAATGAGTTTAGCAAACTATTCACTAGTTATTCAAATACTCTAGTTGGCCAAGATCTAGATTATTTAGTTTGTAAATTATAGAAGGTTATCCAATAATTACTGAGGAAATAGTAAGACTTTCTCTTGTTAGAGTCAGAAAAAAATACACTTATGGGTTATTGATGAATTATTTGCCACTTTATTAAATATGCTCAAAATCTCATTGGTTAATACTTTAAGCAGAATGTTTAGCAATATACTTAGAAATAATTATGGACCAATATATAGAAGGCTTCTATTACAATTCACATTTTTTAAGAAGGGTAACCAGTCACTGCCTCAAAACTGTAGGCCAATAAGCTTCATGGCATTTAAGGACAATGTTTTGAAAGATGTTTATTGCAGCTGTTGTCACAGTCCACCAATTCATGATATAATTTTGATATAAATCAACATGTCTTTTGCAAAGATAGATTGATTCTTACTAGCTAAATAGATTTTTATGAAGCTGTAGCAATCAAGCAGTAAAGTAAATCCCTTGGTATGCGGTGGGAAATATAATTTTATTATCACTACATGGAGTCAGTTTTTTGGGGGACATGACCAGCCAGTGACATTAAGAATAGTTTGTCATCACTGAGAGGAGTTGGGTGCTTTTTTCCACAGTGCCACATCTAGACATTTCATGCCTTAGCATGCAATCATGCACAATCATGCTTGTCCATGAGATGTTGGCCATAAGACTGAAAAACGTTGTTTTTCCCTAACAGCATTTACCTTGCAGATAGTATCCAACATATCCTGTCTGCCTGCTGCTTTCTACCACAGTATCCCACAAGAGCCAAGCCCTGCTGCCTAAACTCCTCACAGAGGATTCCTGCTACAGCCTTAGTACAGGTTCAGACAGTTGCCATTTCAAAACTATATTTATCATATATAAGCAGATATGTGGTTATAATAACCAAGTAATGAATGACCCACTGCTCTGAGAGATGTTGTAGAATAGGACTTTAATAACATAACATGTATATACACGCTGATCCAAAGTGAAACAGAATAAAACCATTTCCTGCTAAAAACTTGACAAAATAAACCAAAAACTTTAATTAAAATTTTTGGTTAAAAACGTAGGTTAAATGCTTTCATCCCAGTAATTTTCAGCACTTCGTGTTATTTTATTAAAGTCCTGTTCTGCAACATCTCCTGGAGCAGTGGGTCTGTCATTGCTTGGTTATTTTATTTGGAGAATTTGCCTGGTTTCATCTGTGTTTTAATGGACTTCGTTTGGTTAAATATATGTGGATATGCGTAACTGTGTTGTCATAGAAAGATATCACAGTTTTCTTTATCTTACAGTCTTAAACTAGAAAGCCTCTACAGTCTTCAAAAATACATCCTTTGAGAATTGATCAGCTAAACAACTACAGAAATATGTCAAAATATACACAATATACAGTGGCATGTTACTAGAGTTCAAAAATGATAAAAAATATTAACTGACATTTTGGTATATAGTAACCAAAGTTTAATGTGAGGACATCTGTGAAGAAATCTCATTTGGCAAATCTCTTTTTTGCATCTTAGCATGCTTGGAATGCTAAGTTTGCTACAGATTTTCAAGTAGCACATTGCACGTGATCATTGCCTGCACAATGTTGTAGAAATATATTTATTTATTTATTTATTTATTTATTTATTTAACTTTGTTTATTGTAAAACTCCTTCTGGGTAAAGCCCATTTTCAGTGGAGGCCAAGGAGAAGAGCTGCCACAGATACATTTAAGATACTCATGATAAAACACGTTTTTTACAAAGTTACTTCACATCGACAGTTCTTTAGACATCTAGATACAAACAGGTAATTGTTCTGTAGTGATGCTATACAAAGAAACATAAATGATGAAAATAAAACCCACTGGAGCCACCACGACCAGCTATAGCTTTTATTTAAAACACAGATAAAAGCTTTTGAGCATCAGCTCTTCATCAGATCTAAAAAAACATTTAGAATCAGCCATATTTAAACAGATAACAACCAATAAGGATCAATAGCAGAACCTACACCCCTTCAATAGGGGTTTTAAAGGCATACAACCATTTAACCCAGGTGTATGGTTAGCTTGTAATTCAGCTATCTGTCTTAATTCAGCTAATTCAGTACTATGTACAATGTTCCCTCCCCTCATGCTCTCTTGTTGAATATATAGCACCATAAACTGAAATTTATGCTTTTTATTTATTTCTATATGTTGATATAAAGCATTACTTCTCAAACCTAATATAATGTCACTCATATGTTACAATATGCATTGTTTTAACATTTTATTAGTTTTTCCAACATAGAATACTTGGCATGCTGTGCAAGTACACCACATTTTTAGTTCTGAAATCTGCATGAAATCTGAGTGTATACCTCCTACCTGACACAGGATGTACAAAAATGTTATTTTCTTTAACATATTGACATGCCTTGCATTTTCTACATCTGAAGGTTCCCAGCTTCTTCCTTTGTGCATTAGACTTGTTAGGATGCATGTTTTTACATAAAATTTGTTTCAGATTCTGGCTGTTAGTATAAGCAAACCTGGGGTTGGGGCCTACTAATGTTTTCAGTTTATCATCTCTATGTAAAATCTTCTGATTCTTTTTTATCACTTGGGAGATAGCATCAATGTCACTATTATAATGTAAATTTATACTCACAAATGGGTTGTTATTCAGTTTCTGTTCATTAACAATAATCCCATTATCAGAATTACCCACATTACATTCAAACTAGGGTTTGCCTTTATTCCTTCTCCAACTTTTCATCCTAGCTATTGTTCTCTTAATCCTTTGTACTGGATAACTATGACTAGCAAACATATGCTGCATGTTGTTTAATTCACTTTCATATATATTAGCTTCAGTGCACAATTTTGAGATTCTTAAGCCCTGTCCACTCATTATATTGTCAAAAATGTGCCTTGGGTGCATGTTGTCATACATTAACATATTGTTTCTCCAGCACCTTTTCGTATATACTCTAGTTTGTAATTTGCCAGTCAAATCTTTATAAATTTTCACATCTAAAAAATCTATTGATTTAACAGAATAACTAACAGTAAAACGTAAACAATCTGTTGTGTTTTCCAAATAACTAACAACTGAGAATAATTCTTCAGTAGTACCACTCCACAAAATAAATATATCATCCACAAATCTGAGGTACACTTTCAGACTTGCCTTCCAATGGCAAGTACTAGATAAAACATGGGTAGCCTCCCACTGTGCCAACACCAAGTCGGCATATGTGTTGGCACAGGTAATATTCATGGCTATATCATCTCTCTGCCAATAATATTGATCATAAAACATAAATACATTATTACCCAATATCAATTCAAGAAAAGCACATATCTGTGTAACTTTATTTTCATCAAACACTGCATGAGATGAAATAAAATGTTTGACAGCTGTGATTCCATAAAAATTCAGAATCACAGTAAATAAATTATTGACATCTAAAGTCACAAATGAATAACTTTCACAACCACTTGTAGATTCATAAAAAATCACTTAAAGATCTTAATCACTGCTGGTGCATGAGATAACATTATTTTAAGTTTCTTCTCCACCCATATGGAGAGGAACTCAGTGACCCAGTCTCCACCAGATACTATAGGTCTATATGGGGGTTTGAGGGGGTCCTTGTGAATGTTAGGTTCAACTATCACAAACCTATATATTTCTTCATGTATAACATTAGATTGCAATAAATCATCTAAAGTATGTTTTATATGTGCAATAAAATCACTCACTTGATTACATGTTATATTCTGGTAAGTAACATTATCTCTAATCATTTTTAACATATCCTGTAGGTAATCCCCTCCATCAAGTATCACAATTCCACCCCCTTATCAGCTGGTCTAATGGTAACATCAAATAATTCCTCAAATTACTAAGAGCTTTCAATTCAGATTCAGTTAAGTTATAATAGCCATGTCTTTTCTTTGTAGTTAACATATCAGAAATTTCCATTGTACATAAATTTTAAAAAGTGCCTCCTTCAAAGGTATCTCAGTACTATCATTATCCTGTTGACCAAACAGTAATTTAAGGAGAACTTTTCTCCCAAACAAATGAAAATCAGAAAAAAAACTAATGCATTTTGGCAGTTTGTGCTGGTATGAAAGACATGCCTCTGTTTATCAAGGTAAGCTCAGAGTCTGATAAAACATATTTAGAAAGACTGTAAACCATATTTTCATCAGTATAGACAACAGTACCTCATATCTCATCAGTTTTCTTCTTTTCCTGCCTCTGCTGGGTGGTCTTTCTTTCCAGTGTGTATTGTTGATCCTCATAGGGACCAGGAGAGTTGGAAAACCCGAACCAATCAAGGGCATAACTTTCGGTCTGGCTCCCAGTTATTTATGTGAGCTTTTATCATTATTTGTGACTGCATCACAATGATTCTGCTGTGTACTGTCATTTTTACTTACATTTTCATTTTGCAACTCATTTACAATCACTGCTGTATTCTTGGAGAACACTGGTGCTAGACCCTTTCACTTCTGGTTGAATCTTTCTCTCAAGCTGTTCAGCCGCATTTGCAATTACATTCATATTTTTGGCAACAGAATTGAATCTGGGCCATACAAAGACATTGCCCTTGAAAAAAATCAGTATAGTCTCTTTGTAACTTCTGTATTTTAATATGCTGAAGAAGCTTTCCATCATAAGTATTAAGTATCTAACCTTGCAAAATACACACCATTGTCCATGTTCCTTTCTATTTCATTCTGCATTTTCTGTATTTTTTCAACTAAGTCTTTTTCAATGGGTGAAAAAAAGTCCAGCAGCAACTGTATATACTTAAAGATGGTGTCTAAATTCAAGTTTTGCCATCTGGCTAACAGTTCAGGGTAAACCTCCCCATACGAAGGCATACATAAAATACGCAGTCCTCTTGGAAGTATTTTAAAATGAAGACATGCTTTTTTTTCCCCCCAAAATTTCTTTATTGTAGTTTTTTAGGTTACAACATATAAGACATTATACAATAAGATACACACACAACATACAACAAAACATAGCATTCTATATACAATATATACAAATACATCACTTCAAAAATCCAGTTTTGTACTAACCACATATTCTGCAGTGTTAAGAAGAATAAAACAGTACCATTAGTTGTTTATTACATATACAAGGGAAAGTCAAACTAAAACCTCTTTATATAGGGTATGTGTTTTTTTAATCAACTTATCTATGCAAATATTTATAAAATGATAATGTTAAAAAGGTTTTAAGTATATCCTTATTGATTGTCTTACATATATTGCATATTTCACTTTTAGATTTAATATTTTTACCTCTTGAGAATGAAATCTAATAAGTATTCCCAATACTCTTGGTAATATTTACGTTTCTTAGTAACATATAGTAGCTTGTGGGAGGCAATGTATTTGATTGTTACATTTCTAAAGCCTTCCCATGTGAGTGGGGTTGCAATAGTCCAATTCTTTGTAATATAAAATTTGACTAGAGAACATATGGTGGTGAGGACATGCTGTAAGACTGTGGGAAGATTATTCATATTTATGTGCAGTATTATTGTTTCCCAGGATAAAGTACTTTTTTGGTAGCCCATTTTCTCTAGTCTTGCCCTTAGTGAGCACCATAAGTTATGAGCTTTATTACAATCCCACTTAACATGTAGAATATCTGTTGGATGTTTCTTGCAGTGAGGACATTCAGGTGAGTATTTGTTATTACATTTACTATTTTTTTTGAGGGGTTAAGTATGCATTATTGTTAATCATAAGTTGGGTGTAGAATAACTTTTTGAATGGGCTGAATTTCAGCGTGTTTTCAATGGCATCTTTTTTATTTTTTTCAGTAATTTGTGGTTTTTCTTCTGCCAGTATGAGGAGAATAAAGTACAGTTCTGATGTTTTATATCATTTATAAGTTTATAGACTCTAGAGATTGTTTTCCTCTTGGTAGTTAGGTTTTTTAGAATTAACTGGGACAAACTAGTATCTTGTTTATCAAAATTTTCAGTGTGAAATTTAGTGTTTACAAGGTATTTGAATAAGTTCATAATAATTACATATTTCTTTGGGAGATTTAATTGCTCTCGTAATTGTGTAATATCACATTCCTTCCATTTATAAATTTCCCATACTGTAATATCTCTTATTAAGGGATACTCTTGCAAGTTTATCAATGTATTATTTAGTAGCAAATTAGGATTAAGGTGTATAGGTTGCAGTAGAAGGAGGGCATTTAATAATTGTACAGATGAAAAGAGCTTTTGAGTAGTTAAAAACATTTGTTTAATAAGTGGATGTAAATTCTTAACATAAACAGAGTTTTGATTTAAGTTTAAGAATAGGAGAGCCAAAGAATTGCACCCAAGTGTCTTAATTTGTTCATACCACATTCTAGACCATAAGGGGGACCATACATTTGTGTTTGATTCATAATTTAAGATTTGACATAGTCTATATGCCTGGATAATACTGTAGTATAATTTAAAATCAGGTAACCCTAACCCACCTTTAGATTTAGGAAGTATAAGCTTTTCATATTTGATTCTAGTAGATTTAGGATACCAAATAAATCTGGATATACTTCTTTCCATGTCTATAAAAACTTTTTGAGGTTTAATTGTGGATAGCGTTCATTTGGAAAAGAATTCTTGGTAGCATGTTCATCTTAACGATACTGCTTTTTGATAACAAAGACATATTGATATTTTTCCATCTGTTCATATCATTTTGAATAGTATTCCATGTATGGGTTAAGTTATTTTTAATAATTTCACTAAAATTGGGAGTATATATTACCCCCAAGTATTTTAGTTGATAAGTTATCTTTATTTTGCTCTCCAGGAAGTAAAAGTGCATATGTCCTATGGGATTTAGTGGGAAAAGTTGGGATTTGTTTGGATTTAGTTTGTAATTTGAAATCTCTGAAAATGTTTCAATGGCTGTCAGTATTTTAGGAAGATCTGTTGTGGGGAGTTGTAAGTATATATTTAAGTCGTCAGCAAATGCTGAATATATAATGTTAGTATTTAATACTTTTGGAATGTGTAGAAAAGATTTCTGTGATATATATATAAAGAAGTAGGGGTTCTAGGTATAAATTAAAGAGGTAAGGAGAAAGTGGACACCCTTGTCTCGTGCCATTTGAAATGGGGATAGGTTTTGTTTTATTATTGTTAATCTGAATGGAAGTTGAGGCCATTTGATATAAAACCTTAACTTTATTAATAAATTCTTTAGGAAAACCAAATAAAGGCATAAGATTAAATAAAAAGTTTAAATTTACTCTGTTGAAAGCTTTACTAGCATCTGTGGCAATAACGTATTTGCGATGTTTATCTGTTTTTAGTAATCTGATAGCTGAATCTAGTAACAGAGTGTTATTACTTATTTGCCTCTGTACCATAAAACCTAACTTATTATGTGATATAATAGAGGGAAGGATATTCTTCAACTTATTGGCTAAAATTTGAGCAAAGATTTTAAAGTCAATATTTATGAGGGCTATTGGTCTATAATTAGTGGGATCCATTGGGACAGAATTCAAGTAGAAGGATGGTCTTAGAATTATTTGTATATAAGTCTGTTATCTCATGTTGTGTTATATAGTTATATACTTTAAGTAGGATTTTAGAGACCGGTTCTGAAAATATTTTATAAAATTCAGAGGTAAATCCGTCAGGTCCTGGAGATTTACCTGGCTTGAGATTTTTTATTGCTTCTTTTATCTCTGTTAGGTGTAGTGGTGCCCCTAAAAGTTTTTGTTGTTCTTGTGTAACTTGTGGAAATTTTAAATTTGGAATGAACTCATTAAATTTGTCATTTGAGGGTGGAAAGTGCATGTTGTACAGCCTTTTATATATGTTCTCAAATACATTTAATATGTCTTGGTTTTTCAGAAATGTATGTCCTTCATAATGTAATTCTTTAATTTTTGGTGGGCCACTCTTAATATTTATTAGCCTGGCTAGAAATCTTGAGGGTGTTTGAGCCCATTCTGAGTATTGATATAAAGACCTGCTTTCTAAAAAAAGTTAAATTTTCTAAGTAATGTTTATGTAGTTGTTTTTGGCATTCCATACATTTTTCCTCTAATTCTTTTGAATATTTTTGTTATAATTGTAGTTCTGCTGATGCAATTTGCGATTCTAATGTGGTTTTGGTATTATTATATTTTTTCTTAAACCAGGCAGATTTTTGAATTATGACACCTCTAATAATTACTTTTGCAGCTTCCCATTGCTTATCATAAGGTATTGGAGTAATTATGATTTCTTCATCTAATTGAGTGAGTATACTGTTTATATCTTTAGCTACTTCTTGTTTCTGAATAATTTTTGGATTTAAAGTCCACTTATTAAAATAAGATATGTTTTGGCTGAAATTTAGCAGGTTTATGAATATATTCATTTTAGAATGATCCAAGATAGATCTAGGTGAAATGTTGTATTTTAGCTTATATGACTGAAAGAACTGAGAGATTAGGAAGGCATCTATTTTAGACTAAGATTTATGAGACGTAGAAAAGAGGGTATATCTGGATATTGTTTGTCATGTTGGAAATTCTCATATGGATCAAATAGCTCAGAAGTATTTTGTAATTCACTTAGAGCTATATTTATGATATGCGGTTGCTTGGTTTCTTTATTGGATCTATCTTTGTCAGGTTCCATTACTGCATTCCAATCTCCCTTGATTATATATAAATGATTAGGAAATTCAATAAGTAAGTTAAAGATTTCATAAATAAATGTTTGTTGGTTACAGCAGGGACTATATATACTTAGGAAAATTAAAGGTTTATTTATGCTATGGAAATTTGAGGTGAACATGGCCCATCTACCATTCAAGTCAGTCTTCATGGAAACAATTTTCCCCTGATAGGCTTTGTTTATAATGATAGCAACCCCTCTGGAAGTAGAATTGTGTCCAGCAGCTATTATATGCTTGACCCATTTACTTTTTCTCTCCCTGTCCCAGAGTTGTGAGATCAGGTGAGTTTCTTGAAGAAAGGTTATCATTGTTTTACTTTCCGTTTACTTTTGTCTGAAATTCCCTTAACATTCCATGAATCTAAATATATCATTTCTGAAAGTGTAAAAATATTTCTTGATTAGTGTTAATAAAGCCCAATAAGCAATGTGATAATATAAATATATAGTGTTGTGTATTAGTGTTAGTATTTTCCACATAGTGACTTCTATTCTCCTACCCCCCCCCCCCTTTGTGTGCCTAACCACCCATCCCTCTTTTATGTTAGATAAACAAAACTTCTAAAATCAAAGGATTTTTGTGACTGAGTCTGGGTGTAAGTCTTATAGAGCAGAGGGATGTCAAAATTACCTACTATTTTCCAAACGTACACAACCATATGCATCAACTCTGCATAGCAGCCTCCCTGTACCGGTATTCAGAATCAATTTTAAACATCTTACCATTTTAAACCTATGTATTATATTAGTAAATGTAATCAAAATATTTTGGATAGCCTTATAACCAAACCAAAGGAATATACTAAAACTCTAAGTTAGGTCCTTAATTCTTCTATACAAGCCCTGAAAGTCCCCCCCCCTCAAAAAAAAAAAATATATATATATATATATATATATATATATATATATATATATAAATAATAAAACATCCCTATGTCATTTTGTTTTTAAGCTATACCAAGTTATAAGGTGCATTTATAATTACATGCAAATGCCTGACTAATACAAACAAACTAAAGAAAAGAGAAAAAATACAATGCAGTCTATTCATATGAGCTAGATCTATGAACACCAAAAGAGAAGAGAAAAAAAATACTAGATTGGCATTACTAAACAGTACTGCTGCCACTCTAACAACAATATAATATTGCGTCTGTCTTTTGCCTTCAATACATGTGTATTACAAATATCTAACTTTAATTTTATTTTCCTATATACATATACATATATATATATATATATATATATATATATATACATGCATTTTGCTTAGTATTACAGTCTAATAAGGATAAAGGTAAATATAAAAATAAAAATAAAAAAAAAAAAAAAAACTCAACTGTATACATAAATTCTACAATATCTTGTAAACTCTGTTCACTTTTCCTGGAGAAAAAAATAATAAAACAAGTACACATTCTTATTGCATATTTTACCTTAAGGCATTCATCAAATAAATCATATTTGTTTTTGGTACAAGGCCAACATCATATCATCATAAATGTAATTTTGCCACAGCATATATATGAGTATGCAGCTGCTATCTAATATAATCATTCTCAGTCTTTTCTTTATGTATATCTCAGAGCTTTGTATAAACATGAGTATAGGAAGGTTTCACCTAATAATTAAAATTAAGAGAAAAAACATGTTATATTCCACCTAATCATCAGTTTAAAAAGTTCAAGCACATTATTTGAAATAATATTCTGCATTGCCCCTTTAAAATAACTGATTTAACTTCAACATTCTGAGGCATAGAAAGTAACTAAACATCAGTCTATCTGCTTACATTCTGCTCCACAGATTCTGTCAGCATGCTTGGCAAATAGTCTAATGTCCTTTTTCAGTGTTGTAATGTCTTGTTTACATTAGGTCCATTCCCTGCAATGCTCTGGGGCTCCTAGGTCATTTAGATGATGAAATGAGTTGAAAGGTGAAAGGTTATTGCAAACACATTGTAGCTGCATGGAAATTGTAGGTAATGGGACATCACCATCCTAACAGACCTCTCGGCCTACTCAGCAAAGTGGAAAAATAAACATATTTAAGTATTTACCTCAAGAAAAAGTCGAAATATGCAGAATTCAGCCTGAAACAGAAGATTATATCATTCAAATGCTTCAGCAAAGATGGAGTGTCTTTTTTCACGCTGAATTCACATTGTAGAGATGGAGAAATGTGGTTTTTGCTTCTTTTGGTGTATCAATTGATATTTTTTTCATTTTTATGGTGAAATACTAGTGTAGCAGGATATTTCATCTGAAAGCGAATGTTTTTTTCAATAAGGTAAGCACAATATTTATTAAATTTCTGATGATTTTCCTTTATTTCAAGAGGAAGATCTTGTCTTATTGTGATTTTGTGTTCTCTCCATGTGATTGCTTTCTTGGTTTTATATGCAGATAATATTGATTGTACATGAGCTGAATTAAGGATCGTGACATATATTTGTCTTGGCAAGTCCATGTTTTTTGAGTGTCTTATGAATCTGTGAGCTCTTTCAATTGTTATGTCCTCCAAAAGCTCTTTATCCTGCAATACTGTGCTTAGTATTTCTGTTGTAACTGTGTTTATTTGAGTGGTTTCAACTGATTCTGGTATTCCCCTGATAATGAGATTATTTTGTCTGTTTCTTGCTTCTATGTCCAAAACTTTTTGTTGCAATTCTATAATACTTTTTGCACTAGCCTGTATTGATTTCTGCATCTCTTGTATTTTTAGTTCATTGTCCATGATTTTTGCTTCATTTTGTTCTAATCTGAGCATAATTTGATCCATGCTTGAGCTGAAAGTACTTAGTTTGTGTGCAAATCCTTGGATTTCTTATTGCAGTGGTTGTAATGCCATTTTAAGGTCTTCCAATGTTAATGCTTGTTCTTGCTTCGATCTAAGGGCAGGTTTAGTAGTTTCTGGCTGAGTTTTATTTGTTTTTAGCCTTTTTGATGCAGTATCTTTTTCTGGTGTAACTATATTTGATAGTTTAGATTTGGTAGTTACTGCATCCATGCGCTCTGGTAAATTTTCCATTTCCAACATTGATTTAACTGTTTTTCAGATAAAATATGTTCAGCTAGATAAAATTGCAGAAAGTTGATTTTATTCCAGCAATTTTATATTAAAACATGCCGTCTTTTTCTTCTCTTTTTCACTCAGGCCTGCTTATCTTGAAGTGTCCCCACCATGCGGTTCAGGAATCTGTTTGCAGTGAGTAATATTTTTCTTTCAAAAAAGGTCATCCAACATAAAATACAGCTGAAATATTTTAGTAGCTTGCTTGTTGCCTTTTTTCTGTTGAAAATTTGCTATTTTTCCTCAGGATGTGCTGGCAAAAGCTTAGATATTGTTGAAAGTTAAGGGAGCTGCACAGCTAGAGTGCTCACTGTCTGTCCACCATTTTAGAATCCAAAATGAAGACATGCTTCTAAATGGAGTTTTTGCCATTGCATACATTTGAGTTTAAATAGCTCTTTTTCTAGTTCCAAAATGTTTTCATTAAGACACTCATCTTCACAAGTGTCAGGGTCATTGCATTCTCCATTAACATTCAGTTGAATAAATAATAAAGGATTTTTGTTCATATTTTCCATTCTCTTTGCTCTTTCCTTGAATGTTCTTGTACATGGTGTCACAGGGCAGTATTCAAGTTCAATAGCATCTGGATCAGTGCCAGCGATGACTACTTCCTCAGCCAAAAATGAAGCAGCAACAGCAGTAACAGCAACAACAGCAATAAAAATCCACAGAATGTTAAAACAATGCATATTGCGACATATGAGTGACATTAGATTAGGTTTGAGAAGTAATGCTTTATATCAGCATACAGAAATAAATAGAGAGCATTCATTTCAGTTTATGGTGCTATATATTTAATGAGAGAGCATGAGGGGAGGGGACATTGTACATACTACTGAATTAGCTGAGTTAAGATGGATACCTGAATTACAAGCTAACCATACACCTGGGCTATATGGTTGTATGCCTTTAAAACCCCATATTGAAGGAGTGTAAGTTCTGCTATTGATCCTGATTGGTTGTTATCTGTTTAAATATGGTTGATTTTAAATGATTTTTAGATCTGATGAAGAGCTGATGCTCAAGAGTGCTTATCTGTGTTTTAAATAAAAGCTATAAGCAGTCATGTGGCTACAGTGGCTTTTCTTTTCATCATTTATGGTATATTTTACCACTGTGGACTTTTACTTCTTCCTTGGCTGCTGTGGATTTTTATTGCTAAAGAATGAAACAGGTTTTTTTTTTCTGTGTTGACATAACATTAAATTCCAAGCATAAAATATTTAGTATGCAAATAGTTCATGTACAATATATGTGACAAGTAGACATTAGACTTTTAAAACATAGGTAGGGGATTAGAGTATACTCTATAGGAATAAATAAAGTTGAGGTAAGGACTATGAAACAGTCATTAGGAATATTGTAGTTAAAGCTAGAAGGATAGAAGCATTGCAAACCTGATGAGCCAATGATAGTGGAACTAAAAATATGAGGGTACTTACATAGAACCTGGTCATAAGAGAGTGGCGGAGTATATTTGAAGGAGATGGATAAAGTGAGAAATTCAGAAAGAAATTGAAATGTAAAGTGGAGATTAAGGTAGAAAGGAAATTGAAGAGTAGAGGTAAAATGTTTTGTTGAATAGAAAGGAACAGAGAATATAACCAGGGTCGGATCCAGCACAAGGCAACCAAAGCAGCTGCCTATGTCTTGGTGTTGGCAGTGAGGACCAACCATCAACATTAATTAAATTAAAAGTCTGTTCCTGCAGAAATGTTCATCAACATGAATTAAATTTAAAAAAGTTCAAGCCTGCTGTGCTGCTATCAACATTAATTAAATTAAAAAAGTCATTTCCTGCTGGACTGCTCATGAACATTAATTAAATTTAAAAAAATGCATTCCTGCCAGGCTGCTAAAAGTCTAACATGGCCTGGGCTGCACTCTGTTAAATATTCCCCTCAGATTTCTTGCCTAACAACTCCAGTTTAATTGACTGCATCCCAGCCCAACTCCTCTTTCATTGGCAAATGCTTTGAACCAGTGAGCTGGAATGCAGAGCAAATGAGCTCATGCATTTGAACTATGAAGCACTGGTGTATTGAGCAAATGATATACAGGATTAGCAATTACCAGATAAAATAAGAAAGCCATTTCAGTCCAAGTACCACATTTTTCTTTATGAAATCATGCATGTTTTGCAGCAAGTAGTATGGGAGTCAGTCTGTGTGTTTTGTGGCAGCATTCAGTCCAGGCAATGCAAAAAGGTGTGTGTGTGTGTGTAACACCCCAGTTAGGGTCACTGTCTAGTTAAGTGACTTGCATAGAGTCAAACCCTATATCTTAGCTGCAGGAGGCAAGACCCTTAATCATCCACATCAACTTTTTTTTTTCCTTTGATAAATCACACAGGACCATAGATTGCAACTGTCCATCTCCAAAATAAGGAATTCTATCTCTATTAATGTGATAATTTCGGCAAAATGTGGAACAGCTTACTAACAACTCTAACTAGGAAGCTTATAGATGGTTAAAATGTGTTACTTTTGACTTATACAATTTTATTTTGCTTTTCTAATATTTCAGTATTACTCATCATGGATATCAGATTAACAAATTTCTAGCACAGACCTTTCAATGTGAAATTGTGAAGAATAGGGACTTTCTAAGATTCAAAATGAGGAGCATTCATCTTAATGAGGTACAGTTGAGAGATATGCTAAGGATACAGTCACAGTCAGAGTTTCATTATAGTTGGCAAAATACTTGTTAATGCAAAACCTGTTGTTCTTTTAACTTTTTAAGTTAGTTATAAAAGTCTGCTTTCATTTATCTACAGTTTTGCAAAGTATCTCTGATTTTGCCTCATATGTATGCCCTATCCTTGAGCAAGTCACTTAACTAGACAGTGCTTCGAGACAGCCAGAAATATGAGCTAGGTTTCTAAATGGCCCCATGGACTGCAAACCTAGTAACTACCTATAAACCAGAGTAACTATGGTATAAAGGGAGGAAACAAATTAAAGTAAACAGGATTAGCATAAAATGAGCCATATTCTTTGTATGTAGGCCTTGTTCTGTTGAGTGTTGATCATGTGTTTAATTATTTAGCTGTAAATAAATTGGACAGCATGAAGTCTATGAGTTTAATATTAAACTGTTATCTCTGAATACAATTTTAGTTGCACTGTTTATTTGCAGGCACACCTATGTGAAATTCATTGGGAACGGGCTACAACAGTTTGTCTAGCACTGAGTGCAGATGAGTAAGGCTACGTGCTATTAAATAATGTTTCCTGTGATCCATGGGTGATTCCCTCAGTCTTCATTTTAAGCTTGTTTTCTGCAGGCATATGGGTGCGAGATACATTGTGTTTGGGCTTGAACAGTTGGTTTAGTACTTGGTCCAGATGAGTAAGGTTATACACTGTTAAAGCACTTCATGTAGTGCATGGTTTGATTCTTTCAGCCTTCATTTGCCTTCTATGTGACTCTGCATACACTTTACTAGACAGTACTCCTGGGTTACTCCTGAAAAGGGACACGAGTCCAGTGAGTTTTCCCAGGCTGACTGCAGATGTGTTAAACATTTTTTTTTGAATTCTTGCACCTGTCACACATACACTAATTTGCGTTTCACTATATGTTATTTCAGTATGAGTTCCAGCACATCTTTTGTGGTTTAATGGGTTGCTAGATGCATTTTCACTAAAGATGAGTTTCAAGGAAAAAGAAATTTACTGTTTCTCATACTAAGTTTTTTTTCAAGGTGAGAATGTTTTTTTTTTGTAACCTTTAAAATAAAAGTTTTAACTGAAATCCAGTTCCTTCTGATAACTGGAAAAGTAAGGAAGAAAATGGTATGTACATTGACAGGTTTGAACCGTGCTTACTATAACTGGGGAAAGATAACCAAGTAATGGGGCCCCTTTTGCCCATAATCCAGTTCTGTTGATTCTTATGGTGTGTGCTGCAATAATACAACATTATCCATTTAAGTTGGTCAGACCTGTACTGAGCAATGTAAGAAGGGATAGGTATTCTTAATGACAGACAAGATATACATAGGTCAAAAATGAGATGTACATATCCTGCTAGCATGCGACCCCCCAAAAGAAAACAAAGCAGTATGTTGTATGCAGTAATATTTGTTCTGATTTTTCTACGACTTGTGGGTTGTTGAACAAAAGTTGTTACAGAATTTACATTGTCTTCAATTGACTTATTTTATTCTTTGCAATATAGAATTAATGAATTCACTAATAGATCTGCATTATATAATACAGTCTAACCAAATTGCATTTTAATAATATATTTTTCAGTAATTCTTTACAGCCCCCAGCAAATGCAAATGGGTTGACATTTGTTATGCCATATAGTCTGCATTATTTGGAGTGATGATCACAGCCATCTGATGATCTTCAGCACCTATTATGGAGTCATTGTTGGATTTCACTGCGAAACAGTCTTCTTTGTAAGATCAGATTGTAAAGGATTTCTGCATTTAATTAAAAACTGTTACCCTGGCAATTAATGCAGAGGAGTAAAGCTCTTTCTCTGGCAAGGGTGCAGGATTTGAATCTTTCTACCTTCATTTACCTACTGTGTGACATTGATCAAATCACTTAACTAGACAGTGCTTTTGTGAAACTGGGAATTTGGGCTAAGTTTCTTAATGATCTCCAGGACTGTATGCCTAGTAACTATGCCACTGCTGATGTTGTTTGCCAGACATTCCCTACTGCATTATGATCTAATTCAGGAAATGTTATGGCAATATCACCAGAAATCTAGATTTTTAATGTAACAGGCAATTTACACTTCAACAGTAGCATGCACTCCATGCAAAGTTGTTTGCCAGCTGCAACCTCTGCATTAGTAGTAGTTCTCTTTAATGCAGATTTATTCTGATAACTTTTACTTCTGCAGAGATTGTGCATACTGACTTAGCGCATGTTATCAGGAAGTTAATAATTCTTATGCTCAGATAAATACTTTTCTATTTAAACTGTGCTACTTATAGATGGATCTTACAGTATGATGCTAAGTGATAAACAATTTAATGTAGTTCATTCAGAGTTATGAAACACTTGATGTCTTTAAGGGACTATTTGCATATATTCCATGGGCTTCCATTAAGGATGTTTAAGGTATCATATGGTAAAAACTCTAGCTTAGCTGTGGTTTTCTTGCAATTTTTAGTGAAGGGTTTGTCTTTGTGACCTTATTACCCATTGATTTTGGTGTTATTTGGGATATTTTGCAGGCACCTGAATGTTTATGGGCATCGGTTGATTTTAAAGACATAGTGTTTCTAAAGTAGAGACAAACATTCCACTTAGCTGTGCTGATGAGGTCAATAGAAAAGCTGCAACACACATGTCCACAAGTAGTGGGGTTTGGTTTTACTGGCTGAAATATATCCCTAAAGACTTATAAAGAAAAAAGTCATGGGTATGCAGAAGCAAAACAGCTAAAATGTTTGATATTCTTAAGGAGTCATTTTCGTATATTTTAGGGGCATATTTTATAGGAGGTTTAAGACATCACACAGCACAGGTTTTATAACAATAAGGAATGTAAACAGTCAACAAATTGGCTATACCTGCCGATGGGGATTGGGAGCTCTCTTTCGATGAAAGTGCCTTACGCTGTTATCATTTGGTCACTTTTAAACAGTCTTTAATTTGGATTTGCAGAACTAATGTGCTTGTATATGTGAATTAAGCTGAAGTACTTTGGCTATAGTGTGTTTGAAACAAATTTGAAATATGTGACTTTCATCATTACTATTGTTATTTTTTTGCCACATACATCTGAGATGGATGCAGTCAACAATGTACCTATAATCATTGAGTTTGGGGGGTGTCTGTGGATAAAAATGACTGACAATACTGAGCAGGAGAAATTAAAAGTGTCAAAGTCTGATCTTGTAGGACTAGTGTATATTTGGGTAAAGCAAACTGGAATACTTTAATCTGACTATTTTTCTCACAAACGTGATGTGTACACCTTTGCTAAAGTGGTCGTAATTACTGAGTAAAAATATTGGTAGATTATAAGGACATGCCATTTTGTGGTTGAAATGTTCTGAAATGGATAGTTTTGTCATTATTGGTTCATACATTTTGTTTCACTGCTTACAGGAGAAATGTTCAAAACTGCCAGTTTAAAATACACAACAACTTTTGATGTATTAACAAGAAATTTAATTTAAAACATCCAAGAAGGTGAATAAAATAACAGATGCATCAGTTCATGGCTCTAAAATGTGTGTGTGGTAGGTGGGCATTGAAAACAGCCACGGCCCAGGTAAACGTAATCCACCACTGGTCAGATGCATTTTCAATAAATGTGAGTTTAATTCATTTTCAATAAGTGTGAGTTTCAAAGGAAGATAAGTTTTCTGTTGTTCCTGCTAAGTCTGTTTTCGGTGTGAGACTGTCTTGTTTCGTTTAGCAGATGGCCATCAGTGTTTCTGATATACAATTTGAAATAAATGTTTTAACTTAAATCCAAATCTCGTTAATCACTGTAAAAGTAAAGAGAAAACGGGCTGCACTCTGAAAGGTTTGAACAGTGTTTATGGTAACTGGAGAGAGATACAGACAAGTAAATGGACACCAGAATGGTTGGGGTAGAAGCCTAGTCTATTTCCCTGTATTGGCCCCATTTGACCATGATCCAGCTCTGAATATAAAGTGATGGGGGTATGAGATGACAAAGGAAAATGGAGTGATTTGTGCCTTCTACTCTTCAAAATGTAAAGTACATATCATTTGTAATGTAGGCACAATGAGTTTCCATAACAACTGTGGGAGGACACAGTAAAACACTCACAGATGCCAGGAGATGTCATATCTAAGACTAGATGCATATGCATGTTACAGTAATGTAGATATGACTAACAGTTAATAGCTGACTTTGTTGGTACATTGGTACATATTTCAAATGTAAAGGCCAGCCATTTTGAATTTGGACACTGGCGATATGTAGAACAGTTCTGCACTTATCAGAGCATTTGTCAGATCCTGCCAGTTATAAGGGTCCAATTTGAAAAACGAAGGAGAATTTGCTAACGCTGTTCCTATTTCATCATTATGAACACCATTTCTTTCACCAGCAGATAGGTCCTATCAGAATGACCGATGCCTGGGAGTACATGACTATTGACCTCATAATTTGACAGGAATCTTCTGCAACAGGACCCAGGTATCACAGAAGTTCAACAGCCTGCACTACAGATGGCTTATTGGTTTTAAAGAGTGAAAGGTGCATATCACAGCACTGAGGCCACTAGAGTTTTGTGAGTACTACAGAACTCTGCTGAATTCAAACCAGATAATCCATATCTTTAGGTTACCTGAGTTGTTTCCTGTTCCCATTAAAACTAAGTAAACCGAATAGCAACCTCAGTCATACTTCCACATTAACTACATTAATTACATTAACTATTTGACCTGTTTTACTTTTATTTTACAATGCTGAGCTTCATTTAGTACTAATTAACATTTAAAAAGTGCATCAACAGCATGCAAGAGATAACCTAATTGGGCAAAAAAAAAGTAGTGACTGCACACAGGACTGCATGACCATCTATATCCCTGCAGCTTGGCAGTAACATCCACCAAGAAGGGAACCTAAACCGACAAATCTATCCCCTTCAATAAAGCATACCCAGTGGCTGATATAAGAAAAATACCCAAAGGTCAATAAAAAAAAATAGTGACTGCAAAGAGGACTGCACGGCCACCTGCATCCCTGTGGCATGGCAGTGTCATCCACCTAGAAGGGAAACTAAACTGACAAAATACTGCATCAGCCTAGCTTCTATTTGGCCCTGTAGTTATTATTTGTTACCTGTATACATGCAGCACAAGGCCCTGTCATAGCAGCACAGTGTCCCTCCAACAATTTGTATTGACTTTGAACCCCTAACCTGGCCTTGCATAGTAAAACTCTGTTAATTTATAATTATTTTCCCTCCTGTATTGGACCATGTAAGGTAGCCCACTAAATACAGCTAGTTCTATATAAACTTCAGGGAAACAACTTAAAGTGCCTCAAGCAATGAAGCAAATCTTTGGAACTGCATTTAATTTGTAATTTCTTAACTTCTCTTGCACCTGGTAGTTTATTTTTCTCACTTGCTTTACTTTCTTAGGGTCAGCCTGCTCCATTTCACCCTCCATCTCACCTACTCTACCCCCAATTCCCACTCACCCCCACTGCAATTGCATTTATTCTAAATATAACCACATGCATAGCAACATGCATGGCAACACTCTAGCCAATTAGGCACATTCCTCAATTATCCTAATTATAAACCCCACCCTTACTTAACCAACTCTTATCAGCTACTACACCTGGCCCAACCCTCTACCATTCCACGTCCTTCCTCAGCAATTCCTCTCTATCTTAACCTCTTCTCTCCTCTTTCTTGCATTATGATTGGCTTTTTATAGACGTGTTGTATACCTTTCCCACCACAACCAGTCTCCTCTGCCTCACACTCATTCTCTCACTCCTAATACCTTTCACAGCACTCAAAACATATAAAATCAATGCCATCATAAAATCCATCACATCCAATACAAACTTTGAAAAGCAGACACTTACTCTAATATTTCAGCCAGCTTATTTGAATCTCATGCCTTTCTATTTATAAAATATATAGTTTTACAGCCCCACTTAAATTTTAAACTATCTCTACTCTTAAAAACAAAATCAACCAGTAAACTGTTCAGCACCAGCTATTACTCCTACTACTTCTCTCAGTTACCTCAATGTGGGGATATCCACCCAAATCCAGTACCTACCTCAACTTCTCTTCCCTGTAATATTCCACCTTGTAATATGCTACTCCTAGTCACTTTAAATATATGCAGAATTTCTAACAAAATAACAGACTTCGATGTTTTGATATTGCAACACACCCTTAATATAGTCACACTCACAGAGACATGGATACAGCCAAACCAAACAAGACACCAAACTGCTCCCGCCGGGTTACAATATAATACAATCTGATAAAACCAATAAAAAATCAGGTGGGGTAGTCTACAAAAAAATACTAGTACCTAGAAACAAAGCTTGGAAGGAATGGCAGAAGAATAGAAATAACCTAAATCTGCAAAACTATAGACAATTATGAAATCAGGCAAAAAAGAGTATAACTATTGATAAAAAACTGCATTTCACACAACAACTAATCACCCACAAAAATAACCCAAAAAGTTTTGGTGCACCATTTTGTCACTAGTTACCCCAGGGTCCAAACTAACCTTTCCTGACTCACAGACAAATCCCCAACTCAAATTGGAGAATAGTTTAACACTCACTTTACAGATAGAATAGCTAGCCTTGTCAAGGATACTAGCAAGCCCCTCAGCCCTAACTCTACAGTCAATCCCAATTCACCTCTCTCTTCAAAATCAGCCAAAGACACCACACTTTCATGCCTCTCATCTGAAAACATATCAACTACAGCATCCAAACCACCAAGGTTCACAATGCAACCTGTACCAACTAGCTGTATATGTAACCTAAACCTACCACATGAAATAAAACCTTGCTCTCTCTCTGCTGACAACCTCCAAGCCAAATACTGCTGCTGATGCCATAGCCTATGCAGTCAGTATTCTCATGAATAGATACATTGTGGAATTTCAGGTCTCCTCACTCTGGAAAAAAATCTAGTATAACTCTTTTACACAAAGGTGGAAAATCTAATGAATTCTCTAACTACTGCCCAACTGCCATCCTATCTCCTCTCAACAAACTCTTAGAAAAAATGTGTCTATAAACAACTCCTTGACCACCTTATCAACAACAAACTACTAATGCATACCCAACATGACTTTATACCAGGACACAGTACAACAACCATAATTATATCCTTCATGGACAAGATTAACAAAGCGAGGGACTCTGGCCAATTAACTTCAGCACTATTTTTTGATCAAGCAAAAGCCTTTGATACTGTCTCACACCTGAAACCTACAGCAACTTTCCTCCCTTGGCCTTTCTCATCCCTCGTTGAAATGGTTCTCTAGTTACTTGTCTGATAGACAACAAAGCATAACATGGCAAGGCTGTCTCTCTCTGAATTTCTAACTAACAAAACAGGAGACACACAGGGATCCATCCTTGGACTCCTCCTCTTAAACACTTTTATAAATAATCTTCATACTGCCTCCTGCCAAAGTTCCCTAATTCAATATGCCAATGACTCAACTCATCTTCTCTTCCAACAACATAGAACACCTTAGACAAATAACTAGATCTGCCTTCTTTTCCATCACATCCTGGCTCAATAACACACAACTTTACTCAAACCCATCAAAACCAAATTCCTGCTTTTCACCCCAAGAACACTCACAACTGACTTTTAGATTTTTTTCTTACTACTTAATTTTGCCTTGCTCTAGTAAGATCAGTCAGGAAAATATAGTGAGATTAGTTAAGTACTGTTTTTCTGTATCTGTGTGAATCTATTCATCTGTGTTATTTTAATATTTCCTGTGATTGAAACTCTGGTGTTTATTGTAAATAGATATTCTATATTTTCATGTTCTTTTATTATTTATTATTAAATATATTTAATTTTACATTGTGGTTGGTCCTTTAGAGAATATTTTAACCTTTGAGAGTATTTATATCTATTTGATGATACTGTGGCCACTTCTGAAAGCCTTACTACATTGGTAAAAACATTACCATCTGTATTAATATTAATTTCACTCAGCATAATTGGGTACCCTTGTAAGGATCTTAGAGTAGCTGGCTTTGGAGTCTCTGGTGGCAGTAACTACCTTATAGTCTGGGCAGAAGGGGGCATAGCTAGTAAATCTGTGCCAGGCTTTCCCGTGTGTGTGTGTGTGTGTGTGTGTGTGTGTGTGTGTGTGTGTGTGTGTGTGTGTGTGTGTGTGTGAAAAACAAATCTCAAAGAGTGTGTGTGTGTGTGTGTCAGCTGCTTGGAGCAGACACACAAAGCACTGGTTTCACAGAGAGAGTGATGGAGGACTTGGCATGGACACTTGGCTGAGGATGCAACTCTATAGCTGTGCCAGTGGGGAGTCTTACTGTGGCTCTGGAGAGAGAAGGGAAAAACAGCCCCCGGACTGAGTGTGTTCCCTGTATGCTCTTAAAGAAAATTGGGTGTATCCATTTTTGTTCCAAATGAACATCCTTCTCCAGTGACAGTGGTGAGGATTCAGGCTACTTGATTACTGGCCTAGAGATGGGATGTCACAATTATCAACCCCTTTTTTCCCATTTTCTATTTCAGGTCAGGGTGGCTGAAGAATATTTTATTGTCTTTACCTTGCAAACTGAAAGTGTTTCTTTGCGACATCTACTGAGTCACTGGCTTTTCAGCTCTGTGACTAAACTGTTTGTATGTTTATATTTTTAATACTCACACTTTATGTGACAACTATCATTTGTTCTGTATACCGGCATTTCAGTTTGTACTCTGTTTTATCTTATGTATAATGTTTCTTTTTACCTTTTATTGCTGTAGACGTTATTGGAGCTTTTCTCCTCAGGTCTCCACTGAAAATGTTTTTTTGTAACTCAGCTGGACCAAGCCAGTTAATAAATGTGAATGAATGAATAAATAAATAAACAAATAAGTTGAGTGCCCCAGTTAATAAATGTGAATGAATAAATAAATAAATAAGTTGAGTACCTCTGATGCCTTATTATTTTGTATTGCAATGGTTCTCTTAGCCTGTTTGTTAGCCAGCCAGTATTCCTTCTCACCCTGGTCTATCTTTTCTATCTCCTATTTTTTTCTGCACTCTTTCTTCTCTTGAAGTCTTCTTGGACGTCTGCCCTCTGCATTATTACTGCTTTACCACAGCACTGTCAGATATTAACGTAAAATATTACTTTAATCTGTGTTTTATGGCTGCTCATGCAATAGTTTGGTTATCAAGTGTTATAAGAAAATGTAATAATATTTATATAGCCTAGCAGGCAGAAGGTCTTGTTATCTTTTTCTCTGCCTTGGCCTGTGATTTGGCAGAGAACAATGCTGAGAGCTATGTTAATACTCTGCTTAGAGTTATAGTGTATTGTGTGCAACTATACATAAATGTTGAACGCACATTTGAATCTTAACTATGCACTGCTTTTATGCATCTGCCAGCAAAAATTGAATTATTGAGGTAAAGACTGTTGTATTTAAACATTGCCAGATGTTCAGGAAAGACAAGACTTTCAAAATAATAGTTTGGCTAATGTTTAATTATAAAAATAAGTATATATGTGCATACATAAAGGTGATAGTCAGCTGTAATGTATGAGAACAAGGGACCTGTTTCTGCACTTGAACAGAAATTGTTTTTGTAATAACTAGTACTATAAATTCTTAGTAATCCCACAATATAGTGATAGGTAAGTGTTCATACAGCGGTCTGTTTTGGAGTGCTATACAGAATAGTTATAGTTATCAGTAGAATCTTGTTTAGAGCAGGTTCTTTTGTCTACATAAATATTTCTTAAGACAAAAGATCATATTTCAGAAAAAAGTGAGTCCTCATACTAAGTTATGAGACTCCCTGAAGATTTCTTGAAATGAAAGCAGGCATCATTCATGTACATGCATTTAATAAATTAACATTTAAGAGATGACAGTGATTTTTTTTTGTTTGTTTGTTTTTTATGTTGACTGGTGTACTCCCACTAGGCATGACCTATTTTCAAGGGTACCTTATGTGGTATTGATAATGACTAGAGAAAATCTGGTAAGGACACAAAAAAAGAAATTCTCCACTCTTTCCAATAAGTGGCATGGCATCTTTTTTTCTTTTTATTCAGCTATCTGAATGACTATCAACACAAAGAGGACCTCAGTTTACTATCACATCAAAAGATAGCACCTCAGGAGTACAGTACCACCTTATGCTGTGCAGTAGTGAAAGTAATGGAAAATAATTATGAACATGCCTAGTGAAGGATTAGATCTGACAGCCTTTTGGCCTTCCTGCAGCAGAGGCACCCATTCTATCTACTGAGTTACGGTAGCACAATTACTGGGAATCGCAATGGCTATCCAAGGCAGAGGCATGTCATGCAGCATCCCTACAGTGTTTGGTGAAATAATATAGTGGGCAATGTATGCCTCTTGTGGTTGTTAACAC